>NC_041231.1:77202486-77228395 GCF_002837175.3 Physeter macrocephalus | reverse complement strand
TGGCCACTGAGCCTGCGCGTCCGGAGCCTGTGCTCCACAATGGGAGAGGCCACAACAGTGAGAGGCCCACGTACCGCAAAAGAAAAAAAAAAAAACCTTCACTTACTTGAGGTGACTCACCTCCTCCAGGAAGCCTCCTAGATTAGCTCCAGTCCCCTAGGGGTCCCTTCCAGCCACTGAACCCCTTCAGCTCTTAGGTACCTTGCTCACCCTCCACGTCAGAATGGGCACTGGTCATTTCCATTTCCCCAACAAGTCAGAGGGTGGCTAAGGACAGGGCCACATCTCTGCTTTCCCTTGTGGCCCCAGGGCCTGGCCCAGGTGGGGTGCACCGGATGTCCTTGGTCATAATAACACTGCGCTGTGGTCCTCCTCCTGAAAATCAGAGGAGCCTTTGATTTTCAAAGCAATTCAGCAGATGCTATACCATTTGATTCTCACCCAGCCCAGCGAGGAGGGCAGGGCGTGGATTAGCGTCCCCATTTTACAGGCAAAGAAACTGAGGTTCAAAGAGGTTGAGTAACTCGCCCAAGGTCAGTTAGCAAGTGGGACTAGTAAGAAACCCAGAGTCTGTATGCAATTCCCATTTTATAGACAGGGAAACCGAGGCTGAGGACAATGGAAACAAAGCTTAATAGAGATAGGGTCCAAGTTAAAACCTAAGTTTCCAGCCTCTTTCTTTCACACCACAATGACTGGACCATCCTTCTGACCTCCACATGGTAGACGCATATTGGGGGGACACCTGGCTTTCAGAGAGGGTTTAGAAGCCCCAGGGCTGTGTTGGGGGGCCTGCCAGGTGACTCAGTGCCATGGGGATCCCAGATGTGCCCTCGTGGCCCTGCCCAGAGGATAGGCCACTGTCCTGCCCACAGGTGACATGAGCAGAGGATAGGCTGGATAAGGACCCCCTGTCCATCTCTCTCCCTCCTTTGCATGCCAGACTGAGTGCTTGGCTCTGCCTTTGGCCGCCAGGATAAGGGAACAGTAAGAGACAAGGAAAGGTTGGTCCCACAGGAGCTTCCCACAGGCCACATACGCCTCTACCCTCCTTTGAGACGATGAAGAGTGTCTCACGTGTGGTCTGAGGACCCACCGCAATGTATAGACCTCTCTCCAGCCACCTCGGCTCTCAAGATCTCCAAGTCCTGACTCGGAATCCTTGATCTCGGGCTTCTCAGCCCTAGGATTTCAGGATTAGCATCCCTGCCTGGGTTCTGTGTTTTGTCTACGAAACATGCACTGATCCATTTCCCCATTTTATTAATGAGGGAGGCCTGTTCCTGAGATAATCAGAGTTTCCAGTGTTACACCAATAAAGTGCCACCTAAGGGCAGAGATTTGACATTTGAGTTAGAGGTTGCAACTATCTAAGGGAACCAGGTAGAATTTCCAGGTTAATGTTTGAAATATTGAAAAGAGCTCAGGAGCCCTCCTATCATCACAGACTCCTGAGGGTTTGGGCCCCCAGGCTCAGGACACTTAGAGGAGTCATAAGACTCTTCTGTGACACACACGGGCTCCAGACACATACATACAGAGGCCTGCAGGCACGCGCATTCACATATACACAATAACACACATGCCCCAGAAGAACCAGCAGCCTGGGCCTGTGGTGATGTGACTTGTTTGCCAGCCCAGTCCTTTAGGCTCAGCTTGTCTCCTGGCTCCAAGCATTGTGATTTCTCACTTGGGGCTGTTCACTTTAAGCCCTTCCCATATGAGCTGTGAGCCGGGCGATGTGTGGGAACTTCCAAGCTAGTCGGGGGATAAGATCTGTGGACTGAAATCACAGGTCCAAGCAGGGCGTGATGTGTGCTATTGGCAGGGCGAGGTCCAGCATGGGAGCAGAATTGTGGGCCAAGTGGAAGGCACATCACATTGGGATAGTCTCTGCTGTGGTGGGTACATTCAGGTACATTCTTGCCAGGATCACTCTTTATGCTTTGGGGGAGTGGAGAGGAGTTCCAGGCTTCTAGCAGCTGACTATCTTCAAGTCTCATGTATTTTGCTTCAAATCACACTTGTAGGATTTACTCCCTAATTAGGTTTGGTTTCAGCTGTTACAATGAGTGTTCATTCCTTAAGGAGGTACCCCAACATATAAAGGGACCTCAAATCTGTGCTTGGAGCTGGGGGAAGCTCACCTGAGAGGCAGTGATGGCCACAGATAATCACTGAGGTGTGCCATCCACCTGGGGAGCTAAGAATTCACAGCACCCGGCAGTTCCTAGGAAGATGGTAGGTAAAGGTGGAAACAGCTGGCAAGTCTGGCCTCCAGCCTGGGATGGAGGATGGAACTCATCAATCCAAAAGCTGGTGGAGCTGGTCTTATCCAACTCATTCATTTTACAGACACAGAAATTGCAGTCTGGAGTGGAAAGTGACCTACCTCCAATCCCACAGCTAACAAACAGTAGAGCCAGGAGTCAAATGCATATCTCATGACGCCATTTCCAGCACCCCCTTCCCCTCACTGATGCCCTGTGGCTACCACGTGGCTCTTCTTCCCTCCTGTAAGTGACAGCAGTAGGGGAGAGGGTAGTGGGCAGAAAAGGATAGGTATAGGTGAGGATGGGACTACTTTGGCCAACCACTTCCTGGCATGTCCCTTCTATCTCGGTCTCAGTTTCTTTATCCATAAAATGGAACACTTAGCCTCTATGACCTCCAAGGCTCCAAGACGTACCAGACCAGGACATTCCTCCCTGGCCGCTGAGAAGCCTTAAGAGATGGGATGGAGCCAGAGTGAAGCAGTGGAAAACCGTGGCTCCAAGACCAGGAGGCGCCTGGTCCAGGGGAGGGGGGGGGATGCGCAGAAAGCAGTGAAGTTAGTGCTGTGCCCTCCACCCCAGCTATTTTTACCCTGGAACACTGGACTGCAAGAGGCCTGGCTAAAAATACCAGCAGCCCGAGCCCTGAGCATCCTCTCCCCAGAGAAGCAGGGTGGGGGCTGGCAAGGAGTGGGGTGTGGGGACCAGGGGTTTGAAGGGCATTTATCCTTCTTCTTCCCAGGCTGGAGTGCCTCGGGGGTGACTGGGAAGGAGACTCCTTCCCCCAGAGAGCCCTTCCCCCAGATAGCCCAAGAATAAGCTTGTTTTTGTCATTTTCGGCAACCTCAGCCAGCCCTGTCCACACACATACACAATTTTTTTTTGTACCCAATGTAATGAGTCTCCTACAATTTTGTGTTCTGTTCTTTTTCACTTATTCTTCCATAAACAGTTTATGTTGCCACATGGTCTTCATATTAGTCATTCTTAATGGCTGCATAATATTCCATCCAAGGGACTTTTCTATTCCCTGATCTCCAGACATTTGATGGCTTCCAGCTTTCCATTATTATAAATAAAGCTGCCTTAGACATCTTTGTGCATGTGGCTTTTTCCTTCTCATTAATTATTTCTGTAAGATAAGTGCCCAGGTCAGTGGGCAAGACTGTTTTTGTGCCATTTGATGTGGCCTGCCAAACTGCTTTCCAAAAGTAAATGAAGGAGGTTTAATGTAAGGATACATCCACACTGGGAGCCAAGTAGATTCAGGCTGCTGGGAAACCGGAGCTGGGAGCCAACGGGAGCTCAAACAGATGCCTCCAGCTCCCAAGGGCCTGCCTTGTTCCAGCCTCTCTGCTCTGCCAGCTCCATCTCTCTCTCTTTCTTGAGCTTTTTTTATTTTGACCTAGCAGAGCTGTCAGCTCTGAGGACAAATCACTTTATAACTCACTGCTCACGTGTTCTTAGCACTTACTTTGTCCTGGGTACTGTACCAACTGCCTGTGACAATTACCTTAATTTTCACAACCACCTTCTGGGGTAGTGATTATAATTATCCCCATTTTACAGATAAAGAAACCAAGACAAGGATAGACTAAGTAACTTGTTCAAAGATGTAGTCAGTAACTGGTGGGGCCAGGTCCCACCTCACTGGCTTGCCTCACTGCAAACATATACTCAGGACCACTATCCCAGTCTCCCTGGCAACACAGAGGCCCCACATCCACCACTAATGGCTTGTCATTTCTGAGTCTCTGAGTTCAAATTCTGAAGAGGGAGAATCTGATTGGCTCAGGTCAGCCCATGGATTGGAACCCTAGAGTCAAGGTCCAATCATCTGTGATGGGGGTGGGCTCAGACAGGAGGAGGCTGGACCATGAGGGCAGTTGGACAGACTATACTTATGTCCCAGCATTGGAATTTGCTAAAACACATTTAAAAGTAGTACAGTTGAGCCTTGAACAATGCGGGGGTTAGGGGCACCCATCCTCCACACAGTGGAAAATCCGTGTATAACTTTACAGTTGGCCCTCTGTATCCATGGCTTGGCATCTGAAGACTCAACCAACCATGGATTGTGTAGTACTGTATTTTACTTTAAAATTTATTGAATTTTTATTGAAAAATATTCCACATATAAGTGGGCCGGCACAGTTCAAACCCATGGTGTGTTCAAGGGCTAACACTTAACGCACTGTTACACTGAACAAAAATTATACACTGTATAACTGGTGTAAATGCTAACTTGTTTGCATTTGCCTTTCTTGGATTATTTGTAATGCTGAATATGTTTCCTTATGTTCCTTTTGTGTGTGTTATCCACATCCACCCATTTTGGATATGCTTTATATCTTAACAGGTATGAATGTCACACTGAACAACGGTGTGCTGAGAGGGGCTGTGGGTGGAGCAAGGATGATTTGTCCCTAAGTGGTTTCTTCTTTGTCCTGAAGCCTGAGAGGCTTTGACTGGCTTCCTAATCAATGTTTCTGAGAAACCGCCTTCTCCCTGCCAACCTGGTGTGCTACTTGGACTAGACAATCTTGAGCAGGGACCTCTCCAGCTAGGAGGATCTCTGCATTTGCCTTCTCCTGTCTGGCGCCTTCTTCTGAGTGAATCAACTGCTAGGAGTTCCCAAGAGCCCTGGTTTGCTGCTTGTACTGCGGGACACATCCTCAGTTTGCCTCCCCTGTCCGCTCTTCCTTGGCTCTTGTCTCGTCCCAGTTCTGGACTGAATGTGTACACAATTTTGCCCCCAGGCTCCCAGAGAGAGAGCTCCTGTATCTGTACCACTCTTTGTGGAAATGTGCCATCGTTCTTATAAGAAGCTGAGGGTCCTTTCCCGCCCTCTATCCCCAGACCCTTCGGGGACAAATTGCCCACAAATCGCTTAGCTCCGAAGCACAGAACCTTCAATCAAAGGGGGTAAGACCGAGGAGGGGGCATGCTACAAAGTAAACTAAGCAGCTGACACCGACAGGGAGGGGCCAGGCCTGGTGAGAGACCCTTCCAGGGTGCCCGTGGTGTGGAGGCAGGGGGAGCCCCTCCAGGCAGGGAGAGCCCCTCCAGGCAGGGAGAGCTGACAACTATCAGGTCAGCCTTTAACCGGCAGCCAGATAGCTTTGCACTGAGCTGCCCGCTCTTGCCAGAAGTTCCCAGCTATGGAATAGCTGGGGGTGCTGGTGGTACAAGAGGTGTTCTCTGAAGCCAGGGATTCAGGTTTACCTGTGAGATCCTATCCATGACCTTGGCCTCTGTGGTCCAGACCTCCATCACAGGCTCTGGGAGCCAGCACACGCCCAGTGCTTTGGGCTGTAGCGGATGGTTCACAGCCTCCTCTAGGGAATAGTGGGTGGTCTCAGTGGACCCTCCTCTGCCACGCCTTGGAGATGCTCAGGGGCTGCCCACAGGCAGTGAAGTTGATAGAACCAGTAGGAACCAGTTCTCCTCTCTGATGGATCCCTAGGAAGTCGGCTGGCTCCTGATTGTTCAGAGCCCAGTCTACCTGTCACCCATGGGTGACCCTTCTCCTATGTCAAGAGCCATAGTTCAAGGTTGTTTTAAAATCTCTGCTCCTGATGTCAGGAATATGATCCCTCCTAACTCAGAAGATCAACAGAATGTCCTGGGGCTGTCCTGCGGTTTCCTAGACCACAAAGTTCCTTTATATCTGTTCTCTTCTTTTATGGTGATAAAACTTTTAGTTGGGTACAACAGTCTCCACCAAGGACTACATTTTCCTGCTTCCCTTGCCATTAGATGTGGCTTGTGACTAGGTCCTAGCCAATGGGATGGCAAGGAAGGAATGCTCCCTTTCATTTTTCTCTTTCCCACTGGCTGGAATGCAGATGCAATGGCAGGAGCTGGAGCAGTCATTTTGGACCATATGATGAAAGCTGCACATTGAGGAAGGCAGAGCAGCAAGACTGAAGGAATCTGGGTACCTAACACGATTAAGCCATTGCATCATCTGTGGGCTACATACTTGGATGTATATACGTATCAAATTCGATCCTGCTTAAGCCTCTGTATTTTGGAGTTTCTTTGTCCCAGCAGCTTACCCTACATACTCATTATTGTTGTCTCTCAGTGAAATGGCCATATCTGGGCCTACATGGATATGTCTGGTCACTGGATAGACTGGGACTCCATTCTTTGGCAGACTATTATTTTGGTGGTCCCCAATAGATCATCCCTCTCAGGATTCACACCCTTGTGTGGTCTCTGCTCACAGTGACTCTGGACTTAGCCGAGTGACTTGTTTTGGCCAATGGGACATTAGCAAGAGTGATGCAAATAGAAACTGGGTAGCCCTTACATAGCGGGGCTTGTACTCTTAGAGTTCTGACTCCTGGGATGCTCCTTCTCCAAACTCAGCTGCCAATCTTGAGAAGCCCAACACAGCCAGAAGGAGAGGCCACGTGGAGGAGAACTGAGGCCCCGCCCTCAGCCCCAGCTGACCCTGCACCGATTCGCCAACCTGAGTGAACGCATCCTGGAAGTGGGTTCTACAGTCTGAGGCATGGAGCCATGGAGCAGAAATGAGCTGTCCCTCCTATACCCTGTCCAAACTGCAGAATCAACATCAAATAAATAACTGTTGTCTTAATCCACTAACTTTGGGGGTAGCTTATTACGCAGCTCTAGGTAACTGAAATACATGTGGATGGCCCCAGGACCTTTGCAGTGTCTGAAAAACTTGAAGTCTACTGTGCTTTTCTCTACACCAAAACACCAAATGTGTCATCCTCACACCTTGAAACTAAAACGCTACACAGGAAGTTGCCGATGCTTTGGAAATACTTGGGGGCGGGGGTGGGGGGGGCTACCCACCCCTCCCTCAACTCTGCAGGTGATTCCTCCCTCAACTCTGCAGATAGTTATCACTTGGCTTCATGCTTGGATTTGTAGGTCCACGAATGGGATGGGCTCCACAGACCACCCCTGCTTTCTCATAAAGCTGCTGAAGTGCCATGCCTCTTAGATGAGGGTTTGGGGCAGCATTTGGCAGGCAAGGGCTGCCTGTGTCAACAGTGGACTCCCCAGTACGTATTGGAGGACCCAATGAATGAATGAACAAATGAATAAGTTGCAAACAAAAAGTAACTCAGCTGGATCAACGCAGGAGGTGAAGGTGAGAGAAGTATAGAGGGGTCTCCCAGGAGGGCAGGGTCAGTAGAGAGTCCAGGTGTAATGAAAGATTGCTTTGGAAGTATTTTTAACTCTTTCAAAATATAATTATAGTAGCTAACATTGAGTTCTTACTATGTGCCAGGCACTGTGTGAAATGCTTTATGTAAGTTGTTGCATTAATCATCTCAACAAGCCTGGGAGGTAAGTATTATAACTTTCATCCCATTTTATAGATGAGGAAATCAAGGCCCAGAGAGATTAGGTAACTTGCCTATGTGGGCATGGGAGGATTTGAACTCAGACAGTCTGGCGTTAGCACCCAAGGGCATAGCTACCACGTCCTGACACACAGCAGGAGTCCTGTATTCTACCCTAGGAGAAAAGGCTAGGCCCTGGCATGCTTTATGACATGAGTGCCAAGCCCGAGTCCGCCACGTGCTCCTGGGGACCTTGGAAAGCTCAGGTCAGAAGAGAAGAAGGAGAAGGGGTCCCTGTGCCAGGCATGTGGGACACTAACATTGAGGCCCAGAGGTGGTGCCGCCTGCCCTGCTTGAGTACCCTCACCAGCTGCTCTCACTCACTCCTCAGAAACGAGCCTGGCCCATTCACACGTGTCCCTAATGCCAGGTTCCAAGAAAGCCACCTAAATACCTGGTATTTGAGATGTAAAGAGACCGGCTCCCTGTACTTAGTGCTTTGCTAACTTTTCCAATTATAGCGCCCTATTTTCCAAAGTCTAAAATGGACATATGTTATAACTGTCTTGGGCCCCAAGGTTTCAGAAACACCCTTAAGTCTCCTGAAATATAATCGTATATTTTAGACTAATTCCTAAAGGGCAGAGTGGGGTTATCTTTAACATCTGCCAGCACTCACACAGATCTGGTCTTTGTTGGCTAATGAGCCTGGGGCCTGGGTGCAGAGCAGCCTCAGGTGGAACCAGCTCTGTGCTGAGCTGGGTGGGAAGACGTGAGAAGGGAGATCCCAGGCTGAATGGGGCCGGGAGTGAGGGGGAGACCCAGTCCTGCCCTCCGGAGGCCTCAGTCTGACGGTAGACACAGCCCCTCCCTCAGGGAGCTCAGTCTGAGAAGGGCACCCCTGCCCGAGGAAGCCCCAGGCTGGAGGAGGAGGCAGGACCCATCCTAAAACCCAGCAGAGGACCTTGGAGGTCTGTGGAGGGATTCATTCCTGCTGGCTCCGCTGTCACAGGGTGGGCAGGTGTCACAGAGAGAGGCAGGTGAGCAGGCTGCCTGTGAGCTCCCAGAGCATGGAGGCAGGCAGAGTAGGTAGGTGGGGGCACTGGAGCTGAACTTTCATCGCTCCTGGAGCCGGTGTGACTTCAGGCCTGCCAGCCAGGGCATTTTCTGGTCAATCCCTACTGTTGTTATTAAACATTTATTATGCAGCAGAGATGTGCTTTTCTGGTCCCAGCGTTTGACCAGCGGTCTTGGTGAATAAATGGACTAGAACTAATCCTGTAGCTAAACAGTAAGGGCTTCGGAAAAGTCAACACCTCGCTTGCCTAATAGTTCCCAGGGAGGGGTGAGATAGAAAGTACCAGCGTTCACAATGCCCTTTCTCCTGAGATGGAAAAGCAGCTGGCCTGGCAAGCCAGGCCTCCTGACAGCATTGTGAACAGACAGGGCAGAGATGACTCTGGAGCTTGTTAGAAGATAAAGGACACGTTGAGAGTTTGAGCATGTTCTGTGTACAAGACAGAGTCCTGGCCTGACAACAGGAGAGCTAATTCTGCTCAACTCAGTCCTTAATTTGCCAGCCATCACCTCAGAAATTGGGAAGAAAATCCCTTTTCCCCAGAGGCCAGGCATGGAGAGGAGGAGAGGGGAAAAGTCTGCAGACTGAGAGGCAGACACAGCCCTGCCCTCAGGGAGCCCCAGTCTGAGGGGAGACACAGTCCTGCCCTCAGGGAGCTCTAGTTCAAGAGGAAAGAAAACACAGCCCAGGGACTCAAAAGACAGAGCTATCACTAGCTGGGCCTTTGGGAAGTAAGGTCCATCCTTTCCCATCCACCTCATGGTTGGATGAAGGCCAATGTCTGCTGGGAGAGCCATCTGGAGGGAGCCAGTCTAGACATGTACAGAAACCAGAGTGGGTTGGGTTCTCTGCCAGTGTTTAGAGCCTATTCTAGGCAGTGCCGGTCCCTCACTCCAGGTGAGTCTTTCATCAAACCCAGAATGGGTTTCTATGGGATCAGTAAAGTGTCCCTGTGGTACTAGCCAAGTCATTACTTCCTGAGGGGGGATGCAGCCTAGATTAACCCTCTCAGTGGAGAAAGGGGCTTGTTTGGTCTGGAAAAGCACCCCCCCGCCCCCTGCCAACCATGACTGGGTGCTTTAGTCCTAGAATAATTCACTAGAATGTACACTCCACAGGGGCAGGAGGATGTGGCTCTGCCTTATACACTGCTTCATCCCTAGGGCCTGAGACCTTGCCTTGTACATGGTCGGTGCTGAATAAAAATTGTTGAATTAAATAGAGACCATTTTCCTTTTCAACACTAATTCAGAACTCACCTTCTACCGAAAAAAATCTCTTTGCTCAAGCTTTCCTAACTTCAGTGACAACTACTCCGTAGCAGTGTATATCAAATTCATTTGCAAATATAATCAATTGAATTCCAACAACTGGCTGTTCTGAAAAGGAAAAATAATAAATTTAGACTATGATTATTGTTGTGTAGCAAGCCCTATGCCAGCTGCTTTATGGACATTATATGGCTTAATCCTTGAAGGAAGGCCCTACTAACAAGGAAACTGAGGCTTAGGAAAATTAGAACACACCTGAATTTACACCTCTTGGACATTGTAGAGCTGGGACTTGGACCCATTCCTGACTCAACCCCTCCCTTGACTTTTTTTCTGAATTCCATGGAATTATTTTTTTCCAGTTAGGTTTGGGATCCAAAAGGTAATTCCATAAGGATTTGTTTAGGTCCTGCATGTGCCCCACGCTGGACCCAAGAAGTCCCAGTCCCTAGAGCCACCAGGCCAAGCAACAGCCAAGCACTGGGCCTAATGGAAGCTCCCGTGACAGCTGACCCAATCTCCCCACGACCGTGGTTCCCAGCAAACCCTGGTCCTGCCAGCCCTGACTTAGTGACACCTGCCATCCAGACCAAGACGGATTATCCTCCAAAGCAGAGTGCATGCCAGACTTGTCAGTTCTTCCCAGAAAGTTCTCTCTCAGTGTTCAGAGTGGTCCGGCCAGAGGCGGAAAGGCATCTCATCTGGCCCATCACCCCGCCTGGCCCCCACCACCCCAGACACTGCTCGTGGATTGCGGGGATGCGGCTCACTCTTTCACTTTGTTCATTCACGGATTTTTCAGGGGGCCGAGCTCAGAGGATTCATTCTGCAGGCGGCCTGTCTTTTGAACCCTTCGCTGAAACCCTCCTCGTGATTGTTCTCATGTTACTCCGTATACGTGTAAATGTCTCATCCCCTTTGTTATTATTATTATCTCCTAGTACGCACCAGGCACTGGCCATAAAATTATTTCTAATCTTTATTAGAACTCTACCAGGGGACTTCCCTGGTGGTCCAGTGGTAAAGAATTCTCCTTGCAACACAGGGGACACGGGTTTGATCCCTGGTCAGGGAAGTAAGATCCCACACGCCGTGGCAACTAAGCCCATGTGTCACAACTACTGAGCTCGTGCGTCTCAACTAGAGAGACTGCGTACTGCAAACTACAGATCCCATGCTCCCTGGAGCCTTTGCGCCACAACTAGAGAAGAGAAAAAACCCACACGCCGCCAACTAGAGAGAAGCCTGCATACTGTGACAAAGAGTCTGTGCACCGCAACGAAGAGCCCGTGCGCCACAACGAAAGATCCTGCATGCCTCAATGAAGATTCTGTGTGCTGCAACTAAAAGACCCGATGCAGCCAAAAATAAATTAAATAAATAAATATATAAATAATAAATCTTAAAAAAAAAAAATCTCTACCAGGATTATCCCCTTCTATGCATAGAAAAGTGAAGGCTTGCAGCTTGGAGAGGTCACGTATTCTGCCCAAGTTCACTTAAACTCATAAATGTCAGAAGCAAGATTTGAATCTAGAGCTGTCAGCTCCGAAGGAGTTCTCTAAGCCAAACTAGCTGTTTCTCAAAATTTGCTGAGAAGCTTTTTTTTTTTTTTTTTTTGTGGTACGCGGGCCTCTCACTGCTGTGGCCTCTCCCGTTGCGGAGCACAGGCTCCGGATGCGCAGGCTCAGCGGCCATGGCTCACGGGCCCAGCCGCTCCGCGGCATGTGGGATCTTCCCGGACCGGGCCGCGAACCCGTGTCCCCTGCATCGGCAGGCGGACTCTCAACCACTGCGCCACCAGGGAAGCCCACTGAGAAGCTTTTTAAAAATGCATCTTCTTTACAACAGAGCTATGAAAAAGCGGCCTTCTATGCTTTGATATGGGTGCTGCATGTACCTGGAACATCTCCAGAAACAAGGCAAGTAGCTTGGCCACTGCTGGCCCCAGGGGACAGTTCCCAGGAAGGAGCACCCAAGGGAGACTTGCTTGTCACTGTGTTCTCTTCAGTACCATCCTCCCTCCCTCCCTCCCTTCCTTCCTTCCTTCCTTCCTTCTTCCCTCCCTCCCTCCCTTCCTCCCTCCCTCTCTCCCTCTGTTCTTTTCACCGTTACAAAACTATATAAAAATCATTTTAAAATCAAACAAAACTATAGATTCCAGGGCCCCATCGCTGGACCTCCTATAAATCAGGGTTTCTCCAGGGTTGGGTCTCAGGAAGCTGTATTTTAACAAGCATCCTAGGTGGATGCTGTAGCCCTCCGATCCCAGCCTCCTAGAGGCCTGACGGAACCTCATCTTGCCTGGCATGTCCCCCTTCCCCTGATCTTGAGTCCAGACCTTGGTACTGCCAGTTCCACGCGGACTCAAAGCTGCCTCTCGTTACCTGGGGGTCCTCCCCTCAATGTCTCCCCAGGGACATTTTCCAGCCAGATATCATGAACCCCAGACCTGCCAATAAGCCAGCACGACCCAGGGATGCGGCCCCTGTGTCCTGTGACCCCGCTAAAGCTCAGAGATCACACCCCCTCTCAGGTTGTGCCACCGCACACACCCGGCGCCTGCCACCCCCGGCCCCAGAGTCCTCCATCTGCAGTGTCAACAGGTCTACGTTATTCGGTTTCCCTCCTATAAATGGCGGCCTCCTGACCACCCTGTTCTGCCCCTTGGCTTTTTCCCCTCATCATCTATCTGGGAGAGCTGCTAGTGTTCCACAGCCGTGCACAGAGAGCGACATCGCATCTCCCTGGGTCCAGGTGTTGGCATCTGTCCAGGAGTGGTGTGAGCATGAGTGACTCTGGAGCCAGACATCCTGGGTCCAAAGGCCAGCTTTTCCACACTTAGCTCCATGACCTGGGGCAAGCTCTTAATCTCTGTGATGTGAGGACATCAAGCTCTCAGAGTGAGGCCTGGCACATAGGAAGGGCACACGAATTTCTCTGCATCGTTACCATCATCCCAGTGTCAGAGGGAAGACTAATGAGGGATAGAAATCGATGCCTGGGCTCTGGAGTTAGACAACATGGCCTCCAATCTCACTCTGAATCTTCCTAGCTCTCTCTCTAACCTCTCAAAGCCTCATTTTCCTCACCTGTGAAATGGGGCTGATGCCGGCCTCCCAGGAAGGTGGAGGATGCGGTCTGGAACCAAGCAGATGCTCAGCTAAACATTTATAGAATGAACAGCGGAATGAAAGTGGAGCAGAAGGAAGCCTGGTGGCCAGAGGTGTGCTGCCTGCCCCGCTGCCCTGGTTGGCTGGGAAGGGTCTGTTGGCACATCTGACTGGGGCGCAGGAGGACTGGCTGTCCTGGCCCCCCTCCTCCCCAGTGCCCAGGGAGATCACAGCCTGAGGAAGACCCTAGACTGCCCAGGTATTCACGGGGGTGAGAAACAGGCCTACTACCCAGCTTAGCCCTCCTGCCAGTGGAAACCAGCCACACTCACAAGTCACGTCATTCACGTCCAGGAGAAAACATCGCCTCGAGGAGCGGGAAGTCTCCTTGGCCGTGTGGTGGGCGAGGGCTCTCTCGGCATTCAGATTAGAGAGGCTCTGGACTTAGCCGTCGGAGAACAGACGAGCAAAAGCAGAGCCTGTGTGGCGGAGCCCGTGGGCTGCTCAGCGGGCCTCGGCGGAGCTGCCACCCGTGCCTCCAGGCTGCCTCCTTCCAGGGCCAAGCGAGCCCTCTGCTGACACTCCAACCCTTCTTTAGGGGCGTCAATCAGTCCAACTGCTTGGCTGTTCTGATTGAAGCTGGAGGAGGAAGGACGCCTCCGGCCCTCGCTGAGTCCATCACCCACGGGCTAGTTTTCCAGGACCAGCGGCTACGAGGTGCCCACCTTCAGGCACAATGAACTCACTCATGCCTTCGTTTGGTGGTTATTTTTCTGTTATTAGGCTGAAAAGCTTGCTGAGAGGCAAGCTCTTGTTCATCTTATTACCATTCCTAGGGATTAAGTAGGTGAAGCTCGGGTGTTATTATTCATATCCCCAAAGGTCAAGGGACACAGAGTGGCTAAAGTAATTGAGCACACACTATGGGCCAGGCACCATGCTAAACTCTTCGCAGCTATTAACTCGCCTAATCCTCACACCAAACGGGAGATCGGTGCTGTTATGATCTTTGTATACAGAGGGGAAACTGAGGCACAGAGCAGTTGAGTAACTCATCCAAGGTCACACAGCTAGGAGGTGACAGGAATCAAACCCCCGCGTTCTGGATCCTGAACCCAATTCCAACCACCCGACGGGCTCTCGGTGGGCACCTCTGTTGTGACTGAGTGACCGTCGAGCCGACAGGCAGGCACACCATGCGGGAGGGTCGAGGGACCAGGCCTGCATTTCTGGGCTGATTTGGAGCTGATGTCAGCAACTTGACATCTGAAGGCCTTTCGGCTCTGGCTCCTCCTCACCCTATCACCTGTCTGGTCCCACACGGGCAGCCCAAACAGGACTCCCAGTCAAGGGCCCTGGCAGGTATGCCATACCTAAGAGTCCCTGCCCCCCATGGGAACATGGCCTCTCCCTGTCAAGTCCTGATACGAAGGTCACCCAATGCGGCTTGGCTGCTGGCTGTTCCCAAGGCAATGGGCCAGGTGTATCTGTCTCTTTCCCCACGCTGCTTCTATGGGCCTTCTCGAATAATTGGTGGTTAAGAGCATGGACCCCAGGGTCAGACTGCCTGAGTTCCAGTTCTGCCTCTGCTCTGTGGCCTTGGGCATGTTACTTAACCTCTCTGTGCCTCATTTCCTCATCTTTACAATGGAAGTCAAAACAGATTATTGTCAAGATGGGTGGGAGGATTAAAAGAGTTAAAACATGTAAAAGGCTTAGAACAGGGCTTCCCTGGTGGCGCAGTGGTTAAGAATCTGCCTGCCAATGCAAGGGACACGGGTTCGAGCCCTGGTCCGAGAGGATCCCACATGTCACGGAGCAACTAAGCCCGTGCACCACAACTACTGAGCTTGCGCTCTAGAGCCGGCGAGCCACAACTACTGAAGCCCACACGCTTAGAGCCCATGCTCCGCAGCAAGAGAAGCCACCGCAGTGAAGCCTGGGCACCGCAACAAAGAGTAGCCCCCGCTGGCCACAACTAGAGAAAGCCCGCACACAGCAACAAGGACCCAACACAGCCAAAAATAAATAAAAATAAAATAAATTAATTTTTTTAAAAAAGGCTTAGAACAGTGGTACCTCTCAAACAGCATATAAGTTTTCATGAATATCATTATATTTCTTCTTACCCATGCATTCAGATGGATGACTAAATAGCCAGTACAGAGGAAGGGGAGGGGTTGGCAGGGGTCAAAGTAATGATGGTCTGCCAGGATACGCCCTTGTTAAAGTCATCCCTGGTTGGGGTGGGGAGAGAGAGGCCCCCCTCCCAGACACCCCTGGTTCCTGGAGACGCTTGCTGGCGTGTCTCACCCTCCACTGAGACAGAGAGCCGGCGTCACCTGTTTAATACTTAGAGCTCAGGTATGCTTGACCGCAGGCACAGGTTTCTACTTGATGTATTTAAATGGATTTTTACCAATCTTTATCAAAGCTGTTTATACACATAAGAGTCACAGGGCTCTATAAGGTTCCTTACCCAGCAGAGGTGCCCACGTTCACTGGCCAGGACAGATTCTTCTGGTGCCTCTGACCACAACCCTGCGCAGCCTTCCCACCATCCCCCAGCACAATCCCCATGTCATTCTGGTTAGATGGGAATGGAACGTGACCTTGTAAAAACATTGACATCCAAGGTTGAGCTATTTAGTAAACTGTGACTGTTGGGTTTTTTTTTTTTTTCCTTTACACAACATTTTATTCTTCCTGGAATTGATGATGGTCCTTTTTGTTGCTGTTAGCTTGATTTTCTATGTCCTTAGAACAAATTCAGTGGCTTCTCATGTTGTAGTAACAATAACAGTTAACACCCTTTGAGCACTTTCTCTTTGCCAGGCACTCTTCTAAGTACTTTCCACATATTAACTCATTTAGGCCTTACAATAGCCCTCTGGGTGTGCAGTACTGTATCTCGTTTTGCAGTTGAGGAAGCGGAGGGACAGAGTGGTTAAGTGACTTCCCGCAATCCCAGAACAATTGCACCCACACACCCAGGCTCTCACCACTGCAGGTCTGAGCCCGCCTGGCCCCTCCCTCCTGTTCCTGCAAGCACATCTGCCAGTTCCCTCCAGCCCCTTCCTTGTCCTCTCTCTGTTTGCTCTCTCCGCAGCTGGACTGTAAGATGGGTGAGGGCAGGCTCTATGCTGCGCCCCGCTGCAATCCTAGGAGCAGGGCTGGACCCAGCAGACCTTCCTGTGCTTGCCAGGACAGTCCTGCTCTGGGCTTTCTACCCGCCCGCATGTTCCTCCACCTCAGACCCTACAGGTGGGAGGCAGGGCAGGGAGCTCCGCCAGGGCGGTTAGAGCCGGGCCCACAGAGGCTCAGAAAGGCCAAATATGTGCGTCAAGGCCTCACCGTCAGGGGTCTGAACTCTCTCCTCTGGCTGCAAGTCCAGGGCGGTTCCTCACATGCTAGGCTGCCTCCTACGGGCCCAGGCGCACACACACACACACACACACACACACACACACACACACCACATGTCACACACATAGACGTGCAAACACATATACATGGGGTTCACTTATGCTAATTATGCACACATATTTCTACATGGGCGTATTACATACATATACATACAGACTCAGGTGCATTTCCTATAAACGTCCACACACACAAGCACACACACACCCACACATGATACACAGGCATGCCAATTATACACAGATGCATTATACCCGCAAACATATATTAACACAGAAACATATTATACAAACACATATATACCTTATTTACAAACCCAAACCCACGTAGGTCCTATATTCACAAATATACAAACACACAGCATATACACATACTGTACAAAAACATATAAGATGTAAATATATGCACATAGACACATAAACATGTAACCCATATTTGCATAACGTATGCTCACATAGTCACACAAACACAGGCACATAGTTTCCACATGTTGAAACACACAAACATTTGCACAGCTCACAAAACATGTACAAATAAACACCACACACAGAACACATCTGTGCAAACATGTACAAGCCCATGTGCACATCCACAGATGCAAAAACTTGCACAGACACACTCACGTGCCCTCACAAGTACACACACATGCATGCAGGCACACATACTTGTGTGTGCCTGCTGGCCTGGTTGATGGGAGGAGGAGGGGAGAAGGCCCATGTGTCCAGGTCCTGTGGCCGTTGGCTGGCTTAGGGGGGGTGAGTGTGTTTCCTGACCAAACAAGGCTGGGGCAGCACCTGCCTCGTTACATCAGTGAAGGGGGCCGAGGGTATGCAGTCCCCAGCCCATGGAGCATTGAGGATCTCCCAGATCTCCTGCCTTGCTCTGGAGCCCCATCCAGGATTAGCACTGGCCACACTCCCAGGGAGGCCCAAGAAGGTGCAAGATTATGCTCTTTTACAAAGGAGAAAATGGAGGCTTGGCCAAGCGAGTTACATTTTGTGAGCCGGTTTAAGGAGAGAGGGGATTTGAACCTGAGTTTGCCAGAACCCGGAACCACGCTGAGCTACACCTCTGAGCATCTAGGCTTCCCATACTTGTGGCCATGCACACAGTAGGTGCTACATCAATGTGTGTGGAGTGGTCATTGATCTGAAGGACAGCAGCACTCGGGCTCTGGGGTCTGATAAGTGGTTGGGGGGCTACAGGGAGAGAGACCCAGGATTTTGAGGCAATGTGGACCTTCCGTATGTTTGGGGACCCTTCCTTCAACACTCCCAGCCCGCAGGTCCAGCCTCAGTGTTTGTTGGGGGCCACCAGCCCAGGGAGGCCCCCACCAGAGGCTCCCAGGCATTGTCCCTTCCGTTCACCGCCCCCCCCCCACCTCCTACCCCAATCTGGTCTCCCCGCCACCACCAACTCTCCCCAGATGCATGCCTCTCCCTCAGACATTCATTTCAAGGGCTCAGCAGTTTCTTTGCAGGATTTGATTTGCCGCTCAGGCATTTCCTCGAGTGGCCCCTCGATGTTTGCCCTTGTCCAGATGGCATCCAGATGCAAACATCCCTCCTTCTCCCCAGCTCGGCTGCTCAGCTCCTCAGCTGGGGGAAATTAATCCTGACCCCCACCTCACACCCACCTCCCTGTGTCCCTGGCTTTGTTTCTCGGGCCTGAGGTCAGGCTCAGGCTGACACCACTGTCTGCTTCTCTCTCCAAAGCCAGGGCTTCTGGCTGTCCTATTATCTGCCTTGCTCCTGGGCCTTTGTTCAATGCAACAGGTAATTGCTCTGTGAGCCAAAGCAAATGTCAGCATGATAATGAGGGTGATATGATGCTGCTCTGGCCCTGGCAAGGAGGGGGAAGAGCAGGGGGTGTGACTGAGTTCAGGGAGCAGGTGGCTAGCACCCTGGACCTCCAGGCGAGGTCCACAGAGACGACCAAATCCAGATGAAGAACAGAGGTGCAGAGAGGGAAACAGATAACAATCATGCTGACAGTTATGGACCAATGTCCACATACAACAACAATATAAAGATTAGCTCATTTGGTCCTGTGAGCTGGGCGTGATTATCCCCATATATGGAGGAAACTGAGGCCCAGAATGGACAGAAGAACTCACAGGAGCAGCCATCAATAACATAACTTCTATGTGCCAGGCAGTACAGAGAGATCAGCTAACTTAATCCTTGGAGCACCTTGAGAGCTGGACATAATTGTCCCCATTTTATAGATGAGATAACTGAGACTCAGTGAGGCTTAGTAACTCATATATGACCATGTAGCTTTGAAAGTGGCAGAACTTGGCTGTAAACCAAAGGCTTCCAAAGTCCATGGGGCCTCCTGTGTGGCCTGACTGGGTCAGCGACAGGGCCAGGCCTCCCAGCACTGTCTCCAGAACCCTGTCCTGGCACAGGGACAGCCACCCTGGTGGGAAACATTTCCAGCAGTCTGGGAGACAGTCCTGGGTGGGAATTCCTGTGCCCGGGGGAGACTCACTGTTCCTCAGAGGCCAGGCCCCAGGCCTCCCAACTCTCTGTCCAGCGCTGGACTCTTGACGTGGTGCCAGGGCCAGCAGACGCCAGTCCCCACAGGACCAGCTCTCAGCTGCCCCGAGAGAGGCAGGCGAGGCCCTTGTTGATTTCACTCAAGCCCTCTGCTTCCCCTTAAAAGTTAATATTTACACACTCTCCACCATGCTGCTGTGCTGCTGCCGTGTACATCACAGTGGCCAGGGCGGGGGGCTTCTCCGGTCCCAAGACCCCCTAAATCCCTTTCGGGCTCCGAGATGGGGGCTCATCAGACTCCAGCTAGCCGGATGATGGGACAGTTGTGCTGTGCCCAGATGGACTTCCCTTTCCTTGTGCAGCCAAGCTTCCTTGATAGAAAATGGGGCATTTGGCTCAGGCTCAAGGCTGCTGTGCAGGCATTTCCTAGAACCACGGGGCATCGGACCCCGGAGGTGTGAGGAGCCAGGGCCAGGGGCAGGTTGTGCCCTGCTGAGCCACAGGCAGCTGTGGGGATGCCGATGAGTAGGACCTGCCCAGTAAAAGACCGAGGTGGTCCTGAGGTGTATAGGAAGAGTCATCTGTGTCCATGGGGGGCTCACCCATCCCTCTGGTCACCACAGCCCCAGACAACACCAGAGCCGGACACGCAGGTGCCTTAGAGACAGGGCTGGAATGTCTCACCTGCCTGCCTCTCCCAACACCTCCTCCAGGTGGCCTCCCAGTGTGCTGAAGGGTGTATGTCAGCGCTGCCTGGATTCTGCTGTCCCCTCCACTTCCTTCGGGATTCTCAGTGAGTTTGGCTTTTGCAGGGAAGACCCCGGGCTGAGCAGGAGGATCATCCCTGAAGTCAGCAGTCTGGGCGGCCGGCCGCACCTGTGCCCTCGGGGCCTCAGGTGGGTGGGTGCTCCCTGCTGGAGCTGGCAGGTAAATGTCCGAGAATTACAGCGATGGCCACGGGGAGAGAATGCCGTCACCAGCTGCATGTTGGTGGCCAGGGAAACTGGGAAGGGACAGCGTGGCCGGCATGCCAGGTCCCGCAGGTTAATGTTTGACCTGGAGCCACGTGTTTTTCCACTGGTTAATTTTATCCTCTGTACCTGGCAGTGGGCAGCAGGCGGGAGGGCTGTGGGCCTCCCCTGTGGGCAAAGGAGGGAGGGAGGGGGGTGTCCAGCTGGGATTGCTCTGGGGGAAGCAAGGGCTGCAGGGAGGCCAGAGGGGCCAGCGTGGGTGTGAGGGGCAGGGGAGAGAGAGAACAGGAGGGGCCTGGAGCGGGGCAGCTCGCTATACTTCAGCCACATCCCAGGTTCTGCCCTGGGGCCACGCCAGCTCTTAGTTCTCCTCTCCCTGGGAGGAGTGGCACATGTGAGAGGACGAGAAGTAGGGGGAAACCAAGAGAGCCTTCCGGAAGTCCACAGCTTTTCAGAAAAGTTAAAAATGCCTGACCCCCACCCCCGCCCCGACCCCCTGTGTTACTCTCATCAGTAATGACACTCTCAGACCCTGGATACCACAAGCGAGAGATTTCTCTTTCCTGAGACACCATGGTCTTATTCAGATGGTGGGAGAAAGTCAAAGCTGATTGGTCCCACCCCCACCCCCAGGCACTCTGATAGGGAAACACAGCCCTGCTCTCAGGCAGCCCCCAGTCTAAGGGAGTGGGGACCATGTCTTCACTTAGGACGAGAGCTTAACTCCTTTGCATCCAAGAACCCTAAAATCGAAGTAAAGACTCCCACTGGGTCATGCAGCTCTGGGCTTCTCAAGCCCTCATTGTCTCTCAGTTTTCCTCCTTGGCAGGGGGCCTCCAGCGGCCTGCGCTGGCTTTATGACTGTTTACGGCCAGTGGCCACTGAGCCCTTCTCACCCCTGCCGAGGCCTGGGGGAGGGAGGCCCTTGGAGGCGGCTCAGCCTGGGGCCAGCTGATGCCTCAGTGCCAGCCGCTGGGCAAAGCCAGCTTCCCTCCTGCCCCACCGCAAGGTCCGGAAGGGCTTTCGATTTATACTTGAGTCTGGTGGGAACTGGGTCCCCAGCAAACCTGCCCACCAGCTGGCCCCCCAAATCACCAACAGGCTCCCCACCCCAATGCTCACCAGCACTGGTCTGAAGCAGGCGGGCAGGCTGGCCCCCAGCCTGGAGTCTTCCTCAGGATCTTGCAGGAGAAGGAGTAAGACTGTCTGGGTTAACCAGTCCCGTGAAGGGCTTCCTGGCGTTGGCAAATGAAGGTCCGCAGATCAAGGTGGGATTAGGAGCCTGCAGGAAGAGCAGAGTTCTCCAGGGAGGGGGGGTCCCAGTTCTCTTACTGTCCTTGCACGATTGCCTTGAGGTAGGGCGTCGAAGCGGGGCTGGGGGAACAGGAGACTCTCAGCCAGGGCACAGGGACTGGGGTCCATTGCTTGGCCTACAGTGGAGCTCCAAGGTCACCTCCAGCTGGGATAACAGGTCTTTCCCATGCGGGACTGAGCTCCCCACCTCGGCCTACCTTCCTGCATGTCTTCCCCTCTCACTGCTCCCTGAGCCCCCAGCCTGCTCTGACCTGGCCACCTCTCTACCCCCACCCCCAACCCCGGGATGTGCCAGTCACTGGGCTGGAGCCATTCACCTACAGGCCTCCCTCACTCCTTAGTACAACCTGGAGGGTGAATCTCTTTATCCCCATTTTACAGATAAGGAGACTGAATGGAAGCATCATTAAACAATTAACCCACGGTCACCCAACCAGTCAGTGGCGTGGCTGGGATTTAAACTTAAGTCTGTCTGACTCTCAATCCAGCTAACTGGGAGATCATATTGGCCATATAGCCTGTGTATTTTAAATCCCAGTTTTCTCGTCACCCCACTCTACCGGAGCCCTCCCCATCAGCCTGATGAGAAGATTGAATACAACTGGCTCCTACAACCAACAGTCTCATATTTCTCATCATGAGGAAGTCCTTCCTGGAGTCTAACCTTGGTGCCTCCTGCTGTCTCTTACTCTGAAATCAGGGAAAGTGGAGCAAAGATGGTCCCTGTCCCATGCACTGTTACATGAGACTGTGGCATTCCTCTGTGGCTCTGGAGGGTGGGTTGCTCCTGGCTGCAGAAGCAGGAGTCCCAGACACTGGGGGATGAGGGGACTCTGGCTGGGAGAAGGAGGTGTTCTCTTGGGCCACCTCACAGAGGGGACTTGGGCCTTGCCCGCGGACCCTTCCATTTCCTACTGAGTCTGGGACAGGTGAGGAGCTCGCCAGGATGAAGGCAGGGACTGTGAGACCCTCAGAGGGTCCTTGGCTTCTGATGCTGATTAGTTCATTGGGGAAATTTGAGGCTTTGCCTCGGGGTGGGGGCACCAAGAAGTCCCGGAATCCAGAAATCCCCACGTGGCCCTTGCACCCCTGGGGAGGAAGAAGCTTAGAAGACAGGACCCAGGCTCGCACCCGTTCCCTGAAATGGAGGAATTCTGTTCCTCATCATGGTGAGAAGGGAGGGGGAATTCCAAAGACTCGGCTCCAGGGCCCTGGCGTGGGACCCAGGTCTTCCATTTCTTAAAAGCGTACTCACTGCTTTCCGGGAGAGCCCTCCTGACTTCTGGCCTCCTCTGGCTTCGTGGCTGAGCTTGGCAGGTGGATCAGATCATCTATCTCCATGCTTGGAGACAGGGTTGAGTGGACACAGTTTGGCTCCTGTGGCTCCCTGTGGCCTGGGAGATTGGAATGAGCAAAAAACCCTCACCCCTGAGCCCATCGGAACCTCCTCTTTCAGGATGCAATGCCCCAAAAGCCCCAGGACCAGAGGATGAGCTGTCTCCTGCAGCCCACCCCTTCTCGAGAAGGGCGGCAGGCCCACACCACAGAGGGGAGAGGGGCAGCCAGGGCATCCTTGTCCATTGGCCTTATCATTCTCGGGGCATTCTGAGTCTCCTTCACCCCCTGGTCCGGTGGACACTGGTTTTCTCTGACCTGGGCTGGGGTCCTGAGGAATTCAGAGCAGGAGCAGACAGAGGCCCTCAAGGCAGGAGACATAGTCATGCCCATGGATTACAGACCAGACACCAGTGCTATTCAGAGAGCAGTAATAACAGACTTTCCAAAATGGGGCACTTGGGCTTCCCTGGTGGCGCAGTGGTTAAGAATCTGCCTGCTAATGCAGGGGACACGGGATCGAGCCCTGCTCCAGGAAGATCCCACATGCCGCGGAGCAACTAAGCCCGTGAGCCACAGCTACTGAGCCCGCGTGCCACAACTACCGAAGCCTGTGCTCCTAGAGCCCGCGCTCCGCAACAAGAGAAGCCACCGCAGTGAGAAGCCTGTGCACCACAACGAAGAGTAGCCCCCCCTCTCCGCAACTAGAGAAAGCCCGTGCGCAGCAATGAAGACCCAACGTAGCCAAAAATAAATATTTTTTTAAATGGGGCACTTTATGTAGGTTGACCCAGTTAACCCTCAAAACAACGCTGGGAATTCAATACTATAAGATCCACATTTACAGATGAGGAAGCTGAGGCCCAGCGTGGTTGCATAACTGGCCCAGGGGCTTACAGCTAGGAAGCGGGACGGGAACCCTAGTGATCTACCCCAGAGCCTGCATTCTTACCCTCTACACCAGCACTGCCCAATACAGTAGCCACTAACCTCATGGAACTATTTAACTGAAATAATTAAAATGAAATACAATTAAAAATTCAGTTCCTGGGCTTCCCTGGTGGCGCAGTGGTTGAGAGTCCGCCTGCCGATGCAGGGGATATGGGTTCGTGCCCCGGTCTGGGAGGATCCCACATGCCGCAGAGCGGCTGGGCCCGTGAGCCATGGCCGCTGAGCCTGCGCGTCCGGAGCCTGTGCTCCGCAACGGGAGAGGCCACAACAGTGAGAGGCCCGCGTACCGCAAAAAAAAAAAAAAATTCAGTTCCTCAGTTATACCAGCCACCTTTCAAGTGCACTGCAGTCACACGTAGCTAGTGGCTACCATATTGGATAGTGCAGATACTGAACATTTCCGTCATCCCAGAAAGTTCTGTTGAACAATACTGGTCTACTCTCTACTGTCTCTTCAGAATCAACATGGAACAATGGAAACTCATCCTTCGGTTGATAGATAAAATAATAACTAACAGTGTGGTAATAATAGCTCTAATTTACCAAGCTTCCTACATGCCAGGCACAGTGCCAAACCCATAATCCTTACTCAATCCCAGGCTCAGGAAGGTTACCCAAAGTCACAGTAGCTAGGAAGTGAATCCAGGTCTGGGTGACCCTGGTCTGGTCCTTCCCCCTCCTGCTCCACCCCATGCCAAGCCCCCAGGAGTTCATAGCCCCTGGGGAAAGGAGGGGAAGGCAAATGCATGCATTTCACAAGAACAGGGATTAAATAAATCAGCACATAATTAACATCATCACATTTCCTCAAGTCTGTTGACCAGAACATCCTGCTAATGAGGTCAAGGTCTTGATGTTGAGCCCTGTGAGCATCACTTCACTTCACACGAAAAAGCCCTCACTCCCTGCCTTGGAGGGCTGCCTCAGGCCCCCAGATGCTGTGATTAGGAGGCTGTGAGGCTGTGGAGGTGTTTCACCATAGCCTGTGGCCTGCTATCAGAGGCCAGCCCAGGGCAAATTGTTTTAGGCAGGGCCAAGCTGGAGAAAAAGCCCTGTTAAATGCTGGCAGGTGCATGTCTTCTGGACGACGGAGATGGCAATGTCTTCCTCCTCTGGAAAATGTGGAGTTAGCAGAAAGCAAGTCCTGACTTTGAAGAAAAGATGCAGCGGGAGATAGAAAAGAGCTTCTGAGACATGCTTCCTCTCCGGTAAAACTCTGGTGGGGGACGTGGGGTTTATAGGAACTTTGGAGGGTTTGACTTGGGTGGGGAAATCTGCCTTTAGTATGCCATACGGATTGTTCTATTGTGGGAAAGTTAGCTTCAATTATATGTCAACCACCATATGTCACCTGGGGAGATAAGGACCAGTAAGTGATAAGAGCAGAGTGTTCAGCAGAGAGCTTCTCCCTGACAGACTGAGGTGATGAAGACATATGCCTACACAGGGCCAAGCATGTGGTGGGTCTCAGTAGATGCTGATTGGTTTAAATGATCTCTCTCCTTAAGCAAATTTTTACTGGGCCGGCATAGCACCAGGTCTGGGGGACTCTGGTGAGGTGCCAAAGGCACCAGCCAATGACTGGCCGTGCAAGTCAGGATAGGCTACGCTGTACTGCAGTAACAAATGAGCCCTGAAATCTCAGTGGATTCATACCACAAAGGTTTGTTTCTTGCTCACACAATTTGGCCAAGGCAGACTGGCAGGGGTTCTGCTCCACAAAGTCATTAGAGATCCTGGATATTAGATCCATCAGTTTCAACAGGTGGCTTCCATGGCTGTGCCTGCAGGGGCAGAAAAGAGCAGGAGGGCTGTGCACTGGCTCTCAAATGCTCTGGCTCCGAAGTGACAGATTGCATCTCCGTTCACAGCCTATCTGTCAGAGTTAGTCTCGTGGTCCCACCTAATGGTGAGGGACTGGGAAGTAAGGGTTGGGGGCGGGCATGTGGGTATGTGGTGAAGAGAAAATGTCTCTGTCATTTCACCACTTCTTCTCTCAAAACCCATTTTCTTCTCCTGTAGAAGGACTCTGAGGTGCCTTTTAGCTCTGGGATTCCAGGTCTCCATGGAATGTTATTCCACAAATATTTCTTAGGTATCTTATCTAAGTGATGAACATCCTCAGTGGTGTTTGATCCTCCCCTATCAGAGCTGGAATTGACGTTTTTAAACAATCAAAAGTTATTTGACAATCCAATTTAAAAATGGGTAAAACAGGGCTACCCTGGTGGCTCAGTGGTTGAGATTCCGCCGCCGATGCAGGGGACACGGGTTTGTACCACACTCCGGGAGGATCCCACATGCCGCGGAGCGGCTGGGCCCGTGAGCCATGGCCTCTGAGCCTGCGCG
>NC_041231.1:77198869-77202471 GCF_002837175.3 Physeter macrocephalus | reverse complement strand
GTCCGGAGCCTGTGCTCCGCAACGGGAGAGGCCACAACAGTGAGAGGCCCGCGTACCGCAAAAAAAAAAAAAAAAAAAAAAAAAAATGGGTAAAACATATAAACAGACAGCTCATCAAAGAAGATATATAGATGGCAAATAAGCCAATGAAAAGATGCTCAATGTCATTTGTCATGAAGAAAATGAAAATTAAAACAACAGTGAAAAACCACTATATACTTTTTATTAATAGAATGGCTAAAATTTTTTTTAAATTGACAATATCAATTGCTGGTGAGGATGTGGAGCAAAAGGAACTCTCACTCATCACTGGTGGGAATGCAAAATGGTAAAGCCACATTGGAAAAGAGTTTGGAAGTTTCTCATAAAACTAAACATAGTCTTACCGTATGAGCCAACAATTTCACTCCTAGGTATTTACTCAACTGATCTTAAAACTTATGTCCACACAAAACCCAGCACAGGAATATTTATAGCAGCAATTTACTTAGAATTGCCAAAAATACAATTGCCAAAGAACCAAGATGTCCTTTAATAGGTGAAGAGATAAACAAAGTGGTATATCCACACAATTTAATACTACTTAGCAATAAAATGAAAAGAGCTATCAAGCACACAAAGACATGGATGAATCTCAAGTGCTTATTACTGAGTGAAAGAAGTCTTGAAAAGCTCCATACTATGTGATTTCATTTATGACATTAAGGAAAAGGCAAAACTGTAGAGATGGTAAACGGATCAGTGGTTGTCATGGGTTTGGGGTAGGAGGAGGGTTGAATAGGTAAAGCACAGAGAATTTTGTAGGGTGGTAGAACTATTCTGTGTGATAGTGAAATAGTGGATAAGTACTGTGATTGTCAAAGCCCATAGAAATTTACAGCACAAAGAGTGAGCCTTGGGCTTCCCTGGTGGCACAGTGGTTAAGAATCCGCCTGCCAATGCAGGGGACATGGGTTCCAGCCCTGGTCTGGGAAGATCCCACATACCGTGGAGCAACTAAGCCCGTGCGCCACAACTACTGAGCCTGTGCTCTAGAGCCCACAAGCCAAAACTACTGAGGCTGCGTGCCGCAGCTACTGAAGCCAGCGCACCTAGAGCCCATGCTCCGCAACAAGAGAAGCCACCGCAGTGAGAAGCCCGCGCCGCAGCTACTGAAGCCAGCGCACCTAGAGCCCATGCTCCGCAACAAGAGAAGCCACCGCAGTGAGAAGCCCACGCACCACAGGAAAGAGTAGCCCCCACTCGCCACAACTAGAGAAAGCCCGCATGCAGCAACGAAGACCCAATGCAGCCAAGAATAAATAAATAAATAAATAAATGAGAGTGAGCCTTAACATATGCAAATTTTAGAAAATCATTTAGGAGGCTGGGAGATCACAGGATAGAACACAGAATGAGAAAAGAATCTAACTGTATTACAGAAGTATAAAACCACCTCCTTGAATGGGATGGGAGGAAATGTACTAAGTAACTCTGGGAATGAATGGAGTCTATAAGACTAAAGACGAAGGGAGCTGCACATAGCACTGTACTCTAGTTGATAAAGTTGTTTCCCATGGAAATATGGGTTAACAATCTGAAGTAATATACATGTATACTGGAATTGAACATTTAAGTAAATGGATGGCAGATAGGAGCCAGTTTCCTCACTGTTGGAGTGAAAGGTTTCAGTCAGAGGAGGAGCCTAGAATGATCCATGTGGTAATGGATTAGATCTGGGGACATAAGTACAGACTCATGTCTAATTTAATAAAGATATGGATGGTTACATAAGAAATACTTACAGAAATGTGTATTATACACATGAGTTAGTAAAGACATATATTTCCCTTCTCTGTCAGCTGGGAGTGTCTATAAGCAACTATACCCCAGTAGTGACAAGCACACCTAGTGCTCAGATCTTGGTTTCTAATACCATTCTTCATTCGAAGAAACCAGGGCTCCCTGGAGAAAAGACTGAGTCTAGGACTGGGGCAAGAAATAGACAAGATGAGCCCAGAGTATCTTACAGTGCCAGGAAGTAAGGAAGTGCTAAAAACAAAAAACAAACAAACAAACAAACAAACCAAAAAACCCCACAAGAGACAACTGAAAGAATTCCAGTGGCCAAAGATGGAACTTGAGAAATGAAATAAAGTAGTTTTGTACTATAACCCAAATATAAAATAAATTTCCATGAGCCCATAACTGATATAAATAAATGATTAAATAAATCAATGGGGGAGAAGAGACAAAATTTCCTGTGCAGAAGAATTCCAAATATCCAGGATGTAGATATTTCACTCTCGAGGGGGTAGAACATAGCTCCCTCCCCCTTAAGTGTAAGCTCTGCATAGTGACTTCCTTTCAAAGAGGACAGTATGGAAAGTGTGGGGTGAGGGGAAGCAGTAACTTTAGGATAGAAAAAGCTGACAAACACCACCTCAGCCATGTGATCAAAGTCAATATCAATGGTGATAAGTCATGTTGATGGTATGTACTGTTGATATGATGTGATGAACATGGCACTTTATCTGTGTTCTTCCTCCATAAACTCCTAACTCAAGCCTAATCATGAGAAAAACATCAGACAAATCCCAATTGAGGGATCGACATTCTACAGAATACCTGACCAGTAGTCCTCAAAACTGTCAAGGTCATTAAAAACAAGGAAATGAGGGAACTGTCACAGCCAAGAGAAGCCTAAGAAGCATGAAGACTAAATGTAATGTGCTATCCTGGATAGGATCCTGGAAGTGGAAAAGGACATTAGTAAAAACTAAGGAAATCTGCATTTCCTTAGGAAATTAGGAAGCATGGATTTTAGTTAATAATAATGTGTCAATGTTTCTTCACTAATTGTAACAAATATACCATACTAATTAAGATGTCTATTGTAGAGAAACCTGGGTATGGAGTGTATGGGAACTCTGTATTATCTTTGCAATTTTTATGGAAATCTAAAACTATTCTAAAGTAAAGGATTTGTTTTTAAAATGTTACTTGAAATCAAGTTGAAAAAAATAATGTGATGGATTAAACTGGGTAAAAAAAAACAAAACCAGACAAAGATGTCACAAAGAAGGAAAACTACAGGCCAGTATCACTGATGAACATAGATGCAAAAATCCTCAACAAAATACTAGCCAACAGAATCCTGCAGCACTCAACATAATAAAGACCATATATGACAAACCCACAGCCAACATCGTCCTCAATGGTGAAAAACTGAAACCATTTCCACTAAGATCAGGAACAAGACAAGGTTGCCCACTCTCACCACTCTTATTCAACATAGTTTTGGAAGTTTTAGCAATCAGAGAAGAAAAAGAAATAAAAAGAATCCAAATCGGAAAAGAATAAGTAAAGCTGTCACTGATTGCAGATGACATGATACTATACATAGAGAATCCTAAAGATGCTACCAGAAAACTACTAGAGCTAATCAATGAATTTGGTAAAGTAGCAGGACACAAAATTAATGCACAGAAATCTCTGGCATTCCTATTCTTAATGATGAAAAATCTGAAAGTGAAATTAAGAAAACACTCCCATTTGCCATGGCAACAAAAAGAATAAAATATCTAGGAATAAACCTACCTAAGGAGACAAAAGACCTGTAT
>NC_041231.1:77197268-77197605 GCF_002837175.3 Physeter macrocephalus | reverse complement strand
AGAAAAACAAATACTGTATGCTAACACATAGATATGGAATCTAAAAAAAAAAAAAAGGTCATGAAGAACCTAGGGGTAAGACGGGAATGGAGACGCAGACCTACTAGAGAATGGACTTGAGGATGTGGGGAGGGGGAAGGGTAGGCTGTGATAAAGTGAGAGAGTGGCATGGACATATATACGCTACCAAACGTAGAATAGATCGCTAGTGGGAAGCAGCCGCATAGCACAGGGAGATCAGCTCGGTGGTTTGTGACCACCTAGAGGGGTGCGATAGGGAGGGTGGGAGGGAGGGAGACGCAAGAGGGAAGAGATATGGGAACATATGTATATGTAT
>NC_041231.1:77159654-77197141 GCF_002837175.3 Physeter macrocephalus | reverse complement strand
ATAACTGATTCACTTTGTTATAAAGCAGAAACTAACACACCATTGTAAAGGAATTATACTCCAATAAAGATGTTAAAAAAAATTTGATTCTGATGTGATGAGTTTAATTGACTTTAAAAGGACTGTGAATAAAACTACAGAAAGCCACAGCTTTCTTTATCACAGCTGAAGAAAGGAAGGAAGTGGCTGGTGGCATTGAGACAGGTCAGGGGCAACCTGCTTTTTTATCTTTTCTGTTGTGCCCCTGTTGATTCAAAGAAATAAAATGTAAAACAAAAGCAAAACCAAAACGCACTGAACAAGCAGCATGATCAGAATAACTGCTCTCTTCTGAGGTAAACTTTTTGAATGATAACCTCACGCATGTGTGTAAGTTCCAGTGTTCTTTTATGAAAACCGGCGCCACCCCCCCCAACCCGCCAACCCCTTCAGACCCCACCTAATCAAGGACATGTTGCTCCTTGTTCCCTGGGGTGTGCAGGAGAGCAGGCAAGGTGGTGCCGTGGACAGAACACGGGTGTCAGAGCCCCGTTGCACTCACCAGCTGTGACTCTGGAGATAACCCAACCTCCCTCAGCCTCTGTTCCTTCATCACCATAATGGGGGCCTGAAATTGCCACTTTGCGGGTGGTGGAAAATTGGAAAGGATGTATGTGAGCTAATAAGGACAGCGTCGGGCATGTCAAAGGCCTTCCATGAATGGTGGTGACTATTAGCAGAGGAGCTTCGGGGCAAGCAGGTTAATCCAGATGACCTGGATCGGACTGTGTAGACAACAGGAGGGAAAAGGTCTTGTGGACCGAGCTGCCCAGGAAGGCCCGTTCTGCAGGTGCTCAGCGTGTGGATGGGCAGGAAGGGACAAGGGGTGAACTTCAGGCGCGAGAATCACAGGAGCAAACACAGGAGGTGGATGGAGAGGCAGCCCTCAAGCAGGGGAGGAGAGGGAGGCCTGAAGGGGCCAGGGAGAGGGCCCAGGGGCGGGCAGGGCCTCCATACCCTGGTAGGAAATCCCTGTAGCGTTTACCAGCCTAAGTGACCTCTTGGGTAACCCAGGTACCTTTTGAAAAAATAAATAGTAGGTGATGGCGCTTCTGGAGAAAGAGAATCGACCAAGGCTAGAACCTGCACCAGGGCAGAGAGGGGCCCCAGTGAGCCTTCAGCAGTGTTTCTCTTGGGGAGGCCTAAATGGTCACGGCCACCATTAGGGCCTTTGCCCTCCAGGGCGGCCTGTTCCCTGAGTCTACCTGAGGCCTTGAGCCTCAGGTGGTCCAGTCCACTCACCGAATGGGAAGGGACACAGAGACTGCGCCTGCACTCTCAGACTGGGCAGGAGGAGGGAAGGGACTGAGGACAGGAGCTGTGTCTCCACCTTTAGGCTGCAGGCTGCTGTGGGCAGGGGCTGGTTCTTTCCCATATGCTGGGGGCTCCTTGGGGACTAGGTTGAGTCTTCTCCTCAGTTTCTCCCTCAGGATCCTGCATGGAGATCTACCCCAATGCATTCTTGAGATTTGGGGCCAAAGCTCCTGCTTACTTAAAAAAATGTCCTCCACAAACTGGATCAAAGGACAAGGGCTAAAATTAAATAAAGAGGGGATTTTGCTATTCTTCAACTTTCCATTATTTCAAAACACGTCATTCTGGCCTTTGAGAAGAAACCTCCCCTGGCCCAATGCTCGGTCTTGGGGTTGGGTGGCAGCCGGAAGTGCCAGGGATCTAGGTCTTGACAAAATAAATCCCTCTCCCAACCATCTTGGCCGGCAGAGCTGAGGCAGCCCACGTGGTAGAGTTTTCCTGGGGCCGCCAGGCCGAGGCCGTCGTAAATACTTTAACTGTGTTTACGTAGCAGTAACATGCGTGTTACTGTTCACAGCGACCGCATTCCAGAGGGCAATCGTGGGTGATTTACCTTGCAGCACACAGCCGCCAGTCCCTATGGCGGGTGGGTGGCCTCTGGGGCCCAGCTCCGCTCTCCCAGGAGGACTGTTTTTAAAGAGCTGCTCCTACCTTGCCATGCCCTACCACGTGTGTGTTCCAGATCTGGGGATTCCTCAGCAGCCTTCCCAGGGCCCTTTGAGGAGTCCAAGGCATCTGTCAGAGGCGAGGGCCTCTGAAGCCCTGGGCCATACCCTCCCCTCCCCTTGCCTCTCCAGCTAGGCATCCGGTGTTTGGAACTTGCCCATCTCATTCGTGGAGATGGATGGACACAGGTTGCAGCCCTGTTCTCAGTGCTGGCCCTGGTACCCGCAGCAGCAGCAGCCCCCAGCCAAGATACTAACAACAGCTAACCTTTGTGGAGCCTTATTAAGTACCATTATTCAAGCCTTATAGCTCAAAGGAAGTGCTGTCATGAGCCCCTTTTACAGACAACAAAACCGAGGTAAGGAGAGTTTACCTAACTTGCTCAAGGATGCACAGTGGGTAAGGGGCAGAGTCAGACTCATCCAGGCAGCCTGCACTCCCAGCCACCACACTTTGCTACCTCTCTCGTGCCATGAGCACTGCCCGCAAGGGTCTGGCTCCTGGATGGGGCAGGGTGGCGATGGGGAGACGGAGTGCAGAAAGCAGAGGATTGCTGGGTATCTGTGCGCACTCCCACTGACACGTGCCATGTGCATGCAGGTGCATGCCTGTCTCCCACACAAACGTGCACATATGCATGGGTCCCCACCCACACATGTGCACCTCCTATATGTATTTTTATAATCACCTTCACACATACACAAGTGCATGCGTACATATCTATATCTTCACCCTCTATAAATGAGTCCACCTTATGTGTATATGTCCCGCACATGTGCGTTCTTACCCAGACCCACATAAATGCAGATGTGTACACCAATACTTGTGTGTGGAGTATGTCCCACCACTCTGCTAACCAAGAGCATCCTTCCTTTCCCTCACCTCCAAGCTAAGTGTCCGCTCTAGCACAAATGAGGCAGAATTGAATCTTCTCTCAATATCTCCTGCGTTCACTCAACCAGTATTTCCTGAGTACCCACCGTGCGCAGGGCCTTATGGCAGGGACTGGGGTGGAAGACACAAACTGGGGCTCAGCCCAGCCTCTCAGGGGCACCATATTCAGGTCAGAGGAGGGCCACCAGCCAGTGGATACAGTCATCCCTGTTGCCGAGGGCCAGCCTGGGGGATGCAGGCTCAAAGTGGGCTCCAAGTTCCTCTCTGGTGACAATGTACGTGCCTCTGGAGGCCAAGCTGCCTGTCTGATTCTGGGCACCCACAGGACCCTGGGCTTTCCTGCAGGCTTGAGGTCTGCACGTGTCCCATCCGGGGACTCTGGATGCCTCTGGCAGGGCCTGGGACCTCTCCCCAACATGCTCACAGCGAAAGCAGCAACACAGCCAAGCTGTGTGAGTCAGCAGGCAGGCCACACCCGGAACGCCTGCCTGCCTGCCGTCCCAGCAGTGTGCTGGCTTGCCTTTGTCCACGCAGCTTCCAAAAAGGTCCATGGCACGAGTCTTCCTGATGCCCGGCCCCTCTGCCAGCCCTGCCATGCCCTGCACTGTGGGTTACACGGGCTCCTCCCTGGCAATGAGGGGCCAGACCTTTTACTCTATGTCTATTACCCAAGTGCCATGCCAAGGTGAAGCCTGAGCTGGGAGCCAAGCAAACAACCTGCTGGCCAGGACTGGCTGGATGGGTGACCCAAAGGGCCCATACTTATGAGGGTCCAAGACTGGTTTAAGGTCTGCTCTTGCCATCTTGAAATTCTTAGTAGTTTTGAACAAGGCCCCCCAAAATGATGTAGCCAGGACTGCCACTGGCTGAGGCTTTCTGTGGATGAGTTAGCAACCCTTTCCTGCCCCCTCCCACCTACCCCCCAGCCCACCGCCCACCTCCCCCAGCCTTCCTGCCACTCCTGCATGCCCCCAGCTGCCCTGCCACTGCCAGCTCGGCCTCCTGCCCCGGGCTGGCCCCGACCGCTGAGATGTGGGCGGCTGTGGTTTCCCGGCACCCACAGCGCGGCCGCAGTGTTTGAAGATGAACTTCAGCGGTGTCCTCAGACTGTGTTCCTTCTGTCGCCCAGCCTGTGGTCACCCTGGCCGGCTCCCGCCCCACGGTCGCTTGCCTGCCTGCTGCCACCCAGGCCATGAAAAGCGGAGGAGGGGGGGCCCCCGGGCCAGTACTCAGCTTCTGGTTCACAACCCACGTGTGGACGGCTCAGCCCCGGCCCCACCCTGCTGGACACGGGCTGGATGCTCTCTCAACCTCAGTGACCTCAGCTGTGAAATGGGGATTAAGCAGTCCTCCCAGCAGCATTTGGTGGGAGGGTTCCTGGTAGCACATAGGAAGCATCTGGTAGGAGCCTGGCACAGAGTGGGTGCCTTGAGAGCATTTTGTTTCAGCTGCTCATTAGTTCAGCGTTTACTGAGCGCCAGGCCAGCAGAGAATGGAAGGCGAGGCCCTGCCGAGGGAGCTCACAGGCTGAGTGCAGAGCCAGCGGGGTGGCTGAAGGCAGAAAAGCAAGCAGCTTAACTAGAATGCAGACGGAATACTGGAGTGTGAACTCGATGGTGGGAAGACCGAGGCCCAGGGAGAGGAGGTGATTTGCCTACACTAGATCTCAGTGGTCTTGTTCCTCTGTCCACCAGACACCCCTCACTGACAGGCTGTACCGTGTCCCTGGTTATGCAGAAGTCACGCCAGGCTTGGTACTCAGCAGCTATGGCCTTGTGGATGGGTGTGTTCCAGCTTCTGTCTTCAGGGCATGAGCTGGGGTGTTCTGGATGGGATGTGGACATCACCCATGCCTCTTCCCATCCCTTCAGACCACTGAGTATTTATTAAGCACCCCCGTGTACCCAGCACCTGCAAAGGCTCAGTGACCATCCTTAGGAACAGCACAGCAGCCCTAGATATCTAGGTGGATAGAATCTAAACATTGAACATCTATGAAATAATCCATACCTCATCCATCAAACTAGAGGCCAGTTGTACATGGAGTAACCCTTCTGTAGCATTCATTTTAAATTAGGGGGGAAAAAAAGGCTTACAATGTAACTGAGAAGGTAGCATAGAACTTTGGCTTTTTGATCAGATGATTTAAACTCTTGTCCAAAAGCTTGTTAGCAATGTAAAATTTCCTTTTTGGGGGAAACATATCAAATGCTTCTGAATGAGAAGTAAATTATCTTCTTCACTTTTGTATACCCAATATAAATCCCTGCCCCTTGGCCTTTTGGAGCAGTGATGAGGCAGCTGGCATCCCTCCATTTCCATGTCCCATGGCCCTGGGCACTACTGGGTAAGTGACAGCCAGGCACAGACCCTCTGCGCATCACCCCTTCCAATTCCCAGACTCTCATCTTGCCCAGTTCTTCGGGTCACTCATCTTCCAGGGGCTCAGCCCACTCCCAGCAGGTTTAGTGAGGACAGAAAAGCCCTGGGAATGACTTACTGAAAGCAGAGGGTTGAAAAGGAAGGTCTTGGTGGTCACTAAAGGCAGTGTGAGCAGGGCAGTGGCGTGGCCAGTGTCATCTTAAGAGGCTCATTCTGCTGGGATGTGGAGAAGGCGCTGTGGGGTGACGGTGGACACAGGAAGAGCTGATAAGAAGGAATTTCAATAGTCCACACACCGGCCTATGGGAGTCAGAGCTCTGGGACGAGTAGGGAGGCCTCCAAAGAGGTTTGGATATAGAGCCCTAGCCCTCCTGCCGGCCGTACCCCCATGCCCTGGCAGCATCCATCCTTCCCTCGCTGAGTCCTTGTCCAGCCTGTGGTCCCCAGGGCTCGGAATTATTCAGCCTGGGAACCAGGCAGTGAGTCTCATGTCTGCCCCAGGCCACAAAATGGACTATATATCTTTTTTATTAGCTGTCCCTTATTAATTCATAATTGCTATCATGTAACATTTAACAGAGACACAAAGCGATCCCCATCGCTGCCCCACAATCATTCATAAGCTAACAAGATGGAGCGGCTCATAGATCCCACATGCCGTGCAGCGCGGCAAAAAAAAAAAAAAAAAAAAAAAATTCCGCAGAAATGGAAAGCAGGAGGTGATGGATGCAAGCCTAGTTAACAAAGGCCGGGGAGGCGTGAGCGGGTGTGAGCGGAATAACCCAGCCCTGATAAGCCGCAAAGCAGAGCCGGCAGCTCCCGCCCCCCTCTGCCGCCTGAGTCACAGAAGCCAGGATGTGTTCAAAATCTAACAATGTAATTAGCAGGTTGCATCATGCCCCTCGATTATAAATTACAATAGGCACAAAGAGGGTGGATGGAAGAGCAGGGATTATGTGGGTAACTCAATCCTGGTGCCCAGGAAGGGGCTGGGAGCTGCCACCCAGCCACCCAGCCACTCGACCCTAGTAGTCTCTGCCTGCCGTGTCACAAGGTGATGAGAGGCTTGCTCAATGCCTGCTTTGTGTAGCCTGGGATAATGATTTACAAACTCGAGGAATCAGGAGGTGCGAAAAGAAGATGACCCTCTTAACCCGGCCATTGTCTACCCGCCCCCCACCCCCGCTGGAATGCCCAGCCCCCCCCCCGCCAGCCCGGTGCACCTGTGCACACGGATGCTGTTTGGGGATGGTCCAGGTGAGGAGCCCTCATAGGGGCTGAGCCGATAAGATCTAAAGGGGCTGAGCAGGGCGTTTGGAGACACCATCAGGGATGACTGACACTCAGCAAACAGAGATGGACTGTGGTGATGCTGGGGTTTCTCTGCAGAGCAGTAGGGGAAGGGGGAGTGGACAGGAGCTCAGGGCTGATGACAGAGCCAGCTCTGTCCTGAGTCCAACCCTAGGCTCTGCCACCAGCAGGTTGTGGGAACCTGGGCAAGCCACTTCTCCTCTCCAATCCTCATTTTCCCAACTTCAGTCCATCAGCTAGCTGTACGACCAGGGCAAGCCATTTCCCATCTCCATGCCTCAGTTTCCCTACCAGGCCTGGCCAGAGCTGGCTGTGTGACCTGAAACAAGCTCACTTCAGTGTAAGTGGGGACCTCAGTGTCCCCATTTACCATGAGAGCAGTGACCCAGACAATCTTAAGAGTCCAGTTTGGACTTTCTCTGGGTCTAGAATAAACTCTTTTCCCCAAAGTTAACCAACTAGCCAGGTAACCTGCACCTTGGAGAGCAGGGAAACGGGACGGGCAGCTCTGCAATCTGGCCATCTGCATGAATCAGAGTCTGGTGAGACAGAGGGAAGTCAGCACAGGCACGCGGCAGGCTTGGGCAAAGCGAGGTGCCGGTGGCACCGTTCCCCACAGCCTGGGAGACACGCCCTTTACTTCCTCCTGGTGGCAAAGATTTCCCCTTTCTGTCTGGCCTTTGCAAACAGCCTTTACTCCACAATGTTTTCTCAGCAGCCCTATTCTTCCACACGGAAAATAGTCCCATGAACTTTATTATCTCTGCAGAGGAAGGACAGGATATAGATGTGCCCTTAAGTTCAATGAACTCTGTTCTCTGGAAAACCAGAGTTAGAGCAACTGTCCAATGGGAAATTTTTTTGAACAAGCCCCAGCCCCAGCAGAGTTTCATTCTGAATCCGAGAGAGAGAGATCGTTGCTGCCCCCTGAACTCTGAACTCAGCCACTCTGGGGTCTCCACGTCTTCTCTCTGGGCCTCAGTTTCCTCAATTCTAAACTCATGGGAGAGGAGGAGGTACTCTCAACAAGTAGGTGGAGGTTGGGATAGAATCCCAGAGAGCACTGCCTTTACTCAGACCCAGCATCTCCCCCCTGGACTGTCGTACAGGCCCCCAGTCTCAGCCCCCACGTCCCTTTGCCTCTGCAGCCACAGGACGTAGCTGAAACTCGTGACTCTGATCATACTCTGCCCCATCAAAGTCCCCCCTTTCCAAAGTCCCAGGCCAGGGCCCCACCAGAAGGTCCCCAAGTTACCCTGAATGGCAGGTCCCTTCTCAGCACACCCCCGGCTATTGCACACCTCCATGCCTTTGCACATGCTGTTCCTCCTGCCCAGATTACCCTCCCCTCCCCTTGTTCAGCTGGCCAGTTCAGATTCAGCCTTTGGGACCTCACTCCTGTGTCGTCAGCTCCCAGAAGCCCTCATCCAAGTGTTCCTTCTGTGCTCCCCGACCTGAGCAAAGCTCCTTCTTAGCAAGTGCCGTGTCAGATTGCAAAGCAGCCTCTGTACTGCGTCTCCACTCGACCGTGAACTCCCATAGCCAGGGCTGTACCTGCATACAGTCAGCGCCCAGAAGTGTCTTCTTTATTGAACTGCTGCCTTTTCCCACAACAGGAAAGAGGCAGATGTAGCCTGAGGCCCTGGACTGGGGGTGATGTATGGAAAACTAACTCATTCATTCATTCACTTACTCAGCCATGTAACCTATGTGTAGTGAAGGGAGAGGGGGAGTGCCAGACCCATCCACTTAGAACATTTCCCAGAAGACACTTCCAGAAGCCCCTGACCTTGGAGAGAAAAATGTCCCTGAAGCCACTCCCCCCAGTTCAGTCCAACCCCCAGGTAGACTGTGGCAGTGGGGTAGCTGTCCTGTCTGCTTAGCCCAGCAGGCCCTGCGCCTTATCAGCTGCCATCTCCCTGCTCCCTCAGTTAACAGAAGCTGGGTGTGAGGAGGTGGTGACAGGGAGGGGGCCACCTGGAGGCCTCTTCCCACCTGTCAGGAGCTCCCCCGGCACATCCTCCTGTTGGTGAGGCAACCGTCCTTGCATCCACATCGCCCAGGCAGGTGACTACTCTGCTCCCATGTCAGGATGACATTAGATCCCTAAGTCGTGACCTCACTCAGGCATCTGTCCTTGGTACCTGTCTGCTTCTGAGCAGAGAGCCGAAATATCAGCAGAGACAGAGTGCCTGGATACCCTTCCCAGCAACAGCAAAACCCAGAACAGGTGTATGTAGTGGTCGCATTTGATCAGACAGAAAACTTGGACTCGAAGTGTGGACACGCCCACCCAAGGTCCTACAGCTCCTGTGGGCTTCCTTCAGCCTGTAAAGTACATCCTTTCCTTCTTTCCCCACCCTTGGGGGTTGAGTCGTGCCCCATATTTGGTCTTTACCACATCCTATGTAGGTGGAGATGTGAGTGACATTAATGACTACATATATTAGACACCTACTATATACCTGGCACGGTTTTAAGTACTTTATTTTCATTCATTCAATCAATAATATTTATTCAGTGCCGGGCTCTGTTCCAGATGCTGGGGGTATGGCATTAAGCAAGGCAAACAAAGTTTCTGCCCTCAGAAACTTGTTAGTGGGAGAAACAGAATAAGCCAAGAAGTGAGTAAATAGAAAATAGTCTAGGTGGTGAAAAGTCAGGAGAATGGATGATCAGCGAAGGCCTTTGATTTGGTGACATTTGAGCTCACCCCTGAAGATGTTGAGGGTGGGAGCATGGGACTATCTGGAGGACAAAAATGCTAGGAAGAGGGAACAGTAAGTGCAAAGGCCTTGGGGCTGGAACATGCTTGGTGTGTTCAAAGAACAACGGCTGTGGTTGGAGCAGAATAAGAGAAGAGCAGAGCACAGAAGATGAGATAACGTGTGATATTAGCTGTGTGTTAACTCATTTAATATCACAGCAATGCCGAACGCCAGGTGCTACTGTTATTGCCTTTAGCTGATGAGAAAACTGAGGTACAGAGAAGGAAAGTAATCTGCCTAAAGTCACACAGCAGGCACGTAGCTCTGTACTGATGATCTGTGAACGTCCTTCATGGCCCAGAGCACTGGTTCCCAGTCCCAGTAGGGACTGAAATCACCCAGGGAGCTTGCAAAGAACCCGATTGTCAGGTTCCTAATTTTAACAAGCTGCCTGGGTGATTATGACAGAATCTTCATGACCCCAGCTTTGGTGAGCCATTGGGAGATGGCTGTGGGCAGGCTGAGGTGGAGGATCGAGCACTGGGCGAGGAGCCTAACCCCAGCTCTTCTGTGATCTCTGAGTGGCTGCAGTCTCTCTGAACCTCAGTCTCTCCATCTGTGAAATGAGAGGGTTGAACTCCACCAATGCATTCCCCATGTGCTTGATAGCAGTGGAATTCTCCATTCACTCAGGTCTTAGGTGGAGCCCACGATGTGATACAAGTCAAATGAGCTTTATTTTGGGGGGTGGGGTGGGCTTCAGGCCATTATACCCTTGGCAGCCTCTGAAGCACAACTTACCAATTTCCTGAGTTGCAGTCTGTGGAGAGCATAGGCACCTGGCCAGATGCTTTGGGTTCTAGATATCCATCCTGGGTCCTCTCTTCAAGCAGTGGCCCCTGGAATGACCCCAAGTCCCTGGTCTTATAAATACTGCTTCAGGAGCCCTCCAAGAAGGCTGCTCCAAACCCAGGCTCTGAGCTCTGGGGAGGCCTGTGTGCCGATAATGGGTTACGGGTGGGAGGTGAGGGGACCTGGAGCTGGCACACAGTCAGCCCCCTTCAACTTGTCAGATTCCTCTACCTGCTTGCTGTCCTTGCTGGGGAGGGGGAGGTGGAATGTCTGAAGTACTTGGGATGATCTTTGGACCAGTTGTTGAAGACCAGTATAGTGGGTAGCAGCTGGTCAGGGCAGGAATCTGCTTTCATAAGCGCAGGGCCTCTGACGTCTTGGATTGACCTTCCTTCCTTGCCTTGGGATGGTAAGAACATCTCTGCACGAGTGGGCCCCTGGAATTGGCCAGGTCCTTCCTTGCCAAGATCCCGCCCTTCGGCTATTTCACAGACGAGGAAAATGAGGCTGGCGAGGTCAAGAGATCTGCCTGGAGTCACGTGGCTTCAAAAGTGGTGAGATCAATCCTCAAACCTCAAGTCCAGGGCTTCACCTGCTGGTACTGGGGTCCTCTTGGACAGGGGGGAAAGATGCCCTGCAGAAGACAGACAGACCTCCAGACAGATCCCTGTCCTGACAGAGCCTGCACTCCGGAGGAGGGTAACCTAGGTTGAAGTCCTTCCATACATTCCCTCAACATCCAGCACCGTCCCCTGCATACAGCAGGTGCTAAATAATTGTTTGTGATAATCCTGCTTCAGAGTTGGGAGTGAAATGAATTTCCTATCTGAGCTGGCTTGGAATCTATCTGGAGTTCTGGCTTCCTCGCCCATAGAATGGGGACAGTACCGTTCTCTGCCCAGCCTGGCGGTGAATGGGGAGAGGGCGTGGTGAATGGAGAAATTGGCACAGACGCCTACTACGCGCCATGCTTGGCCATCGGTCTTTACGACAACACCCCATGATAGAAATGACTCTCCCCATTTTATGGAGAAGGAACCTGAAGGTGGAGAGGCAGACCTACATCGATCACCAAAGCCCCCGTTCTTTCCACTACATCCTGCGACCTCCCCATCATTGTCCCCGCGCCCAGCATGGGGTTTGGTTTGGTTTTGTTTTTATTCTAAGTTCCCAAGTGAGACAGGGCAAGATTGAAATAAAGCCTTTAGGATCCCTCCCTTCCAGTTGCAAATACCCAGGGGGCCTGGGAGGAAAGGACTGGGCTTGTACTCTGAGTGCAGAGACCCCCTCTCTGGCCAGGACGTGGAGCTGACATGAATTCCTCAGCACTTCCTTGGTTTTGGCGGGGAGGTATGGGGATCAAGTGGTCCATGGGGTCCCCTTCCCCCCAGGATAGATGCTGGCTGCTTTTGAAGGCCTCATCAGGGTCTAGGGCCTGGCTGTTGGCTCTAGAGTCTGGAAACCGCTCCCCTCTCCAACACAGCCATGTGAGTGCTCCAGCCACCCACACGGGGCTGCGGCCTTGGACAGACAGAAGTCCGGGAGTCAAGAGTCTGGGCTTGACCAGGGCACAGCTGTCTCCTGTGGGGAGACCTCCTCTGGCCCCCAGAGTGAGTCTGTGCTCAGGCCCAGCCAGGGAAGTGACCCAAGGGGAGGCCCGAGCCTTGGGTCCCCTGATGTCTGCAGCTGCTCCTGGGACCACCCCATGAGATGGAGGCTACCAGGCCCCCGAGAGACCTGTGGGGCTGAGGAGAGGCGATATTTTCTCAGCAGGATTTATGTGTGTGTGCGTGTGTGTGCGTGTGTGTGCGTGTGTGTTTAACAAGGAGTGGGGCCTGCCTGACTTCTGAGCCTGGAATTTATACAGCCCCTCTTTGGCGGCTGCAGTTTATCTTAAGCGAAAGAATAATAAACTGAGTTGACAGGATGATGTATTCAAAGCATCTTCCCATCACTGCACAGAGCCCTGCCTGCTGTTAGGATGTCTGGCATGGTGGGGACCGTGTTATCGAATGTTTAGCCCCCGCAGATTGTCAACAACGCATTGTTTGCAGGTTTGGGGCAAGGCAGAGATGGGCCGGGCTGGGGTGGGAATGGGGGGGTCTGGCTGCAAGGGCGGGCGAACGGAGGGCTGCCCAGATGGGGTCAAAGAGGCGTCTGCCTTTGATGGAAGCTCAGAGGTCCAACCCCTCCTCCCTGCCCTGATGTTCCCTTTCCTGCCTCCCAGAGTCCTCCCCACTGCCCTCCACATCGTCCCAGTCCAGCCTGAGGCATAGGGACAAACTCGGGTCCCCCTGCTCTCTACAGGACTGGGAAAACCTCCTCCACCCTCCACTTCCCGTTTTTAACTTAAGCAAGGAAATCAGCATTAAACCTCAACTTCAAAAAATTATGCCAGACTTACTAAACCCTGGAAAGGATGAGAGAAAGCCAGTACCCTGGCCTTATTCATGAGAGAGCTCTCACCCCAGTTCCCTGACCCTCTTTCAGACAACCATGGGCCATCCTGTGGCCTCTGGAACCTTCCCTCCCTGTGTGGGAAGGAATCACAGTGTTGGTCCCTCCTATGTTATAAATTACACTGTTGCCACACATTAAGGGCTTATCATGGGGGTGAAGTAAGATAAGGATTAGGCAAACACTTAAAAAACTTGGAAGAAGGGTTTCCCTGGTGGCACAGTGGTTAAGAATCCGCCGGCCAATGCAGGGGACATGGGTTTAAGCCCTGGTCCGGGAAGATCCCACACGCCGCGGAGCAACTAAGCCGGTGCGCCACAACGACTGAGCCTGCTCTCTAGAGCCCGCGAGCCACAACTACTGAAGCCTGCACGCCTAGAGCCTGTGCTCTGCAACACGAGAAGCCACCGCAATGAAAGGCCCGCGCACCACAACGCAGAGTAGCCCCCGCTGGCCACAACTAGAGAAAAGCCCGCGCGCAGCAGCAAAGACCAAACGCAGCCCCCCCAAAAAAAAACTTGGAAGAAGATAAATTCAAATTATTTTTTCTCAAAGTGCCCTAAACTTCAGGCAGGAGAGCCTTGGCCCCTGCCTCAGCCAATGGGCTCTCTCCCTCAACCTCCATTATTGGAAAGTCCTTTCTTGTACCCAATCTCAAGCTCTCTTGTTTCAGTTTTAACCTTTCCTTTGGGCTGTTTCACATGTAGGTTCCAGTTCCAAATCTCTCTTAGGATACCTCTTCTTTTTTGGCTTTAATGGTCCTCATTTTTTCTCTGCTCCCGGGCTGGAGGCTCCACCAAACCAGCTCCAGGACTGCACTTCCTATAGGTGTGAGTTCTTTACTCCTACTCCTAGAAAGTAGGGGGGCTCTCCTTGGTCCCACAGACCACGGGCCCACGGCGGGTAGCAGTGGCAGGGACAGGGAGGGAAGGGAAGCCCCACATACTGAGTACTTGACTGAGCATCTGGGTCCATTCCAGGGGTCAAGCTGAAACCTTATTTAGTCTCTTAACAGCTGGTACTAGCCCCGTTTTTCAGATGAGAAAACTGAGGCTGGGGAAGACTCAGTCTCTTGCCCTCTGGCCGATGGCAGAAGGAAGACTCAAGCCCTGAAAGTCTGGCTGGCTCCAGAGCTGCACTTGACCTGGCAACCTCAAAGGAAGGCAGGAAAAAGTCACCCAGAGGCTGTAGGGCTCTAAGTCAAACAGCTGGGCAGGTGGGGTCAAGGCCACAGGAAGAGCCACGGGGGCTGGGAGCGGGGGATCAAGGCTATGGGAGAGTGGCTGGAGTGAGGAGCGGTGTAGGAACAAAGGCCTGGAGGCTGGAGTGGGCTCCAGGGGAGAAGTTGAGAGAGGAGCTCAGATCTGAGCACAGGACACATATGTGTGCTGGGCCACCTGGGCTGGGAACAGTGACACTGAACATCAGACAACAGCCTCCTCAGACCCCCGATAGGACTCAGCCATTTATTCACTCATCTATTTACTTGTTCATTCTTTCACTTCATCCACTGTTTGCCCAGGAGTCAAGCCCCTCGCAGTCTAATAGGAAAGACAGACCGGTCAGCAGGTCAGCGCCCCAGAGGTCCCCATTCACCCATCCATCTGTCCCCCGTGTAGTGAGTGCCTGCTCTGTGCCGAGCCCTGAGTTCTCCAGACAAGGGAAGCTGCCCGCTCCCTCCAGGCACTCATGGTCCGGTAAGGGGTTGTAAGAAACAAGACACGCATGTTTATGCGTTCACTGAGTCAACCAAGATTTGAGCGCCCTCCATGGCAGGTGCCAGGACCAGCGAGAAGACCAGGACACACTCCTGCCCATGGCAAACTCAGGCCAGTTGAGGACATGAGAAAAGAGCCCGAACATTTCAGCTCTAATACGCTGGCAGCTGCAAAAACTACCGAGCAAGAAGCAGCAGGGGAGTACGACAGTCCCCAGAGGGAAGTGATTGTACATTTGAATTTTGCGTTTGTGTATTCATTTATTCCATCATTCATCTGTTGGTGAGCATCTTTTGTGTGCTGGGCGTTGCTGGAAACAACAGGAGGGCCCCCTGGAGGAAGTCATCTCTCTGATAAGTAGACCACTCTTTTGGGCCCCATTTGGGGGACAAGGCAAGCTTGGGGTGGAGACTATGGTCGTGGCGGAGTGGGCAGCCACAGACCCTTTCCAGCCACTGGGAGGGGGACAGTGGTTAGGAGCTGGAGGGCACTTAGCAGTGCAGGCAAGGGGAAGCTGGGCCCCATGGGAGCTGCATCTGGGCCATCCTGGGCTCTGGCCACAGCTTGAGTAACCAAGGGCCAGACCACGTGATGCAAGCAGAGGGCGGGGGGTGGAGTGGGAGAGTTTGGATCCTGGTAGAGCCAGAAGACCCAAGCTCTGTGCAAGGACATACTTGGGGATCCTTGGGTCCCGTTCATTAGAACAGAGAGCCTCACTGTCAGGACTTTCTGGAGTCCTGATTTGCACATGTCCTCCCCATCCTGGGGTAGATTTGCATGCCTATTTGTATACGTTTACATAAAGCATGCTTCTATCCATATTCATTACAGGCATTTTGATTTCTGTCATTGCTCCCCTCCCCCAGCTGGCTGTCCCCCTGCCTTGTGCTCCCCCTTCTGGAAGGCAAGACAGGGCAGGGACCATGCCCAGCTGCAGAAAATCTCAGTGTTTCTCTTCAGCGTCGCCTGGTGAAGGCTGACGTGATTTTCCTGAGAGTGAATCCGCCTGCCCGACCATACTGTGCTCTGGCTAAAGCTGCTGTGAGCTGGGCGGTCCCTGAGGACACGTAAGCTGAGCTGTGTCCTCCACTCTCTTGCTGGGCCTTGGGGAGCGCCAGGCCAGAATGAGAACCGCCCTCGGACTGTCGGTTAGAGCACTAATGGAGTGACGAGCGAGTGTCGCCTTGAAGTCTGGGGGCCATCCCATGTGGCTTGCCTCCTCTGACCAGAGGGTCAGGGGCCTGCACAGGGCTGGGCTTGGGACCCCTTCCAGGACCTGGCTGCAGCCGCTGGGCCTGCAGAGCACACGCCCACGGCATCCATGTGTGCACATGAGTATACACATGCACAGATCAGAGTGGAAATTTGACTTCACAGTTCTTGCAGAGCCTGGAGCGGGGAGAGAGCTGGCAACTCTCAAGTGCTGTGTGACCCTAGGCAGGGCCCTTCACCTCCTTGAGCCTCAGCTTCCCTTTCTGTACCACAAGAGTCTTCCCAGTGTTGGCTTTTGCAAATGCATGCTGGCAACCCCAGCTCATTATCCTGGCCCCAGAGGGGATCCTCCTGTCAAGAAAAGGCCACAGCCAACTATGCCACACTCTTCCTCCTCTGGAAGCCTCCCTCAGGCTTCAAGGTCATGGGAGCTTCAGTGAGCACCCAATAGACATGCCTGCTGCCAGTCAGCTCGCACTCAATGTGATGTGACAGGTGGTGGGGGGGTGTGGGTAGGAGGAGCCAAGAAGCTGCTGGGAACCCAGACGCCTCCCCTCAATTCCATCCCCACCATCTCCATCGTAATGAGGTCCCACTAGAGGGGATCTGGTGTCAGGGAAATGGGAATATTTCCACCTGGGCAGAGACAGACAGGAGGAGCTGGGGGCCTGCCTCAGAAGGCCTCTTGCCCAGCAGCCCTGACCTCATGCCCACTCCCCCACCCCCCCACCACACGCATCCTGGGCCGTGCAGGGCTCAGCTTGTCACCGACAGGCTCTCCACTAAATGAGGTGACTTGATTGCTTCTTATCTCAGGGGCTTATCTCCTGTGGTCACTCGCCTGCCAGACTCCAGAGAGCCACTAGGCAGGCTTCTTGAGCCCTGACTCTCCCCTGTCCCGAGGAGACACTGGATTCCAGTGACCCTCAGTGATGGTCGGTCAGGCTGGGGACAGAAAAGGGAGAGAGGAGACGAAGAGGACAGTTCTTCCCCACTGCCCATTGTCCCGACAGCTTCAGACACATTCTCACCCACACCCTTTGTGGGGGGCCCATCCCTTCCAACATCTGGCTGTCCGGCACCAAAAGTGAAAAATAGGTTGTTATCCACAGTGCAGTTATCTAACTACTCACTCAGATTGGGGGTTTCACAGAGCAGGGGCTGTGTCTCCCCTCAGACTGGGGCTCCCTGAGGGCGGGGCCGTGTCTCCCCTCACACCGGGGCTCCCCGAGGGCGGGGCTGTGTCTCCCCTTCAGTGACACTCTTACCACCAACCAGCCGGACCTGGGCCCAGCTCAGCCTCACCTGCTCTATGTGTAAGTGGTTAGCTCTTGGGGTCTACACTGGGCCCTTTGTTGCCCAAGGATCATTTCCTAGAGCTGGGCCTGATGGCTGGACAGAAGGGGCCAAAGCAGATGCCATAGGGCACCTCTGAGGGAAACAGGGCCGCACCTGTGTGGATCTACACGCAGTTGCAACTGGAAGCAGGGAGAGGTACAGGATGACCCTTTTATTGACTCTTTGGGTCAATAAACCCTTTTATAAGCGCTCAGTGTTCGGCACAGGATGACACTGTGAGGGGGAGGGGGAGTTTTTGTTTTGTTTTGTGTTGAACTTGGGGTGGGGGTTGTTAATAAAGACAGAATGAAAAAAGGAAGGAAAGAAGGAGGACGAAAGGGAGGAAAGGAGAGCGAGAGAGAGGGAGAGCGAACTCACAACCTTTCCTCTTTTAAGTCTCCTGTCAGGGAGTTGATTTGTTTAAAATCCTCTTATCTCCAACACTTGCTTCTCCACTGGTTGAAGAGTCTCTGGAGCGAGGCTGGTTTTTCTCTCAGTGACAACAGGATTCCAGGCTCTGCAAATGGCCCACGGGTGTCTGGCCGGAAGAGGAAGATGGGTGTGAGCTGAAGGCCCCGGCTGCCTTTCCCTGCTCTTTTCCCACCCAGCCTCACTTCAGAAGCAGCTTCGTCCAGCCCCAGAGCCCTGAGACCCAGGACAGGGGACAGGCCGGCCAGCCTCTGCGGGAGGCTGTGGCCAGCTTGGTCTCCCTCCAGCCCCTCTCCTTCCTGTCCGCTCAGGCCCGGCAGGGCTCCTCTCCTTGACAGCCTCCCCTGACGCCAGCTCAGCAGCGGCCTCCCAGCCTTCGAGGCTCTCCTCCCCACCTCTGTGGGGCCCTTTCCCCAGGTGCCGCCCCTTCCGGGAAGAAGCTCTTGATGCCCTACACTCCCTCATCCACTCGTTCACGTTTTCATCCTTTCAACACGTAGTTTTGAGTCCCTGAGATGTGCCAGGCCTAGAAGATAAAGGGCCTGGGGAGCTCAGAGTCCAATGGAGGAAACCAAATGTCAGCAGTCAATTAAAGCCCTTTAGAGTGGGTTACAATTCACTCCGATCTGTAACAATCACGTCCAACATCAACTGAGGGCTTACTATGTGCCAGGCACTATTCTAAGTGCTTTCCACGAGAAACTCATTTAATTCTGGAAACAAGTCTACCAGGTGGAGCTATTAGGCTCGATGTTTCACAAAGGTCCTGTGCGCCCGAGGTCTCAGCACGTGAGGGTCAGGCCTGAATGCAAACCCAGGCAGTCAGGGACAGAGGCTGAGCTCTCAAACCCATTTCTGAAGGTTTCTACGCACCCTCAGGCCCACTCCCTCCCCTTTGCCCCCGTCGAGGGCGCTGGGCCAGTCCCGCCGTGTGCCCTGCTCTTTGCCAGGGCTGAGTCGGCCGTCTCTGAGGGAAGTGACTTACATTTGGCCTTGCCTGCCCCAGCCGCCCCGAGCCCGCTGTCTGTGGCCCACCTCTGTGGAGAGCGGGCGTCTCCCACGTCAGGCTGTCAGCCCCCCGGCAGCCACAGCCTGAAATCTCCTCCCATTCTGGGCCCAGGGCAGGACTCCTTGAGCTGGCCGAGGAGGGCAGCCCTCAGACCGGGAGGAGGGTGGGTGCTGAGGGCTGTCAGAGTGCAAGGGTCAAAGATGGTCAGAGCAGAGGCTCTGCCTGTGATGGCTGTGATGAAAGTGCCAGTCTCCTCTGAGGAAAATTGTCTCTAGAAATCAATATCCTGCTGGCCAGCCTCAAGTCTCAGTTGCCCCAAGGCTCAGAGAGGCTGGATCGGTGGGAGATTTGGCCTCTGATGGGATAGCCTCTGGAAGCTCAGGTTATGCCCCTCCCTGGGGGTCCCAAGCAGGCTCGGCAGTGCTGAGGATGTCCCAGGCCTAAGGCATAGGAAGGGAAAGAAAGGGAGAAAGAAGCTGAACAAATAGAAATAAAGGAATTGGGAACAAAAAGGGTACATTGGCATACTCCATGTGTACTGAACACCTGCTGTGTGCCTGCCACCATCCTGCCTGGGTGTCCACGTAGGGATGGAAGCCCCAGCCTCCAAGGAGCTCTCAAAGCTGGTTGTAGCTGGTGGTAGCCCATAGGCCCCCAAATCCAAGTAGGGAAAGTGGGCTGGGGTGGGATGACCCATCCCCAAGTCAGCCGGGCTACCCCCGACAGAGGCAGGGCCAGATGACCAGGTCTGCGTCCAAGGCCTTAGGCCCCAGTGCCCTTGCCTCCTGGCCCAGGGCAGCGGGACGCCAGCCGCCACCCCAGAGAGGAGGGAGTCAGCTCCTGTCTCTGAAGTTAACCACGGAGGAGGCATCGCTCAAGAGTCGGTTCAGGTCCAAGGCTGGAGTCTGACCCTGCCTGCCGGACCCACACACAGCAAGACGAGTGCAGGTGAGATGAGTAATCTTTGGCACCAGCCTTGCTCTTCTTTGTGTGGGGACAGAGGATAGAGAAGGCTCCTCATACCTCATGAGCCTCACACATTGGCCTAGAAGCCCCTCTAAGTCAGGTAGGAAAGGGAGAACCTTTCAGAGCTGAAGCCAGAGCCCATGCCCTTCCCTGTCCTGGGGCCAAGTAGCCTGAGGAGGAAGATGGGACCAGACAGGGTGAGGCCTCCTCAGACCAGGCCCTCCTGTCTCCCTGGCTGCCAAAGTCTGAGCCCCGAGCACGTGTGCATGTGGGTATTTGCATGCTGCATATGTGTCAGCCAATCCACACATGTATGTGTGTGTGTGTGTGTGTGTGTGTGTGTGTGTGTGTGTGTGTGTGTGTGTGCTTGTGCACGCCTGTGCAGACTTATGAATGCAGAGGTCCTGGGAACTCAAGGACTTGGCCTCCCCTTGCTTCCAAAACCACAAGGCCGCTGGCCGGCCTCAAGCCTCCGTTTCCTCAAGGCCCAGAGAGGCTGATGAGAAACAGACCCGACTGAGCTGCCCATGGGCATGGGTGGCTCAGTAACCCATTGGCCTGAGGGCTTGTCTTCTCCTGGGATCTGGGTGGCCTCAGACCACTGAGGGCCCCCTTTGGGCCTTCCCCATCATGGATGCAGAGAAGCAGTTCGTGAGGCCAGGGCTGCCAGGTTGACCCGAGATGAGGCTGGTGAGCCCCTCTGCCAGGGAAGCCACCCGCCTGCCTGCCCTCCACCGTTGCCATGGCCTCTGGAGGGATGCCAGAGGTACCAAATGTTCCTCAATGAATGAGGGGAGGAAGCGGCTGAGGGGAAATCTCCCCTTCCCAAAGGAGTGGTGCCCCCCTGCCCCAGGTGGCGTAGAGGGTACCCTGGAAGAGGGGAAGGAGGGTCTCTTAGGTCTGAGTTTCTTGGAGTCAGAGCACAGATCTCCTGCATCACAGTCAGTCATGATGTGGTGCTTAGGATCCTCCTGAGAATACAGCTTCCTGGGACTGTCCCTGTCCCCAAGAAGTCCTGACAGAGCAGGCCTGGGGTGGGTTAGGAAACCTGCATTTGTTACAAGTGCCCCCAGGTGACCCAGGATGGCACAAACAGAGCAAAGGGTAATATTTAAGAGACCAGGTTTTGGAGACCTGAGTTTGAATCTCCAGTCAATTTCTCCCCATCCTTAAAGTTGGGTTAATAATATGACTTCATAGAGATAACGTCGAGTCACAGATGCTCAGCGCATGGTAGAAACAATAACAGCAATACTCATAATGACAGCGGTCGACCGTAACCCAGCACTGCCTGTGTGCCGAGTCCTCTCTGTCATTACAGGGCTCATATCCAGGAGGTTGGGGTACTGAGTGCAGGACCCACCCCTGCTGTCCCCTACCTCATACATGGCAGACAGGAAGACCCCCTCCTGTGGGTATCCTGTGGGCTCTGGGCATAGCCCCACAGCTGCCCCTGTTCACCTAGCCGGCACTCCCAGAAGGCCCTGCTCTCTTGGGAGATGCAGCCCAGAGCCCCCAGGAGCCAGACCTGCTTTCCTCCAGGCTAATTGGCTAATCATTTGCTGCCTTGATAGCGGGAGGTCTAGACATGACTGCTCCCGGGGCCGGGCGCACATTCTGCCCACCTCCCTGGTCCCTCAGAGCAAGGAAGGATTAACATGCAGGCTGGATTTGCTCACCTAATTCCTTATCGAGCCCCTGTCCTCTGACAGGAGAGGGCAGACGGTTTCTTTCTCAGGCGAAGGACCCTGGGAGGCCTCTGGACAGGACGAGGGAGGGAGGGAGATGCGGTGAGAACAGGAAGGGAGGGCAGCTGTCCCTCCATCCTTGCCTACTCAGCCTCACCCACCCCTCCCTCCCAGGGAGTACAGCCACCGACCGGAGTCACCTCAGCTGGCCCTGAGCCCCCCCAGGAGAGGGCCCCCAAACAACCTTGCTTTTCAGATAGGAAACCCCAGTGAGGGCTGGTGGCTGACCCAACCATTAAATGAGATGGAGCCTGCTTTGAACCCAGGTCTCCAGCACTTAGCTCCGGGGCACCTCATCTCCTGCCAGTGGGGCAAAGGCAGAGAAAGCATTCCATGAGGCCTCAGGCTGGGCTCTCACTGGCAGAGGAGTTAGGGAGTACAGGCTGCAGCGTGTGGGCCCCACCAGGGAGGGAAGGTAGGAGGGGAACAAGGTAGGAAGGAGCTGGTCACTCAGGGAGTCCACTGCAATGGGGAGGGATGGTTTGGGCCACCGGGGACGTCAGAGACTCCAGCAAGGAGGGCTCTGGGGAAAGATGAGAGACGCGAGGGCTCAGCCCAGAGAAGAGAAGGTGTGGGTGAGGAGGACTGCTACCGTGCCTAGTCTCTGCATGAGTTACTCCATTCACTCAATCTCATTATGGTAACAACCTCCATATTATAATTCCCATACACAGATGAGAAAACTGAAGTCTACAAAGTCTTTAGAACTTACCTAGGTTCACACAGCTGGCAATGAGCAGAGTAGTGAACAGCCTGCCCTGGCACCCAGCTCTAGAGGGGGTCCCAGGTCACTTCCCCCAGGGCCGAAGAGAGGCAGAAGTAAATCTCCCTCTCCATCCTTCAACCCCTACCCTCAACCTGCTAAATGCAGGTGTCAGCTAAGGATCCAAGTCTCAGCTACCAGGCTCCCACCAGCCCTCACCTCCCATGCTGCCTGTTCCCATGCTACGAGCTGCTCAATCTCCCCCTCCTCCAGGAAGCTCCCTGACCATCCCACCCCTATTGCCTCTGCCAGACCACCAGAGCCGGCCCTGTATTTGCCAAGATGCAGGGCATTGTTTCCTGGTCTCCTGGGGTGGCTGCACAATGCAGGGCTTTGCATGGGCTCCAGACTCACACAGCTCTGGCTTTGAAACCTAGCTTTCAGCTGTGCATCTTTGGACAATCTGTGCCTCGGTTTTCTCATCTATAAAACAGGACTAATAATGGCACCGACTTAAAGTAGGTAAAGATTTAGAGGTACCACAGGTGAAGGAGTCACCCCGAGAGGGATAAAACAAGGCTTGAAAAGTGTGTGTGCTCTCTCTGACGTCCCAGAGCATACTAATGGCCGTTAGAACCAGAACTTTAGAGCTAGGAGGATGAGGCCCACATTAGAGGATGCCCCAGGTCTCTGGACTCCTGGATCAGCGCTCCTATGCCTTGGCTGTGAAGTCACAGGGTCTCCATGGTTGTGAGTGCTCAGCACCAGGCCCTGGAAGCCCGCCCTTCCGGCTCCCACGCTCCCGCAGGGGCTGTCTCCACCTGTCCCTGGTGGTCTGTCTCGGGTGTGGGCCTGTTTGCAGCCGGCGCCTATCGCCTGCTGGCCTGAGTGCACCTGTAGTGCCTCGTCCCAGCCCGGTGAGTCAGCCCTTGGCAGGCCGTGCGGCAGCCACTCCACATCATCTTAAGCCTGAAAGAGGACCTTTCTTTTTGCTTTTCTCCTCCTTCCTCCCTCCGCTCTCCGTGAAGTGGTCATCTCCGCAGGGCAGCAGGGAACAGCATTCTCTGCCAGGATTTCTTGAGTCTCCTTAGTCAGGAGACAGGGTGGGGCCTCGGAAACAAAGACAAGGCAGCCTAGCGCTGGCCAAAGCCCCTGAGCTGCTTTAGGACACTGCTTGTGCCCCCAGACTCCCTGCTCCCAGTGGTGGCATCTAAGTCAGGGCAAGTGAGGTCGCACTTCAGTTATCCAGAACCCACGCATCTGACAACCTCAACCATCCAGACTGAGAGCCGAGATTAAAAGGCTTCTGAGGAGACTAAAGATGCTCTCAACAACTGTCTGACAGTTAAACTTTACTGATCTATTTTTCCCCAACCTGAATCAGAGCCTACCTGCTCTTACCTTACACACTACTCTTGTATGCTTGGTTATCTAATTTACATATGTATTAAAGAGTTTGTTTTTAATCTATGCAAATAGGTCATTTATTAAACCTCTGTCATATAAATGCTCTTAACTTTTAGATGTTACATTACCAAGTCTTTGAACAGGAAAACAAAACAATTTCCAAGGGGTAAATAAATAGGAAAAACTCTCTGTGAAACATTATGGATATTAATCATAGTATTTCATGACAGTTTATTCCCACCCCCACCATAGATGGGTTTGAGCCTTTTTAGTGAAGACTGTATTATTTTATCTTCATAAATGCTTTCTTTTATTTTTTATTATTTTTTTAATCAATGCTTTTTTTTTAACAAAAAGAATTTTTACCTATCCTCTTGGAAAGTGTTGGAAATGCAGTTCATTAACAAAAATCTCTGCAAATAAACACTTATAATGAGGAGACTTAAGCTGGCTTGACTGCACTATTTGAGCTTCAAGATTCATATTTCATGACTGAAAACAATGAGCCAAAGTTTTAAACTAGGATTGAATTACCTCATTTATTAAGTGGAAATGATAATGCAATCCATGTTCTAGAGTGGGTTGGGAGAATTAAATGGCACAACATGTAGAGCACTTAATACAGTGCTTGGCAATTAGCTCTAAATAAACGTTAGCTATCAGTTTTGGTATTAGTATTACAGTGAGCAGTAGAATTAGTAATTGTTGTTATTCCCATTCTACAGGTGGCCAGACTGTGGTTCAGAGATGTTATGTATAACCACCCACGGTTTGCTTCAAAGAAGAGGGGCTCTTGACTATATAGCAGGGAGACATCCAATGACAGATTTGTTCTGGGACACTGGAAACTAATGTTGTTTTATACATCCAAACTTGGCTGTGCTCAAGCACATGTCTGATGATTGGCTGGCTGTTGGCTGGGGGGCCCTGGTTCTCCTGGGTCTCCATCATCTCACAGGCTAGCTGAAGCTTATGCATCTGGTGGCTGCAAGGTTTCAAGAGCATGAGAATAGAAGCTGCTGGGTTACTTGAGCCCTGGGCTTGGACCTTGTATAATGCCACTTCCCCATCTGTTGGTCAAGTCAAGTCACAAGCTAGCCCAGGGTGGGAAAATAGGTCCCCCCGATAGACCATTTTGTCAACAGACAGAATCTCTTGATGGGAGGAACAAAGGATTGCGGTGATTTTCTGCAATCTAGCACAGCTTGTCAATAATAAAGTGATATCCCTTACTAGCAAGACTTATTACTGAATATATGTACATAGGAAGCAAAATAGATACTAAAGGACTGTCTTTTCTCCCCTGATTCTTATTTTGCCAGAATTTTGTTCGCTGGATGAATGGCAGCTGCATAGAATGCCCACCTCAGAAGGGAAAGGAAGAAGACTTGTTATAATCAGCTTTTACAATGATATTTCTCAGAACCCTCAGATAATTGAGCAGGTTGTTATGATCCCCCAAAATATACACAGGATTCTTATCAATCTTATGAAGTACCTGCAGAAATGGAAGCAGTACCGACCATTCTGGAAGCGATCGTGATGGAGAAGTTTGCCGCCAAGAAGCCCCCTTGTGTCGCCTGTGATGAGAAGTTGCAATTCTATTCCAGTATCACCTCTGAAGTGATGCATCACCCCTTGATCAAGGATGAGCACTGCATCCACCTTCAGCTCGGACCCCTGGCAAACACCATGCGGGAAAATGCCAAGGTTTAAAGTTAGAATGGGGAAAATGTCATTAAGGATATTTTTACTGACAGCAAAAGGTATCAAGTGAAGACACAAACGATAAAAAAGAGACCCAAGACCTCAGAATTCAGGGTAGGGACAAAGAAAATGATGTACCCCAGTTTCTAGGGGCATCACTATGTTTCAGTTATGATAGGGGATATTCTTAATGGGAACCCTGGGTCTTCAGTGGAAAACTGGATTATGGTCAATATCTGTTTAAGGTTTGAGACAGTGTGATATATATTTTTACAAGAACTTTTGAAGAACATAATTTTATATTTCTTTGTGTTTTTGACATTTAAAGAATTAATTAAATGAGTTAATAATGGCAGACAAAGTGATTTAGACCAATGCTCCCACTGAGAACAACTACAACAGCTAGACAAAATAGTTTTAAAATTTACTTGAAGGCATCAGGGAGCTAACAAGACAGCAATGAATTTCTTTACCACAGCTGAGACCTAGAAAAGTAAGAGTGGCATTTGGGTGTTTGCCCATTCTGGAGGGTGTCAGCTGAGAGTCCAAGAAGCTAAACAACTCTTTTGACAGGCTTGTGAGACTAAGAGACATAGATTGGAGCTCCAGGCTTACCAAGGGGTGGGACATAGTGAACCCTCTCTCTTTGGGCAGGCACCCCAAAAGGGCTATATATCCTAGGAGTTAGGGGTGAACCAGAAGAAGACAATTCAGTTTCTAATCACTCATTCCTTAAAATTGAAGTAGGTGATTCTGTATTATTAGTGCCCCAGGCACCTGGCAGACACAAATGTCAATCCTTTCCAAAGGAAGGTAGCATCATTCTACACCTCAGATTATTTTTACAAACAAGACTGTAAATACAATGTCTAACACATAATTGAAAATACCCATACACATGAGGAGTCAGATAACAATTTTTAAAACATCAGAAATGATAAATAGAAACAGACCTAGAAAAGCTGCATGTATTAGAATTATCAGTAAAGATTTAAAGTAACTATGCTAGCTATGTTCCAGGAGATTGTTGTGGTTACTATTGCTGTTTAACAAATTACCCCCAGAATTTAGTGGTATAAACAACAATTTTGTTGTCTCGTGATCTTGTGGGTCAGGAATTCATGAGGGGCTTGGCTGGGCAGTTCTCACTGCAGGGTCTCTCATACAGTTGCTGCCAGATGTCAGCTAGGGCTGGACATCCAAGACAGCTCCCTCACATGACTAGCAGTTGGCACTGGTCATTGGCTGGGAGCCCAGCTAGTGTTGTTGACCAGTGTCCTATGTGTGGCTTCTCCAGCATGGCAGTCTCAGGGTAGTTGGATGTCTTACATGGCAGTTGGCTTCCTCCAGAGTAAGTGTCCCAAAGGAGCTAGGCAGAACATACAGGGCCTTCTCTGACCTAGCCTCAGAAGTCACACAGCATCACTTCCGCTAAATTCTACTGGGCACAAAAAACAGCCCATATTCAAGGGGAGGAAACACAGACCTCCCCCGACTAATTCCCAGTGGGAGGAGTGTTGAAAAGTTTGCAGTCAAATTTTAAAATTCCACAGAGGCAAAAAAGTTAAGTTGCTATTGTTGAGAACATTCCAGTAGATTGATGATCTCTTCTGAATAATGAGATATTCTAGGTTTTATCCAAATGAGCTGTGTATCACCCCCCAGGAGGATTTCACAAGCCTGTCTGGGCCACGTCACATGAACATCTTCATGACACAGTGCACTGCTAGAGACGGTCAAGAAACAGGGTTTGCCCCAGCTCCACATCCACATTCACAATGACATCACTTTGCCCTCACACCTCCTGAGGCCTCTGTTTCCCTCACAAGTGGTAAGGAATCTTCTCAGAAAGCCCAAGAATCTTAAAAGCATGCAGTGACAGAATTAGAAATGATCTACCCCAGGGCTTCCCAAACCCAGCTAAACCTAAGAGCACCCGCTAAAATGGAAGATTCTCAGACTGGGAAAAGAGATTCACAACTTCGAAACCTGCCAGGGATTAGAATCTAAAATAGTCAATGAACTTCTTTTATCAACAAGAAAAAGACAGGAAATCCAATAGAAAAAAAAATGAGCAAAAATATATGAATAGGCATGCCACAAAAGAGGAAGTACAATGGCCAAGGATATGAAGAGATGGGTAAATTCATTAGTCATCAGAGAGCTGCATACTTCAAACAACAATATGCCTCTCCACACGCAACTGAATGGCACAAAGTAGAAAGGTGGATTATACCCGCTGTGAGGAGATGAGACTCCTGTGTCCTGCGGGTTGGAGGATAAGCTTATATATCCATCCTGAGAGCGGCTATCTGGCAATATTTAGTGAAACTAAGTATGCACACACCTGACATCCCAGAATCCCACAAATGGGTATATAGCTTGGAAAAACGATTATATAGGGTGGAAAGAGGACATGTACAGGGTACTCATGACAGCAAAATCTAGCGTAGTGGGGAATTGGAGGCAGCCTAAGTGTCCATCCCTGGGGGAGTGGATACGTAAGATGTGGTAGCTCCTTTCCACATGGTAGTTAGAAACAAGCCAGATGCATGTACCAGGATACACAGATCTTCACAGCAGTGCTGAATGAAAAAAGTAAGAAAAAGAGGAGTGTTATAGCATAACACCATTTATATAAATGATAAAACATGCCGGAAACAACACGACCCAGTATACAAAGATGCATATTTCAAGACCAATATCAAGCACACAGAATGAGGGGCTGGAGGCAGGGGGCTGGGGATGGTGGGGAATGGGAGTGGAGATCAGGGGTGAAGGAGAAAAATAAAATGAAAAATAACATTAAAGGGGGCTTTGAACAGAATAATGATGATAGTATAATTAGTTCAATTGTCTGCATCTGGGATAAAAATAAATAAGTAAAGCAGATTTCTAGACTGAGCTTCAGTAGGCCTGCCATGAGCCCAAAATTATGGGTCCTAGTGATTCTGCTAATGCCCTCTGCAACATCCTAGATAGATGTCATCAGTGGCTACTTGAATACACCCAGTGATGCAGAGTTCAATCCTGTACTAATTATTAGAAAGTACTTTTATTATATTATATTGTTAAATTATGTAGTACAATATTTATATATTATTATTATATAATTCAGTTCTAATGATTAGAAAGGTCTTGCTGAGGCCAAAATTCATCTCCTTGTACCTTCCAAACCATCAATCCAAGTTTTATTCTTTGAAGCAAATACGATAATCAGGTCTCTCCTGCTTCTACATGACAGCCCTTCACTGACCCTCTCTCTTTAGCATCTACCCCACCTCCACTCTAGCCAAGTTGTCCCCTCAGGTCTGATCTAGCTACCAGTGCTTCTCCTCCCTCAGAGAGGCCCCACATTCTGGGTACAGCCTGACCAGCTCAGAGTATAGCAGGACATACATCTCCTTTATCCTGGGTCTTATGCTCCTATTAATATAACCTCAGATTATGATTGCTTTTTTTTTTAAGCAATTCTCAGTGAGTTTATGGTTAACCAAACTTCCATGTCTTTTTCAATAGAATTTTTATAAAGCTTGCTCCATCTACTTCCCCCTACACACACACACACAAACACACAAACACACACACACACACACTCACTCATATATGCATTTGGCCAGTGCATGAGCCATCCACTGGAATTTGGCCAAGAGTTCATTTTACCAGATTTTGAACACGGACTTTCAAAATGGAGTTTGTTTCAGCACCCTCTCCACCCCCAGTGCCAGCTAAGGTGCACGCTGCTCCCTCCATGCAAGCCTGGCCATGATGGTTCGGAAGGGGCCTCTCTTCCCAGGCTTGCATACTTCCTGGCTCTCAGTGCCTCCCAGAGTGTAAAGCCATGGGATCCTTCCTTTCCTGGAGTCCAGGATGCCCATCACCCATGGGCCCCACTTCCTTGGGTTCACTGCTGAGCGAGCATTCACAAAGAGAAGCCACTGTCATTTCCAGCTGGCGCTCACATGAGCAAGGACCCCACTCACCTCAGCCAAATTTGTTCAACAATCACATGTTATGGGCATGTTTTGGGCCCGACTCTGCCCTAGGCACTAGGAATACAAAGGAATACAACCCAGCTCCTGCCCTGGAGGAAACGCACAAAGACTTGGACGCCACTGGCTGCCACGATGGGTTGTGATCAGGCTGCTGCAAGAGCTAGGGCTGTGGGGCTGGCCGCTTCTGCAGGTTTTCTCTCTGCCAGTTTCACGACATCTATCAGAAGCACATCCTCCCATTCTGCCAGCTCTGAATTCTGAGATGCATAGAGCCTTTGTCTGATGAGACAGCCTGAGCATGTGTCCCCAAAGGCATTACTTCCAGTCTCAAACATCTCAAAGGGAGGCAAACAGGACGTAGGTGCAGTTGGGCAGAGCCAGGACGCCAGTCCAGGCTCTTCCTATTGTTCCCTAAGCACACCCACCCCACCCCGCCTTCACCCCACCCCTTGCCCACTTCTGTCTGCTGTTCTCTGGAAGGGAGAGAAGTAGGAGGGGACCTCCCTCTGTACCAGGCCCTGTGCTGAGTGGACTCCCACCCAATTCCTGCATTTCCCCCAGGCTTGTCTACGCTTGGGGGTGAGAAATGTGCACAGATGGTTATCAGTCAAGGGCAAGGTGCACTGTGCCCAGGTGAGAGATATAGTTCCTGGGCATTAAGTTCAGAGGAAAGGCCACCCAGCTGTGAACAGTGGTGACATTGTGTGAACTGGTGAATTTACAGAACACTTTGCAGCTTTCCTGCCCCTTATCTTCTCACCTCCCATGAGCCAGCAGGCAGGGAGGCAGCATCGCTGGCCAGAGAGGGCAGCTGAGGCCTGGAGTGAGCAGGGCTTGGAGCAGGGCCCCACTCTCAGTCTCCTCCGCCAGGGCAGGAGGCACGAGCTCTGGAAGACTCTGTGGGTCCCCCAGATCTGTTTTCTGTTCAGCCAGGGCGGGGAGGCTGGGCCTGGCCCTGCTGGCAGCACCTCTCTCCAGCGGGGCCCAGCCGGCCCAGAGGTGAAGAGTGAGCCGCTGGCAGCCCCGCCGATGGGAGAGGCAGCACACACCCCGGGGACACCCAAGCCCTGAGTGCCAAAGCCACCTTCACTCTCCCCGTGGCTCAGCCAGGGACAAAGGACAGCAGGGGGCCGCTCCATCTCACAAGCCCAGCTCTCCTAGCTCACTTCCCTCCCACCTCAGGACTCCAGCCTCTCCTCTGAAGGGTGGGCAAGAGTTTGACATCCTCAGCTGGGGTCTCCAGGAGAACGCGGGTCGTGGACCGAACCCCTCTGCTTAGATGCTCCAGGGCAGTGGTAGGCGGGGTCGTTCTGAGCCGGGGCCCTGCAGGCCTTCTACCCCCACCCAGAAATGCCTCCAGATAAGTTCTTTGACCTCTCGGGGCCCCAGCCCCCTTGACTGGTGCATGGAGGCCTCTGAGCTAAGTGAGGTAATGCGGGTGGTGTGTTTAGGACAGAGTCAGGCACATGGCCAGAGCTTGATGAATGTGAGTAGCTGCTATTATCGTCAGTATTACTACCCAGCTCTAGGCCACTCCCCACCATTGCCTGAGGTTAGGGTCATTCTGTTAAGGTCCGAAAGGCCACCACCCCGTGTAGGGGTCCAGGGGAGCTCCCCACAGCAGGTGGCGCCTTCTGATGTAGCTCAAGGGGGAAAGAGACGGACCTCAGACCCGACGCTGGATTTCAGGAGGTGGGGATCCTGACACACAGTTCAGCCTCTGAAGGTGCTGCGTGTCTGAGATGTGTGTGTATGGGGGAGCAGGTGAGGTGGGGTGTGTAATGTGGTTCAGCCACAGAAATGCCACCCAGGAGACAGCAGAGAACCCCCCGCAAGAGACTCCACGTGGAAAAGGAGTAGGTGAGGCCTTGTCAGCCACATCACCTCAGAGGCCTGGTTCTCTGAGTGCGTTACCGGGGACGTTAGAAAACTTCCAGCCTGGCCTCTGCTACGATGGGGAATGAAGGGCCAGGGCCTATGTCCATCCCTCACTCATTCACTCCCTCCATCCTTCATTCAACTGGGCTGTGTTGAACACCTCTCATAAATCCAGGTACTAAGGATGCAGGATTAACAGGAAACTCCTGCCCTCGGGTTGCTCTCAACGCTTACTTGAGCAGCCCCACCTCTCTCCCCAAGATCAATGTGGGATGGCACCGGAATCTGGTGAGAAAACCCCAAGAAGTCGGAGTCTCATGGACCAAGCTGCCCTTCTCAGTCAGGAGGGTATTTCCAGTGCCAGTCTTAGAAGTTCTGTGGCTCACTTTTATTAAAGCAGGTGACATTTCCTTACTGTCTCACCGCCCATTGGGGAAAAGAAAGTGCCCCCTGTCTCCTGCATCCTGACAGTGGCCTACCAGCTCCACAGGATCTGGTCCCTCCTACCTCTCTGAACTCATCTGCCACTACTCTACCTCTCACTCATTCCACACCAGCCCCTTTGCTCTTCTTCAAATAAGCCAGCTCTGCTACCACCCCAGGGCCTTTGCACATGCTGTTCCCTCTCAGGGAATGTTTTCCCCTCGTTTTGCACGTGGCTCCCTCTTTCAGGTCTTTACTCAACGGTTACCTTCTCGGTGTGGCCTTCCCTAACTTCTCTGTTACAATTGCACCACCCCCTTACACCCATACTCCTATCCCTCATCCCTTCTTTATTTTTCTCCAGAGGACTTACCACCCTCTAATATACTTATTTTGTTGTTTTCACCCTCCCCTCTAGAATGTGAGCTCCATGAAGTCAAGGACCTCTGTCCGTTTTGCTCACTGCTGTCTCCCTAGTGCCTAGAAGAGCACAAAATAAGTGCTCAATAAATATGCTGAGCAGGAAAGAGGGGGAACACCCAGAGAGCTACATACCCCAAGGAGACCTCAGCACTGATGGGGGGGGTCACAGGAGCCCAATAAGTCCTACTGACCTGCAGCCAGGAGCACATGAATGGGAGGGTTGCTAGGCAGGGTGCTAAGTGAAGAGTCAATGGGGTCGTGCCCCTTGTCCCGTCAGTGTCACTTCATTCTGGCTGCAGTTTGACGTGTCTGTGTTAGGGGCTGAGAGGAAGCATTAACTCAAATCTCATCTCCAAAAGAAGCCTGCCCTGGTAGTGCCCCCTGACCTTAGCTGGCTTTCCCCCCAGCCTTTCAGCCTCAGGTCAGGGAGAGGCCCCCTGCGTGAAGCAGAGAAGAATAGAGTGAGGAGAAGGGAAGTTGCCTAACTGGTACCTACTATGCGCCAGGCACATCCTATGCACTTTCCTTCCACAGCAGCCCATTTTACAGATGAAGAAACCGAGGCCCAGAGAGATTATATAACTTGCCCAGAGTCACGGAACTAGTAAGAGAGGGAGAGAACTCCCACCCAGGGCTCTGACCCCTTGCACTCCCTCCTATCCCAGGGACTGTGGGAGAGACTTCATAGGTTCAGCTGGAAGTGTGGAATTCGGGATTTTGCAGGGGGGTCTCTGTGGGGCAGCCCTGGGTATTGGGGTAGGCTGAGGAGGCCTGGGTCCCCACGTATGCTGCTGACACTCCGGCTCCAGCCATGGGGTGAGTCCCCCACCCTGGGTGGGCAGCAGGAGAGCCTCAAGGCCATCTCCGGGGTCAGGGCCAGCTTGCTCAGCTCCCGCTGGCTGCCAGCTCCCTCTACTGGACCCAGACCCAAGGATGCACTCAGACGCAGGGACGCCGCTGTCTGTCTGCACTTAGGCTCTGGCAGCCCCTCCCTGTCCCATGTGGGCAGTCACATGCGGGGCACCTGCCAGGTTCTCCCTGTATCTGGGCAAGGGATCCTCCTAAGAATCTGTTCTGGATGACCTGGGAGGCTTACACTGGAGGAGAGAACAGGGCAGGGGGTTCTAATCTCAGCCACCACCATGCTCAGCTCAGACACAGCCACTCTCTCTGTAGGCAGGGGCTGTGTCTCCTCCATCAGTCAAGGGCTCTCTGAGAACAGGGACTGTCTCTCCCATCAGACTTGAAACTCCTTAAGGGCAAGGGCTCTGTTGTTTCCCTCAGACTGGGAGCTACCTGTGGGCAGGGGCTGCCTCCCCCCCTTCAGACTGAGACCTCCTGAATTGTGGTGATGCCCCCCTGTGATAGAAACCCACCTTAGCGTCCCCCTCCAGACACAGCCACTCTCTCTGTAGGCAGGGGCTGTGTCTCCTCCATCAGTCAAGGGCTCTCTGAGAACAGGGACTATCTCTCCCATCAGACTTGAAACTCCTTAAGGGCAAGGGCTCTGTTGTTTCCCTCAGACTGGGAGCTACCTGTGGGCAGGGGCTGCCTCCCCCCCTTCAGACTGAGACCTCCTGAATTGTGGTGATGCCCCCCTGTGATAGAAACCCACCTTAGCGTCCCCCCCCCCCCCCCCCCCCACCACCCCATACCCTGGGACACCTTCTCAGCAGTCTGGCCACTCCCAGCCCCCAGGCACCTGTCCCTGCCCCACTCCCTTCTCCCTAGGCTCCCCTTCCCCACCTTGGGAGCTGAGCTGAGTCTAGGCAGTGCTGGCAAGTGCCACCCTGACCTCAGCAGCCCCAGAGGAGGCGCAGTGAGCGGCCTAAGAGCTTGCCAGGGATGGGACGTGACTGGCCCCCCTGAACTCAGCTGCAGGCTTGGCCATGAGGAAAGCGATACCTCAGGGAGGTGGAGTGACCAATGACATCAACCTACGTGACTGTCAGCCCAGCTTTCCCCTCTGCCCTCCACCCCTCCTACCCACGGTGCCGGCCGAACACACCGACCTTCAGCTCATGGGCACAGGCCTCTCTACGTGCTCACCCCAAGGACAGGGGCAGTACCCAGGGGGAGGGGCTGCTCTCTGACTCCTCGTCTTCAAGTGAGTACCCAGGGGACCAAGGAGGCCACAGGTCCCAGCCATCTCCAGCCTGGGCTTCTTGGGCAGGAGACAGCCGCCTCCTGGGTAACCCCCCTTGCTGGCAGCTCTGCCCTAAGGGAATTGAGCATTCTCTTGGCTCCGCTAGATCTTCCTCCTGAGTGCCTGGCAGGCTTCCGGTGACTGAAAGCCAGTGTAGAGGGAACCTGGCTCCCCACCCCAGGCCTGCTGACAGAGGAGCCAGGACTGCATCCCTGTGGGAGCAAAAGCCCAGCCAGGATGGGCAGGGCCGACAGTCCTAAGGAGTCAAGTTCATCCACCTTGGATGACCACCACTTGCCCGTGAGATGCCTTCTGGAGAACCCTGTTGCTGCAGCAGCTCTTCTCAAATGCTCCCTAGACCCCACCTAAGGGATGCCAGTTCCAGCGCTCAGCATCCAGACAGAGCCCCCAGCTAGGGCAGACCAGTTAGAGATGCACAAAAGTAGACCAGTTGTTGCCAGACTTGTTTCATTGTGCACGCTTATCGGGAAATAAGATGTAAGCATGCACTCAGTATAGGTATATTTCTTTAAAATTCCGTCCATTAAGGCCAACATCGCAGCTAGCCTGAGGTATAATACTAGTTGCAGCAAGTAACAAATCAGCAGAACAGCAAAACATTTAAGAGGGATATCCAGGAATAAGAAAGCCATAGTGAGTCTAGATAAGCTCCCATATGTGGAAGGCTGTGTGCACACTAAGGGGACACTGGAGAAGGCCTCTGCTATCAACTCATCCCTGGCTAAGCACACAGGGAGTAACAATTGGGGCAGACTTGTAAACTGGCAAAATCTGGAATATGTTCCCCAACCCACACACAAATGCATTGGCAGAGGATAGAAGCCTAACTGGATCAAGGTATTTAAGCACAATTTCTGACCAATCATTGGCAGAACACTAAGTTATGCTGACCTGGGGCAATTCCTAGGAAGCCAGGCTTAAAAATAAAAAGAATTTTAAAAAATAAACTGAGCAGAGGCACCAGCAGCCTCACACTGACAGGAAGACAGATTCCATAGAATTAGTCTCGGCAAGTCACTAAACAAACAAACAACAAACACTGAACTCAACAACAGGAACCCTGATCGTGGTCATGGGGAGTCAGAATTCAGAGCTGCTACAATGTATTGTCTAAAATGTCCAGTTTTCAACAAAAAATTACAAGACATGCAAAGAAACAGGAAAATGTGATCCATTCAGAGGGAGAAAAGCAGTTAGTAGGAACTGTCTCTGTGGTGGTCCACCTGTTGCACTTATCAGCCAAAGACTTTAAAGCAGTTATCATAAATGTGTTCAGAGAACTAAAGGAAACCATGTATAAAGAATTAAAGGAAAGACTCATCAAATGACTCATCAAATAGAGGATATCAACAGAGAGACAGAAATTATACATATATATGATATGTATTATATATGTGATATATATATTATATATACACAGAGAGAGAGAGAGAGAGAATCTAATGGAAATTCTGGAATTGAAAAGTGAAATAACTGAAATTAAAAATTCACTAGAGAGGTTCAATAGCATCTTTGAGCTGGAAGAATAAAGAATCAGCAAACTTGAAGATACAGCAATTGAGATTATTCAGTCTAAAGAACAGAAAGAAAAAAAGAATGAAGAAAAATGAACAGAGCCTCAGATGCCTGTGGAACATCGTTGAATACACAATATACACTTAATGGGAGTTCCAGAAGAGGAGAGAATTAGGCATAAAAACATATTTGAAGAAATAATAGTCCAAAAATTCAAAAATTTGATGAAAAACATTAATTTACACATCCAAAGTCCAAGTAGACATCATAGTAAAACTGTTAAAAGACAGCGAACATCTTGAAAGCAGCAAGAGAGAAATTGATGCATCATACAAGGAAACCACAATAAAATTAACAGCTAATTTTGTATCAGAAACAATGGAGGCCAGAAGGAATGAGATGGCCTATTCAAAGTGCTGAAAGAAAAAATATCCTGTCAATCAAGAAGTCTTTGTCCAATAAAAGTATCCTTCAGCAAAGAAGGTGAAATAAAGACACTCCCAGACAAGCAAAGAGTGAGAATTTGTTGCTAACAGGTCTGCCTTATAAAAAATACTAAAGGAAGTCCTTCAGGGTAAAAGGAAACGACACTAGATAGTAAATCGAATCCACATGAAGAAATAAAGAGCAAAAGGCAATTATATAGGTAAATACAAAGACACTACAAACATATTTTTCTCTTTTATTCTCTTAACTGAGTTAAAAAACAGTTGTCGGGGGCTTCCCTGGTGGCGCAGTGGTTGAGAGTCCGCCTGCCGATGCAGGGGACACGGGTTCGTGCCCCGGTCCGGGAAGATCCCATATGCCGCGGAGCGGCTGGGCCCGTGAGCCATGGCCGCTGAGCCTGCGCGTCCAGAGCCTGTGCTCCGCAACGGGAGAGGCCACAACAGTGAGAGGCCCGCATACCGCAAAAAAAAAAAAATTAATTAAAAAAAAATAATTGTCGGGTTTATAACATAAAGAGGGAATAGAGTTATATTGGAGAAAGGAAAGGACACCAGACAGTAACTTGAATCCACAGAAGAAAATGAAGAGAACCAGAAATGATAAATATGTGGTTTAATATAAAAAATTCTATAAATACATTTTTTTCTCCTTTCTTCTCTTAAATTTTTAAAAAGACATATAAAGCAATAATTATAACACTATTATCGGATTTATAACATATATGGATGTAATACATGTGACAATAATAGCACAAAGGGTAAGGGAGGGAATTGAGCTATATTGGAGCAAAATTTTGATAATTTATTAGAATTGAGTTAGTATTAATCTGAAGTATACTGTGATAAATTACATATTATAATCTCTAGAACAAACTGAGACTAGTAACTCAAAAATATAATAATAGAAACCACAAAGGAATTAAAATGTACATTAGAAAAGTATTTATTGAACACAAAAGAAGACAGTAAAGGAAGAACAGAAGCACACACAAAAAAAAGAAGACATGAAGCATATAGAAAAAAATAAAATTGCAGAGAGAAATCCAGCCATATCAATAATTACTCTAAATATAAATAACTTAAACATTCAGACTAAATGTGAATGACTTAAACATTATCAAACCAGATTAAAAAAAGAAGATTCAATTATACGCTCCCTACAAGAGACATTTTAGATGCATAGACACAAATAGGTTGAAAGCAAAAGAATGAAAATATATACACCACGCAAACAGTAACCACAAGTGAGGTAAATTGTCTATACCAATATTAGATAAAATAGACTTTAAGACCAAGAAATATACTAAAGACAGAGATATTTTATAATGATAGAAAGGTCAATTCATCAAAATGATATAATTATGTGCACCTAACAACAGAGTCCCAAAATACATGAAACAAAGCCTGACACAACTGAAGGGAGAAATAGAGAATTCCACAACAGTAGCTAGAAAGACAACCTACTGAACAGGAGAAAACACTTGCAAATGGTATGACTGATAAGGGGTTAATATCCAAAATATATAAACAGCTCATATAACTCGACAACAAAAAGACAAACAACCCAATTTAAAAATGGGCAGAAGGGTTTCCCTGGTGGCTCAGTGGTTGGGAGTCCACCTGCCGGTGCAGGGGACGCGGGTTCGTGCCCCGGTCCGGGAGGATCCCACATGCCGCAGAGCGGCTGGGCCCGTGAGCCATGGCGGCTGAGCCTGCGCGTCCGGAGCCTGTGCTCCACAACGGGAGAGGCCACAGCGGTGAGAAGCCCGCGTACCGCAAA
>NC_041231.1:77142256-77159552 GCF_002837175.3 Physeter macrocephalus | reverse complement strand
AAAAAAAAAAAAAAAATGGGCAGAAGACGTGAATAGACATTTGTCTAAAGAGGACATTCAAATGGCCAGCAGGCAAGTGAAAAGATGATCAACATTAATCATCAGAGAAATGCAAATTAAAACCATAATGAGATATCACTTCACACCTGTCTGAATTGCTGTCACCAAATAGAACACAAATAAATGTTGGAGGGGATGTGGCACAAAGGGAACCCTCGTGCACTGTTGGTGGGAATGTAAATTGCTGTAGCCAGGATGGACTTGGAGGATATTATGCTAAATGAAATAAGTCAGACAGAGAAAGACAAATACCATATGATATCACTTATAGGTGAAATCTAAAAAATAAAACAAACTAGTGAATATAACAAAAAAAGAAACAGATTCACAGATATAACGAACAAACTAGTGGTTACCAGTGGGGACAGGGAAGGGCGGAGGGGTATTCCACTCCTGGGTATATATCCGAAAAAAATGAAAACACTAATTCAAAAAGATACATGCACCCCAATGTTCATAGCAGCATTATTTACAATTGCCAAGATATGGAAACCACCTAAGTGTTCATCAATAGATGAATGGATAAAAAATATGTTGCATGTATATATACAATGGAATACTACTCAGCCATAAAAAAGAATGAAATTTTGCCATTTGCAACAACATGGATGGACTTGGAGGATATTATGCTAAATGAAATAAGTCAGACAGAGAAAGACAAATACCATATGATATCACTTATAGGTGAAATCTAAAAAATAAAACAAACTAGTGAATATAACAAAAAAAGAAACAGATTCACAGATATAACGAACAAACTAGTGGTTACCAGTGGGGACAGGGAAGGGCGGAGGGGTAAAATAGGGTTGGGGCTTAAGAGGTACAAACTATAATGTATAAAATAAGCTAAAGGATATGTTGTACAACACAGGGAATATAGCCAATATTTTATAATAATTATAAGTGGAGTATAACCTTTAAAAAATGTGAATCATTATGTTGTACACCATAACTTATATAATATTGTACATCAACTATACTTCAATAAGAAAATTTTAAAATTAAAAAAAATTTTAAGTGGCTAAATGGATAAATAAAAACCGAAAGAAAAATTAAAAAAAAAATTTTTTTTAATGTATGCCTTCCAAAGAACTAGGGGAAAAAATTCAGGAACATGCAGTCCATACAGGGAAAAAAAAGGAAAAACAATAGTAACTGGAGATTTCAATAGCCCCCTTTCAATAATGTATGGAACAACTAGACAGAAAATTAGCAAGGATATACAAGGCTTGAACAACACTATCAAACAACCTTATCTGCCATGTATTAGAACACTCCACCCAGCAACAGCAGGAATACACATTCTTTTCAAGTGCACTAAGAATATTCACCAAGATAGATAATATGTTAGACCATAAAACAAGTCTCAATAAATTGAAAAGGATTAAAATCATACAAAGTATGTTCTCTGACCACAACAAATTAAATTAGAAATCAACAACAGAAGAAAATTTGGGAAATCACCAACTATTTGGAGATTAAACAACACGTTTCTAAATAACTCATGGGTCAAAAAAGAAATCACAAGGCAAATTCTAAAGTATTGATATTTTGAACTGAATGACCACACATAACACGAAAATTTGTAGAATGCAGCTAAAGTGGTACTTAGAAGTAAAATTTATAGCTTGAAAAACTTATACTAGAAAAAGAAGATGCCAAATCAATAACCTAAACTTCCACTGTAAGAAATTAGAAAAAGAAGAGTAAACTAAACCCAAAGCAATCACAAGTAATGAAATAATAAAGTTAGAAATCAGTGAAATAGAAAACAGAAAACAATAAGAAAAAACAATGAAACTAAAATTTAAGATTAATAAAACTGAGAGAACTTTAGATTGACCAAGAAAAAGAAAAAAAATGAAAAAAATACAAATTACTGAAATAAAAACCAAAGAGCGAATATCACTACCAACCCCACAGAAATTAAAAGGGTGATAAGGGAATACTATGAATAACTTTATGCCAAAAAGTTAGATACCACCTTAGACCCACTAGGATGGCTATAATCAAAAAGACAGATAATAACAAGTGTTGGTGAGGATCTGGAGAAATGGGAACCCTCTTACATTGCTAGTGTGAATGTAAAATGGTGCAGCCACCTTGGAAAACATTTTGGCAGCTTCTTAGAAAGTTTAACATAAATTTACCATATGATGCAGCAATTCCACTCTTAGGTATATACCCAAGAGAAATGAAAACTTATGTTCACACAAAAACCACAAATGTTCATAGGAGCATTATTCATAACAGCCAAATAGTGGAGATGACTCAAATAACCATCAACTGGTAGATGGATCAATAAAATACAGTCTATGCACACAACAGAATACTATTCAGCCATAAAAAGGAATGAAATACTGATACATATTAAAACATGAATGAATCTCAAAAACATTATGCTAAGTTAAAGAAACCAGACACAAAATAACACACATTGTATGATTCCATGTATATGAAATATCCAGGAAAGGCAAATCTATAAAGACAGGAAGTAGACTAACAGTGGCCAGGGGATTGACAGCAAACCAGCAGGAGGAATCTCTGGGTGGGGATGGAAATATGCTAAAATTGGATTGTGGTGATGGTTGCACAAAGAATTGCACTGTTAAAATGGGTAAATTTATGGTATGTAAATCATACTCAATAAAGCTCTTTTAAAACGAGGTATATGGGGTTTCCTTGGTGGTGCAGTGGTTAAGAATCTGCCTGCCAATGCAGGGGATAAGGGTTCAAGCCCTGGTCCGGAAAGATCCCACTTGCCACAGAGCAACTAAGCCCGTGCACCGCAACTACTGAGCCTGCGCTCTAGAGCCCACGAGCCACAACTACTGAGCCCGCACACCACAACTACCGAAACCCACGCGCCTAGAGCCCATGCTCCACAGCAGGAGAAGCCACCACAACAAGAAGCCCGCGTACGGCAACGAAGAGTAGCTCCTGCTCTCTGCAACTAGAGAAAGCTGGCACACAGCAACGAAGTCCCAACGCAGCCAAAAATAAAATTTTTAAAAAATAATAAATAGATGATATATATGTACTGCATGTAAAATATACATTCACAATAGAAATTTTAAAGGATGAGGTAAAATGAATGTAACAATTTCTAGTAATTCCTTCCTGACCTCTTCCCACTTTGGAGACCACTAAACTACAAGAAAGGCTGTGTGGTCCAATGGTTAGAGAGGTGGGCCCTGGAGCCGGGCTGCCTGGGTTCAGGTCTCAGCTCTGCCACCTATGAGCTGAATAACCTTGGGGAAGCAATGTAAGCTCTCTGGGGTTCTGTCTCTCTGTTCATAAAATGGCGATGATGAGAATAATAAGAATTAATTAATAATTAAGTGGGAATATCCAGGGGCTTCTGGGAAGAGACAATGGGGAGGGGCCACTCCCAACCCATCCTTGGGGTGACCACTGGATGCAGGCCCATTGCCCCTTAGGAGTCTTTCTCATTCCCAACTCCTGGGCAAGGCAGGCTCACCAAACCAATCCATAAAGCGACTACTGTGTGCTTAGCACCAAGCCAGTAGATCTGAAGGATGATGTTCTCCAGTCCCAGACACACACAATATGCAGACTGCCTCATAGACTCATGGAGTCTCATGAGAACTTATCTTTATTGTGAGGATGGGGAAACGGAGGCCCAGAGAAAGGACACGAACTTCAGAACACTGGCAGGACTCTCACGGCTGGAAAGAACTTTGAAAAGGAAATGTCAAAGGTGCAGTGGCAATTCTGAGCAATGCAGGGAAGAGAGAGGGAGTGAGGGGACCTTCAGGGTGGTGCACACAGGATCAGGCTGTGCATGTGGGGATGGGGGCCTAGACCTGCCAGTCTGCCACCAGCCTCTGCAGAACGGAGAATGCAGACGGCCCAAGGGCAGGGTCCTGAAGACCTGAAGATCAGGTCAGTGTCCCTCAGCCTCTGCCCCAGCCCTGGGCCCGAGTTCTATTCCAGAGCCTGCAGACCCCGTCCAATCCGCGCTGGCCCGAGAGGATGTTGCCAGCTCCCAGTTCATTGACCCCAGACTGGAGCTGTTCCCGGGCTGCTGGGACTGACCTGACTGCTCCCAGGTCCTTGCTGAGCCGTTGGGGTCTGCCGAGACACCTTCCTTGCAAACCTGGAGAGAGTTGCAGCTGCATGGGCTCTGGCCTGGACCCCGCACCCTGCAGAGGTTGCAGAAGATGGGGAAAGTGTGGGTTTCCAGGAACGTGACTTCTGCCCACCCCAACTTCCTGCCCTCTCCAGGGAGCATTCACAGAGTAAGCTCATAATCGCCCTCTAAAAATCACTTTCACCCCAAGTTGACTTCTGGAGGTCACCCCCTTCAGAATTAGGGCTCCAGCTAGAGAATTTCAGATGACCCCCCCCACCCCAACCATCTCTTCTCACAGCTTTCTCCTGCCTCCCAGCTAGCCCATCCTCCATTCACTGTCCCCTCCCAACTCTCCCTCATCTCCCTCCCTTTTGGGTGGCTCACAGGTGGGACAGGGCAGAGATTCAGGAGGACCTGAACTGAGTCCCTAGTTCTGCCCTTTATTGCTGTGAGAACTTGGACAAGTTGTTTGACTTCTCTGTGCCTCTGTTTCTTCATGTAGGAAGTGGGGATAATAATAGTACCAATCTCTTAGTCATTGGGAAGACTGGGGGTGGAGAGTGGCATTACTACTAATTCCTTACCCACCCTCCTTCCTACACATCCCCTCCACCCAGCCTTCACCTTCTCCCCCTTACACATACACAGGAATTACACAGAGGGGTGAGACACATATAAATAATATTTTATTAGAACCACTGCCTTTCTGAGACCTGAGGGCAGTAGTGGGTTGAAGCCAACTTTCTCGGGCTTGGGCAATTATAAACATCTCTTCCATTTCTTTTTTTTTAAAAGAAGATGTTGGGGGTAGGAGTTTATTAATTTTATTTATTTATTTTTGCTGTGTTGGGTCTTCGTTTCTGTGTGAGGGCTTTCTCTAGTTGTGGCAAGCGGGGGCCACTCTTCATCACGGTGCATGGGCCTCTCACTATCGCGGCCTCTCCTGTTGTGGAGCACAGGCTCCAGACATGCAGGCTCAGTAGTTGTGGCTCACGGACCTGGTTGCTCCATGGCATGTGAGATCCTCCCAGACGAGGGCTCGAACCCGTGTCCCCTGCATTAGCAGGCAGATTCTCAACCACTGCACTGCCAGGGAAGCCCCTCTTCCCCATTTCTTACTCATTGACTTCAGGTTGGGAAACTGAAATCAGCAATGGAGGAAGTATTTACACCATGGTTATTGGCAAAGGCTACAAATAAAGACTTTTCCCCAGAGAGCAGTCGTTAAACAATTACCAGCACATCACTGCCTGGAGGTCAGGGTATCCTAAGCATTAGCCACTAAAGTAAGCCCCTGGGATAGGGCTGGAGGAGCTCTGAAGGGGCTGTGGGTAGAGCTAGGCTGCTCCACCTTCTTCGTCCTCCCCTCCTGCTCCACTGCAGCCCTGTGCCTGGACCACTAAGGTTGCCTCCTGACTGGGATCCCCACCATGACTCAACCCCCTCCAATCTCCTCTCCACTAACCTGGAGTCCCTCCTTTTAGGATGAAGACAAGCCCACCAGGTTCTTCCTCTGAGTACTTCCCAGCCTTATTTGTATTGCTCATTCCTGCCTCAGGGCCTTTGCACATGTTGTCCCCTCTGCCTAGGCTGCAATTCCCAGCCTCCACACCCACTTCCCAGGGCAAACTCCTAATCTTCAGATCTCAGGTGTTCCCTGGAAGGCCTTCCCGAATCTCTCACCCCACCCCCAGGAACAGTGCTTATCGCTGTTTTTATCATGTTTGTAGGCGTGATTGTCTCAAGTTTTTCTTGCTCACAAAGACGGTAAGCTTCAGGAAGGAGCCTGATAAATATCTGCCAGATGGATGAATGAATGAATGAATGATCCACTTGGAGCCTTGACTTTAGGGAGTAAGGGACTCCTTTTAAATCCAGTGGGGGGGCTCTGCCTGCCAGGGCCCGAGCACTGGGTTAGAGTCTAAGTCCCTTGTCCCATCTTTGACCCACTGTGGGACCTGGAGCCTCCGTTTCCTCCTCTGTAAAACAGGATAATAATAATGGTAATCACGTGCTTGACATACCCCCAGGGTTGCTGTGCGATCAGAGGCAATATAGACACAAGAAATTTCTATGAGTTATCCAAACAAGAGCTTGAGTTTAGATCCCAGCCGCACTGCCTGATAGCTGGGTTAGGTTGGAGAAGTGACTCGGTCTCTTTGAGTTTCCATCTCCTCAGCTGTGCAGTGCAATCCCTACCTCACAGGACAGTGGGCGGGTCAATCTCTCAGCCTCAAGTCTAGCGTGGAGTAAGCTTGGAGCTCCGTGGGTGGCCGCTGTGACTATCACCTTCAGCTCCAAACCTATTTTACACAGGAGCTGTCTGGAACTGCTTATTGAGAAACCAAAGAACGATATGATAGTGTGTGTTTTGATAGTACATCTGGGCCAGGAGGGTGGGTCAGGCCTCCTGGGGTGAGGCCTCCTTGAGCATCTTTTCTGTGCCAGGCACCGTGCTGCACACGTGCAGGGAGCAGCAGACCATCTGGGTCAGCCCTAGGTGATTCCTTCCACAGGAGCAGCCCAGGAAGAAGGTGAGGCTGGCCCCAGTGGGAGTATCGGGGCAGGCCCTGGCCACAGGAAGGACCCTGGGGGAGTCAGGCCACAGGACATTCATGCAATGTGGTTGGACAGAACCAGGGCAGAGGCTGCTCAGAGCTGAGCTTCAGACCACAGGGAAATAGGGCTTCCCACTTGGACAGGCCATGCTGAGCTCTTGATTGGGGCTTGGAGAGGCAGGTACCATGTCTGAGCACCTTCTACAGGTCAGGCTCTAGCCTGGGCACTTCACACCGCATCAAAACAATCCTGCCAGTAGGCGCTCCTAGCTCACTTTTAAAAGGAGGAAACTGACCAGTTGAACCCCAACAACCCATACAACCATGAGAGATAAAAATGCTGTTTGAAGCCACTAAAAAATAAATAAATAAATAAAGGAGGAAACTGAGGCTCAGAGAAGTGGGGTGACTTGCCCAAGGTCACTTAGCCAAAGTGTGCTCAGGTAGAATTCTAATCCTAAGCCAGCAGCTTTCTACTGCCCCATCCTGCCTCCCTGGGGAAGGAGGCTAGGCGCTGGGCAGGTCTGCCCTGGGCTACCTCATGGGAAGCAAAGGGAGCAACAGGGTTCCGGGCCCTGGACACTCTCCCCCAAGTCTCTGCCACTTCCAAGTAGAGGTGGGAACTCTGTTCTTCTAGCAGAGTAATATTATTAAGAATATTATTAGATATAATTTAATGAGAGGTTATTATGTACCAGTGAGCTTTCATTAACTCATTTAATCCTCAGAAGAGCCCTGTGGCTGGGTCGCATGATTATCCTCAAATATAAATGAGAAACTGAAGTCCAGGAAAGCTAGCATTGATTCCTCTGGCACCTCTTCTGCACCCTTGGAAAAATAAGATGTGTGGTCAGGGTGATTTGGAACATTGAACCAGAGTCATGGAACGACTAAGGGAGGCATGAGTGGGTTGGGAAGTCCTCCCTCACATCTGCCCCAAGTCCCCCAGGCTGCAGTGAGAGCCTGACATTCCACAGCTTCTCTGGGCCAGTCGGCAGCCACCCCCCACCATGTGGCCTTGGCCCCTCCTCTACTGGGGGTCGAGAGGGGGGTGGTTGCTCTTTGTTCCCCAGGCCTCAGGGAAGCGTCCTTACCCCAGAGAGGCTGGCTGAGGTCATGGGTCTGTGCCCCCTCCCCAGGCCAGCCTGGCCATGCTGGCAGCCCCGTCAATCAGGTGCAGCCAGCTCAGCAGCTGGCCTTTTATTTCCTAAATTAAAAGGGCTTGTGATTCCTGATTGAATTAAAGGCGGGAAGGTCAGCTCTGAGACCAGCAGGGAGATTTCAATCACAGGAGACTGGAGGCAGTCAGGGTGGGCAGGAGGGCAAGACACAGAGCAGACAAGGATGGGGGCAGTTGCTTCTCTCCCAGGCCAGACCTGGGTGGAGCACGACGTGAGGATGGCTAGTCTACAGCAGCCACTCCCCACAAGCCTCTGGAGCATGTTGGTTTGAATCAGAGAAATTTCATTCCCCTTTTGCCCCCTCGCACAGTAGACAACCTGCACCACTGTACTAGGAAGACTCGCTTGCTTATCTATTGGTCAAATACCCTCAGAAAAGTGAATTCCAGTGTGCCTCACTTCCTACTGACTGCAAGTTCTTTTTGACTTCTCTCCCAGACTCCATGTTGGACCTTCAGGAGACAAGAAGGATGCAGCTTCTTGCTTTGGAGTCATAAAGGGCAGTTAGCCTGCTTTTCTTCCACCTGTGACTCAGGCTCTGGGATGCTACAAACCTCTAGTGCCTTCCCAAAGACTGGACAGACCAGAGAGAGGATTGCAGTGAGCATGAGACCTCAGTCCTGGCTGTGTGCCCTGGGAAAAGCCCTTTTTTTGCCCCGGGACTCAGTTTCCCCTGCTGTGCAATGGGCAGCATAGCCCTTACAGGGTTGGCCAAAGGCCTCCCCTCCCTGGATAGATAGGGTTAGGATGTGCCTTCTTGCCTGGGCTGGCAGTGAGCCCACCCTGTGTAACCATGGGGACCCCCTGCCAAAAGACAGGTCAGGAATGGCCAGGCTTTAATCCCTGTCCCTGCCGGGTGGGTAAGGAAGCCCTGGAGTAAAGGTCCCATGTCTTCCAAGGACAGGCAAGAAGAAACAGGCTTTCCCATGGTAGGTGGGAGTACAGTTAGACATCAGGATGAACTGACTTCCTGAATGAGGGTGGTTTCTGAAACAGATCATACAAAAGCCGTCTCTCGGGCTTCCCTGGTGGCGCGGTGGTTGAGAGTCCGCCTGCTGATGCAGGAGACGCGGGTTCGTGCCCCGGTCCAGGAAGATCCCACATACCGCAGAGCGGCTGGGCCCTTGAGCCATGGCCGCTGAGCCTACGCATCCGGAGCCTGTGCTCCGCAACGGGAGAGGCCACAGCAGAGGGAGGCCCGTGTACCACAAAAAAAAAAAAAAAAAAAAGTCTCTCCTTCTCGCTACCTCCCCACCTTAGCCCCTGTGATATCTCCACGGGGGAAGCCTAAGATATAAGGGTCACTCTGCAGCTAGTGAGACTGAGGTCAGACATGGGAAAGGACTTCCGAATGGTGGGCTAGATAAGGAGTGTCATACATCATCAAAGAAGTGGTGCCCTGGGGCATATTAAGGAACTGGGGAGTCCTGGGTCGCACCTGGGGCAGTGGAGGTGAGCTCTGGGCCTGGGTCCAGAGAGCAGGGCTCTCCTCACTGGCCTTGAGCAGGTCCTTTTCCTCTTCTGCCGATGGGAGGTGATGATGCCAGCCTAGCAGATGAGACAGGTGCGGGCTGCCCATGGCAGGGTGATATGGTAGCTGGGAGACGGCATTGTGGGTGGCTTTTCCCTGTATATTTGGATGTTGCACACCCTTCCAAAAAGTAAACCGTATCTTATTTTTAACGCCTTGGCATGGGCTGTGCCTTTCTCTGCTGGCAGACTCACAGGCCCTTTCCAGGTGCTGTTGCAAGTACTTTACATGCATTGAACTCGTTTAATCTTCTCAATGACTGTCATTATCCCCATTTAGAGAGGACACCAAGGCACAGAGAGGACCAGTAACTGGCCCAAGCTTAGTGGTAGCAGAGCAGCCCAGCTCGGAGCAGTGCAGCCGTGATGGACATGTTCTGTGTCTGTGCTGTCCAACATGGTAGCCACAAGTCCCGTGTGGCTTTTAAGCACTCGCCATGTGACTCATGCAACTGGGGAGCTGGATTTTAATTTTACTTAATTTTAATTTAAATAGCCCCATGGGGCTAGTGGCTACTGTACTTCAAACTGCTGAGCCACTAGGCAGGACGGGGGCCTCCATCCACCCTCCTCCTGGCTGCTCCCAGACTTCCAGGAAGGCTCCCTCTTTCTCCCACGTTCCCCTGTGAGGGTTTCATTGTCCTACCCACGTCTGCCTCCATATTCCCTACCTGCCCCAAAGGTGTCCTGGAAGGTAGGGGCAGCCCCGTGCAGTCTGAGTGAGCTCCCTGTGGGGCCTGACCCAGTTAGTGCTAACAGCCACGCTTGACCCCAGGGAGAGAGCACTGCTTTCCCCCCAGAGGAGGCCCAGGCCTCCTTGGTGGGCGCTTAGTGACCCAAGTCCACTGGGGAGACATGTGTGGACAGCCCTCTCACACCAAGGCCTCAAGCTGGAGGACCCCTCCCGGGTCACACCCTCTCCTGGGGCCTGGGGTCCCCCAGACTCTGATAGGGTGTTCTGACAGGCCTCCCACTATGCCCTCGAGGGCCCTGATACAGCCCTGGATGCTGGAACCACAGGAAGGGGTCAGGCATGGGCCCCAGGGGTCATGGGGGATGGGGTGTTCCATTCCCTTGAGGTGAGCCCTGGGGAGGCCTCAGCTCGGGGAGGCATCAGCTCTGGAAGGCTGCACGGAAGACATGGGATTCCCATTGGGCCGTGAAGTAGGAAAAGTTGTCAGCTAGGTGGGCAGGTAGGAGGAGGCATCTGCTGCAGAAAGAAGAGCAAGGTCAGGGGCGTAGAGGCTTTTCGGTTTGGCTTCATGGCCACATGGGAAAGAAGGGTCAAAGCTGCAGAGGGACGGGCGAAAGGATGCAGCTGGCTAATAACACCGACGGCCACGTACAGGGAGTGCTCCTTGAAGGCCAGCACCTTCCAGACCCATCACGCCTGTTGTCTCATTTGGTGCTCACAACTGCCCTAGGGATGGATATGCCAGACAAACGAGGAAGTGGAGGCTCCAAAAAAGAAAGTCACTTGCCCGAGTCCCACAGCCAGCAGGACGTGCCCCCGACAGCCTGGCCTCACCTGATGCTACACGCCCCTGCCTCCTTCCTCAGACTCTGGCACTTCATTCTGTAAACAACAGATTTTAAAGAAGGTCTGGCCAGGCTTGTGCTGACTGCTGAGTGGAGGATGAGTGGGAATGGGTAAAGCAGGAGGCAGGGAGCCAGAGCAGGAGTGGCTGCTGTAATTGGGAAATAGGAGGGCTGACCCGGGGCTCTTAGGAAGCCAGGTCAGGAGGGTGAGGGAGAGGCCAGGGGGTGGGGCAGAGGAGGACTGAGTTAGGGAAGGAGGGCATGAGTTGAGTTTAGACCACGTTAAGTTTCAGAGGCCCTGAGAATTTCAGGGGTCGGCAGCTCAGGGAAAACGACCTGAGGCAGAAGAAAGGATTTGGAGGCCAGTGTTGACAGTTGAGGCCTTGAGTGGATTCAGGGGGAAGGGAGAGCCCAGTCTTACCCTAAGGACTTCTGGCCTCTCCAGGACCACAGAGGTGGGAGGCGCTCATGGAGATGGAGGAGGAGAACCAGGGGAACATGTGAGGTCAGTGTGCGGAGGCTCAGGCCAGGAAGATAGGAGCTCAGCTGCCCCCAGCAGATTTGGTGCTCAGGAGGTCCTGGCAGGGCCTGCAGGGCAGGGACCAGGGGTGAGGAAGAGCAGAAGGCAGGCCATGTGGCGGGAAGCGGAGGTGGGGGGCATTCTCCAGGAAGAGGACAAAGATGGGGCAGTGGTTAGGCGGGCGGTGGGGTGCACCTCCGGGGGTCCCCAGGCACGCCCCACCGCTTGTATAGTCCCTGGAGCTTCAGGTCTGCCTGCCAGGCTCCCTCTGATGAGCATGGCTCTCCTGAATTCCTCCCCCACACCCTCCCCAGAGCACTTAAAGAAGTGCTGAGCCCGTTGCAGGCCCTGGGAAGGGTTTGCTGATTCGCAGAGGCAGAGGGCCTAGCAGCCAGAAGATGGCAGAGCCCTCACCCTGCCCTGGGGAGGGTGGGCATCCCAGGGCCCGGGCACACGGGGCAGCCTGGAGGACGCAAGAGAGGCAGCAGCACCCTTCTCCATCCTTCACACACATTCTGTGCAGGGGTAGAGGTGGGCAAGGGCCGGCCCAAGAACCAGGAAAAGAGAGACCCACGGAGAGAAGGATATCCCCTGAGGCAGAGGAGCAGAGAGTGCCAGATAAGTGGTTTTAGGACAATAGTTCTCTAGGAGAGGGCACAATCCCCGCCAGCTGAAGAATCAAGGAGGGCTCCATGGTGGAAGTGGCACGAGTGCTGGGCTGAATAGAGGCCGAAAGGAAAGTGAACAGGCAGGAAACTGAGAGGCCTCGTCAGCATCTGGCAAGGGGCCCGGTTGGTTAGCCCCTTGGGTGGGCTGGCTGTGAGGTATGGAGTGACATGAGGCCAAAGGGAAGCTGGGTTCCAGGTAGAGAGAGCTTTGAATGTTCAGTTAAAGAGTTTGAACTTTATCCCGTAGGCAATGGGGAGCTCTTGCAGGATTTACAGCAGGGGAGACACCTGGGGCAGGGGTGGTTGTGGGAAGGCAGCATGGTCCTCACTGGGAGAAGGAGGGAAAGGAATGTCCATCAGGATCTCCCACAATCCAATTCTCCCACAAGCCGGGCTGGTAAAAATAGCTGGGAATTCCTCTGGGATAAAAATAGCTGTGGGCGGCATGTTCACCTGCACTGACAGGTAGGAAAAGTAGGTCATGGCTGAGGGCCACCTGACAGTTCAGGAGAGGGAGCTGGATCTCCATCAGAGCAGCTGCTTCCTCCTCCACCCTTGAAGACCCAGCCCCTCTGGGCGGCTCTGAGCAAGGTCTGACCACGAGGTCGGGTCTGGAGTTGGCCCTCCCAGGCCTGCTGGCCACCCACTCCAGGTCAAGGCAGGCCTGGCTTTGGGCATCTTCCGAGCATTTTCTGGGCATCCACCTTGCTTTCGCTTCATTTCTGAAATATGAGTCTGTTCCCCAAGGGCCAATCATCTCTCTCCTAGAGCACTTGTCCACACTGGGCTTTTTTCTTGTTGTTATTATTTTTAGTTACCATTCAGTAAAATTTACTTTCTTTTCCTTCTAGTATACAGTTCTATGAATTTTAACATATGTATAGATTCCACCACAATCACGATATAGAACAGTTCCCTCATCCCCAAAAAATCCCTTATGCTATCCCTTTATAATAAGTTACACCCTCACCACACCCATAACCCAGGCAACCACTAATCTGTTTTCCATCACTATAATTTTGTCTTTTCGAAACTGTCAAATGAATGGAGTCATGCAGTATGCAACTTTTAGACTAGCTTCTCTCACTGAGTATAAATGTCTGTGATCCATCCAAGTTGTTGCATGTCTCAATATAGTGCCTTTTAACTGTCGAGTAGTATTCCATTGTTTGGATGTACCACACTTTATTTAACCATTCACTCACTGAAGGACATTTAGATTGCCTCCAGCTTCAGCTATTATAACTAAAGCTGCTATGAACATTCATGAACAGGCTTTCATGTGAAGAAAAGTTTTCATTTCTCTGGGGTAAATATGTCGGTGCAGGATTGCTGGGTCACATGGGAAGCGTATGTTTAACTTTACAAGAAACTAACATACCGTTTTCCGAAGTGCGTGTACCATTTTATATTCCCACCGGCAGTATATGAGGGTCCCACTTCCTCTGCATTCTCATCAGCACTTGCTTCTGTCAACAGTTTTTATTACAGCTCTCCTGATAGGCGTGCAGTGTATCTCATCAAGATTTCCACTTGTGTTTCCCTCATGGCTAATGATGTTAAGCATCTTCTTCATGCCTTCGTCTGTCATCCTCATAACCTTATGGTAAAGTGTCTGCACAAGTCCTTTGTTCATTTTTTAATTGGGTGGCTTATCTTCTTGCTATTGAGTTTTGAGAGTTCTTTATAGAATCTGGATAGAAGTCCTTTGCTGGATGTGCGGTTTGCAGATATTTTTTCCCACTCTGCAGTTTGTCTCTTCATTCTTTTGGCAGTGTCTTTGGCACAGCAAAAGTTTTTAATTTTAATGAAGTCCAATTTATCAATTTTTCCTTTCATGAATCATGACTTTGGTATCATTTTTAAAGCCCTTCACATAACCCCAAGTCATGAAGATTTTTCACATATGTGATCTTCTAAAAGTTTTACAGTTTTATGTTTTACATTTAGATCTCTGATCCATTTTGATTTGTTCTTTGTATTTAAGTCAACGTTTACTTTTTTTGCTCACGGGTGACCAACTGCTACAATGCCATGTGTTTATTTTTTTTTCTTTTAGTCATGGAACGACTAAGGGAGGCATGAGTGGGTTGGGAAGTCCTCCCTCACATCTGCCCCAAGTCCCCCAGGCTGCAGTGAGAGCCTGACATTCCACAGCTTCTCTGGGCCAGTCGGCAGCCACCCCCCACCATGTGGCCTTGGCCCCTCCTCTACTGGGGGTCGAGAGGGGGGTGGTTGCTCTTTGTTCCCCAGGCCTCAGGGAAGCGTCCTTACCCCAGAGAGGCTGGCTGAGGTCATGGGTCTGTGCCCCCTCCCCAGGCCAGCCTGGCCATGCTGGCAGCCCCGTCAATCAGGTGCAGCCAGCTCAGCAGCTGGCCTTTTATTTCCTAAATTAAAAGGGCTTGTGATTCCTGATTGAATTAAAGGCGGGAAGGTCAGCTCTGAGACCAGCAGGGAGATTTCAATCACAGGAGACTGGAGGCAGTCAGGGTGGGCAGGAGGGCAAGACACAGAGCAGACAAGGATGGGGGCAGTTGCTTCTCTCCCAGGCCAGACCTGGGTGGAGCACGACGTGAGGATGGCTAGTCTACAGCAGCCACTCCCCACAAGCCTCTGGAGCATGTTGGTTTGAATCAGAGAAATTTCATTCCCCTTTTGCCCCCTCGCACAGTAGACAACCTGCACCACTGTACTAGGAAGACTCGCTTGCTTATCTATTGGTCAAATACCCTCAGAAAAGTGAATTCCAGTGTGCCTCACTTCCTACTGACTGCAAGTTCTTTTTGACTTCTCTCCCAGACTCCATGTTGGACCTTCAGGAGACAAGAAGGATGCAGCTTCTTGCTTTGGAGTCATAAAGGGCAGTTAGCCTGCTTTTCTTCCACCTGTGACTCAGGCTCTGGGATGCTACAAACCTCTAGTGCCTTCCCAAAGACTGGACAGACCAGAGAGAGGATTGCAGTGAGCATGAGACCTCAGTCCTGGCTGTGTGCCCTGGGAAAAGCCCTTTTTTTGCCCCGGGACTCAGTTTCCCCTGCTGTGCAATGGGCAGCATAGCCCTTACAGGGTTGGCCAAAGGCCTCCCCTCCCTGGATAGATAGGGTTAGGATGTGCCTTCTTGCCTGGGCTGGCAGTGAGCCCACCCTGTGTAACCATGGGGACCCCCTGCCAAAAGACAGGTCAGGAATGGCCAGGCTTTAATCCCTGTCCCTGCCGGGTGGGTAAGGAAGCCCTGGAGTAAAGGTCCCATGTCTTCCAAGGACAGGCAAGAAGAAACAGGCTTTCCCATGGTAGGTGGGAGTACAGTTAGACATCAGGATGAACTGACTTCCTGAATGAGGGTGGTTTCTGAAACAGATCATACAAAAGCCGTCTCTCGGGCTTCCCTGGTGGCGCGGTGGTTGAGAGTCCGCCTGCTGATGCAGGAGACGCGGGTTCGTGCCCCGGTCCAGGAAGATCCCACATACCGCAGAGCGGCTGGGCCCTTGAGCCATGGCCGCTGAGCCTACGCATCCGGAGCCTGTGCTCCGCAACGGGAGAGGCCACAGCAGAGGGAGGCCCGTGTACCACAAAAAAAAAAAAAAAAAAAAGTCTCTCCTTCTCGCTACCTCCCCACCTTAGCCCCTGTGATATCTCCACGGGGGAAGCCTAAGATATAAGGGTCACTCTGCAGCTAGTGAGACTGAGGTCAGACATGGGAAAGGACTTCCGAATGGTGGGCTAGATAAGGAGTGTCATACATCATCAAAGAAGTGGTGCCCTGGGGCATATTAAGGAACTGGGGAGTCCTGGGTCGCACCTGGGGCAGTGGAGGTGAGCTCTGGGCCTGGGTCCAGAGAGCAGGGCTCTCCTCACTGGCCTTGAGCAGGTCCTTTTCCTCTTCTGCCGATGGGAGGTGATGATGCCAGCCTAGCAGATGAGACAGGTGCGGGCTGCCCATGGCAGGGTGATATGGTAGCTGGGAGACGGCATTGTGGGTGGCTTTTCCCTGTATATTTGGATGTTGCACACCCTTCCAAAAAGTAAACCGTATCTTATTTTTAACGCCTTGGCATGGGCTGTGCCTTTCTCTGCTGGCAGACTCACAGGCCCTTTCCAGGTGCTGTTGCAAGTACTTTACATGCATTGAACTCGTTTAATCTTCTCAATGACTGTCATTATCCCCATTTAGAGAGGACACCAAGGCACAGAGAGGACCAGTAACTGGCCCAAGCTTAGTGGTAGCAGAGCAGCCCAGCTCGGAGCAGTGCAGCCGTGATGGACATGTTCTGTGTCTGTGCTGTCCAACATGGTAGCCACAAGTCCCGTGTGGCTTTTAAGCACTCGCCATGTGACTCATGCAACTGGGGAGCTGGATTTTAATTTTACTTAATTTTAATTTAAATAGCCCCATGGGGCTAGTGGCTACTGTACTTCAAACTGCTGAGCCACTAGGCAGGACGGGGGCCTCCATCCACCCTCCTCCTGGCTGCTCCCAGACTTCCAGGAAGGCTCCCTCTTTCTCCCACGTTCCCCTGTGAGGGTTTCATTGTCCTACCCACGTCTGCCTCCATATTCCCTACCTGCCCCAAAGGTGTCCTGGAAGGTAGGGGCAGCCCCGTGCAGTCTGAGTGAGCTCCCTGTGGGGCCTGACCCAGTTAGTGCTAACAGCCACGCTTGACCCCAGGGAGAGAGCACTGCTTTCCCCCCAGAGGAGGCCCAGGCCTCCTTGGTGGGCGCTTAGTGACCCAAGTCCACTGGGGAGACATGTGTGGACAGCCCTCTCACACCAAGGCCTCAAGCTGGAGGACCCCTCCCGGGTCACACCCTCTCCTGGGGCCTGGGGTCCCCCAGACTCTGATAGGGTGTTCTGACAGGCCTCCCACTATGCCCTCGAGGGCCCTGATACAGCCCTGGATGCTGGAACCACAGGAAGGGGTCAGGCATGGGCCCCAGGGGTCATGGGGGATGGGGTGTTCCATTCCCTTGAGGTGAGCCCTGGGGAGGCCTCAGCTCGGGGAGGCATCAGCTCTGGAAGGCTGCACGGAAGACATGGGATTCCCATTGGGCCGTGAAGTAGGAAAAGTTGTCAGCTAGGTGGGCAGGTAGGAGGAGGCATCTGCTGCAGAAAGAAGAGCAAGGTCAGGGGCGTAGAGGCTTTTCGG
>NC_041231.1:77141600-77141756 GCF_002837175.3 Physeter macrocephalus | reverse complement strand
TCCGCCTGCCGATGCAGGGGCACGGGTTCGTGGCCCGGTCCGGGATGATCCCACGTGCCGCGCGGCGGCTGGGCCCGTGGGCCATGGCCGCTGAGCCTGCGCGTCCGGAGCCTGTGCTCCGCAACGGGAGAGGCCACAACAGTGAGAGGCCCGCGT
>NC_041231.1:77116756-77141440 GCF_002837175.3 Physeter macrocephalus | reverse complement strand
GGCCGGGGTGTCCGGAGCCTGTGCCCCGCAACGGGAGAGGCCACAGCAGTGAGGCCCGCGTACTGCAAAAAAAAAAAAAAAAAAAAAGTCTAATTCAGATCCTAGCCCTCCTCTGCTCAGACACTTCAAGGGCTCCTGCCTCACTTGGAATAGACGCTGAAGGTCTTCACAGGGGCCCCCAGGCCCTGCATGACCCAGCTTCCCTTTCTGTTTCCTCCCCATCCCCTCCACGCTCCCCCTCATTCTCTCTGCTCCAGCCATGCTGGCTACTTGCAGCTCCTCCAGCACCTGAGCTTGCTGCAGCTTCCAGGGCTTTGCGACTGCCCCCGCTCTCTGGATAGCCTCACGCTCCCTCCCTCCCTCAGGTCTTCGCTCAAATGTCACCTTCTGAGGCTTCCCCTGACCACCGCATCTGGAACTGCCACCCCAGCCTCTGGCACTGTTTATCATTCCTTCCCAGTTAATTTTTCTCCCTAGCACTTTTTTTTCTTTCTAATATACTATATACATTTCTTATTTTGTTACTGTCAGTCTCCTACCACTAGAATATAAGCTTCAGTGGCGCAGGGGTTTTTGTCTGTTTTGTTCACAGCTGTATCCTTGACTCCTAAAAGAACACCTGGCACATAGTACATGTTCAATCAATATTTGTTGAATGAACAAGACAGGACTAACAACATATCCCCTGGCCCGGTTGGCATCCACTGGAAACTGAAAACTGTCCTCTTCTAGACCTATGTGGGTTCATTAAGCAATACCCTTGGCATATGGCCTTCTAACACACTACATAATTTACTTAATTTTTCTGGTTTTCATTTATTGTTCATCTTTCCCTGTTGAACATAATCTCCATGAAGGGTTTTTTTTTTTGGTCTATTTTCTTCATTGATGTATACCAGTGTCTTAGAGAAAAGCCCAGCAAATAGTAGGCCCTCCAAGAATGTCTGCTGAATGAATGGATTACCATTTATCCAGCTACTGATCCATAAAACCACTTCAGGATCCAGCTCTATTTCCCCATCTTGACCATCAAAGTACTTGAGAGACTTTATCAAGAACTCTGTGGAGTTCCCATACTTCCCACAATTCCCACATCTTCCAGTCTCCAATCTTCCTGAGAGAGTCAGAGAGTCCATTAGTCAGAAATCTTAATATGAGAAAAGTATATGAAAACTAGAGTTTTCTTCTCTCCGATTACCCAACACCAGTAAGACCTGAATGTTTGAAAACACACTGTTAGCCAAAACACGGGGAAATAGACCCTCTTATATATTCAAGATGGGGACAAAAATTGGCACAACTCCTATGGAATTTGACAACTTGATGATATCTATCAAAACTAAACAAGCGCATATTCTTTGGCTAAGCAATTCTACCTCTGAGTGTTTATTCTATAGAAACACATACATATCACATATATCAAACATTCAGGAAGTGACATATATGCAAGGTTATTCGTTGTAGAGATGTTGATGAGAGAGAAAGCCTGGGGACTGTGGGAGGCTGGCTGAATAGATGATGGGGCATTTGGACCATGGTTACCCCCAGGGCGTTAAAAAAATGAGGTAGCTCCACATGCACGGCTATGTAAAAATCTCCAAGATATATTGTTAGAGGAAGAGAAAGATTTAAAAATGACAAGTGAAATATGCTGCAATTTGTCCTTTTTTTTTTTTTTTTTTTTGCGGGACGCGGGCTTCTCACTGTTGTGGCCTCTCCCGTTGCGGAGCACAGGCTCCGGACGCGCAGGCTCAGCGGCCACGGCTCACGGGCCCAGCCGCTTCGCGGCACGTGGGATCTTTCCGGACCCGCGCACGAACTGCACCACCAGGGAAGCCCCCCAACTGTTCTTGATAGGGGTACTCAAGACCTCGCTCAGGGGCCACCTTTTCCAGGGAAACTTCCCTGACCCTTCCCTCTCCAGGTGGGGCTAATTCTGCTCCTCTGGTTTCTCTTTGCTTCCTGGGCTTGAACTTGGCTCTTATTACACATGGAAGACACTGCTCATTCTCCCTAACAGCCATACCCCCTACCCCTTCCTCCTTGCCACCAGAGCCCATACCTTTTCAGGTGACGATGTATCCAGGCCCAGAGGATGAATCAAGCTTCATCTAAACTATCATGAGCATCTTGTTCCCAGCCGCCTGACCCTCACTTTCCCAGCCTACCTTGCAGCATCCCCTCTCACTCCCAGCCAATGAGTCATGAGAGGTCATTTTCTAAGGAGGCTTCTGGGGAACACTTTTCTTCCCTGATAAGAATACAGCCTTGGGCTTCCCTGGTGGCGCAGTGGTTGAGAGTCCGCCTGCCGAGGCAGGGGACGCGGGTTCGTGCCCCGGTTAAGATATCACTTATATATGGAATCTAAAAACAAAAAGGTACAAATGAACTTATTTACAAAACAGAAATAGAGTCACAGATGTGGAAAACAAATTTATGGTTACTGGGGGGGAAGCAGGGGGGTGGGGGGTAAGAAGGATAAATTGGGAGATTGGGATTGACATATACACACTACTATACATAAAATAGGTAACTAATAAGGGCCTACTGTATAGCACAGGGAACTCTTCTCAATACTCTGTAATGACCTATATGGGAATAGAATCTAAAAAAGAATGGATATGTGTATACACATAAATGATTCACTTTGCTGTACAGCAGAAACTAGCACAACACTGTAAATCAACTATACTCCAAAAACAAATTTTTTAAAAAAGAATAAACCCTATTTTCTCCTTGGTCTTTTTTTTCTGCTTTGAATGTAAATGTAGGAGGCACCATAGCCACCAGCTTGCAACCATGAAGCAACAAGCATGTGGAAAGGGACTTCCCTGGTGGCGCAGTGGTTGAGAATCCGCCTGCCAATGCAGGGGACACGGGTTCAAGCCCTGGTCCGGGAAGATCCCACATGCCACGGAGCAACTAAGCCTGTGCGCCACAACGACTGAGCCTGCACTCTAGAGCCCGCGAGCCACAACTACTGAGCCCACGTGCCACAACTACTGAAGCCCGTGCGCCTAGGGCCCGAGCTCTGTAACAAGAGAAGCCACCGCAATGAGAAGCCTGCGCACCGCAACGAAGAGTAGGCCCCTCTTGCTGCAACTAGAGAAAGCCCGCGCGCAGCAACAAAGACCCAATGCAGCCCAAAATAAATAAACAAATAAATTAATTAAAAAAAGAAAACAAGCATGTGGACAAAAAGTTAACATGTTGAGGATGGCAGAGCAGAAAGAAAAAGACAGGTTTTTAAAATTTATTTATTTATTTATTTATTTTTGGCTACATTGGGTCTTTGTTGCTGCACGTGGGCTTTCTCTGGTTGCGGCGAGCGGGGGCTACTCTTCGTTGTGGTACGCGGACTTCTTATTGCTCTGGCTTCTCTTGTTGCGGAGCACGGGCTCTAGGTGCTCGGGCTTCAGTAGTTGTGGCACACAGGCTCAGTAGTTGTGGCTTGTGGGCTCTAGAGCACAGACTCAGTCGTTGTGGCACACGGGCTTAGTTGTTCCGTGGCATGTGGGATCTTCCCGGACCAGGGCTCGAACCCGTGTCCCCTGCACTGGCAGGAGGATTCTTAACCACTGCGCCACCAGGAAGTCCAAAGCCAGAGTTTTTTATAACATGGTTGAGTCCTTCCATCAAGCCTGAAGCCACCTGCCCCCTGACTTCCTGCTGTGTGAGACTGATAAATGTCTTTATTGCTCAAGCCACTATCCATTGTGTATTCTGTTACTTGAGATCAAATGCACTCCAAACTGCCATAACATGGTATATGAAAATGCTCTTGTTGGACTCTGTCTCCATGACTAGATGGTATGGTTTTTTTTTTTTCTAACATCTTTATTGGAGTATAATTGCTTTACAAGATGGTATGCTTTTGAGGTCAGGAAGGGTGTCTTATTCCTCTTGGTGTTCCCAGAGCCTAACACAATGACTCAAAAAATGCTGGTTCAACTAAACTGAACCAACTTCCCTTCCCTGACTATTAGGAGTAAGAGACAGGCTCACCTTTATCCCACATTTCCCGTATCGCTGACACTATGCCAACCCACTCTGTCAACCAATCCTCCTGCTCCCATTCACCTCCCCCAACCCTCTGAGAGATGAAATGGTCCCCAACACCCGTTAAGAACTAGTCAGATGCCTGGCGAGTCCTGGCAGATGAGGTCCGGTCCCCCCAGCCCTGTGTCCCGCCCTGGGCCAGGTGGGCGCTGTGCCTCAAGAAAGCACCTTCCCATCCCTGTCCTTCTGCTGCCCCAGAAGCCCCACGGGCAGGACACACCCTGTTAGCCCAACCAGAAGGTTCCTCCTTCCCAGTATCTGGATCCAGATTCCTACTGCTTCGGGGTATCTCACCTTCACTCTCTTTAGGAATAGACGTTCCTCAAAGGCAGAAACTTGGCCTTCAGGATGGAGCCCAGCCTAGCCAAGTACAGTAGACACCTCAGTAAAAAAGAGGGCACTGCATCAGCCACTCCCAATGGCACTACCTACTACTGCCTTTCCCAGGGCTTGGCTCGGGAAAATGAGAAGTTCCAGAATGAGCTGCCAGCCCTGCCAGCTCATTATTAATAGAGGTACTAAACATACTTTTTAAACTTAATCATGCTGAGCATTTAAACCACTGATAGCATTTCATATTGATTTCCAAGGGCTCCAAATATGTGTACCCAATACTGAACACAGAATTCACCTTCTGGTTAAATGTAACAGAGCGTCACCCTGGGGACAGCTCTCCCCCTTGCCCACATTCTCACCTGGTGACCAACCTCACCTGGGGCCTCAGCTGATAACCCTGCACTGCCTCCGTGAAGCCTGCAGACTGATGCCCATGGCAGGGAGGGCCCGAGACAGCCCCCCTGACCCTGGGGGAGCTCTCCAACATGCCCACCCCTTTCTGCTCCCACCAGCCAAGCCACGTGTGTCCCAAGAACCATTTTGTTTGTCCCTAAATCTGTCTGCCCGTTGTGCTTGTTATTGTAATTATGTAATTTAATCAACTATGACACAAAACAATGAAATATGACTGTGAAAAGAAAGAGTTTTCTTTTTTTATTAAAAAAATACAAGTTGAATGCTTTGGAAGTTTTGGTAATAGCAAACCACTGAAAAAATTGCCATTGAGTCAAGTGGGAAAAAGACAGACTGTAAAGAGGGAGACTGGCAGGCCTGGGAGGGAGTTGGGGGGTGTATGGGGGGGGGTCCAAACATCTGGAAGAATCCTGCCCTTGATCGGTTCTTTTTTTTTTTTTTTTTTAAGATGTGGACCATTTTTAAAGTCTTTATTGAATTTGTTACAATACTGTTTCTGTTGTTTATGGGTTTTTTTAATTTATTTTTGCCACAAGGCATGTGGGATCTTAACTCCCTGACCAGGCATCGAACCCACACCCCCTGCATTGGAAGGCAAAGTCTTAACCACTGGGCCGCCAGGGAAGTCCCCTTGATTGGTTCTTAAGAGGTATGAAGTTCTCACTCTACTTTAAATAAACCAGAACTGGAGCTCAGAGAAGCCAAGAGTGTCAGGGGTAGTTTATGCAAGAAAGACCATTCAGCACTCAGGAGAGCCTGGGCCCAGGGGAGGGGGCCTCAGCCACACACCTAAACGCTGGCAAATGTTATTGCATCCATGAGTCTCCAGTTAAAATGAAATATTTACCTTTCATACGTCTAATTATTTTATGATCCCCATGCTAACCAGCCAACTGCAAGCCTTGATGTTATTAGATGGGAGGGCTTCATTGCTCCAAGTATAAACCCTACAGCAGAGGGCTTATCACTCTGCACCTCCATTTCCTCATGGATTATCATTTGACCTGCCTCGGAGGGCTGTGAAGATTAATTAGGAGAGTGCAATAGTTAGCAAATCGCCCAACACATAGGAAGCACTCAACTCACCAGCCAACCAATTAAGCAAGTCGGAAATTTTGGAACCACTCCCAGCACTTCTCTCTCCCTCACCTCCCAACTCCTTCTACCCAGCCCATCGCCGTAACCCTGCCAAGTCCACTGCTAAAAAAGCTCCTAACTCTGTCCTAGGAGCTCCATCCTCATGGCAACCACCCCAGGCCAAGTAACCACCTCGCTGGAGGACAGCACCAGGTCCCTACCTAGTCCTGCTGCTTGACCTCTCATCCCAACCCAGAGTCCAGCCTCCTCCAGCAATATGAGGGATGTTTTAAAAACACAAATCCGATCATGTCACTCCTTTGCTTAAAACTCTTTAACAACTTTTCAAATTCCTTCAAATGGCTGAGAAAGCCCTACACACACATACACACACACACACACACACACACACACACACACACACACATGCACTCAGAGCATTCCAACTGCGCAAGCCACCTGTCAGCTCCTCAGAATGCACTCTGCCCCGCCTGCCTCAGGACCTTTGTACATACTGTGCCTGCCACCTAGAACAGTCCTTACACCTTCTTGGCCTGGTAAATGCCTCCTCACCCTTCAGGACTCTTAAATGCCATTTTCTCAGGAATGCTTTCCATTTCACTTATACAAAACTTATTTATTCTGTACCTTCTACATGCCAGGCACAGTTCTAGAAACTGGGAATACAACAGCAAGCAAGACAGACAAAATCCCTGCCCTCCTCAAGATTATATTCTAGTGGGAGAGAAAGATAATATACAATTAAATACTATTTTCAGTTGGTGGTAATAAAAGCATCTAATCAAAATACAATTCATTTTATTATTAGAAGAAATGAATTATTAGAAGACATGATTTACATTTTTAATTGTTTAAGAAAATTGTTTCAATAAGGCATTTATTTTGATATATATCAAATATATGATACAAAGTATGATACATACATGTATACATATATATAACAGGGACTGTTAAAATTTAGTTCTAGAATGTTTTTTGTTTGGAAAATATGACTCCAGCATGTTCCCTCAATCAAAAGATAAAATAAAATACAATGGCACTGCTCATGGATATACACACATGGACACACATTCCTCAAAACTGACATGCAGAGCCCATTAGAGGCCACAGGCTCACACACGTACATACACAAAGATACACCAGACCTGAAACAACACCCACAGACACAAACTGACAGTCATAAACACACAGAGACCACCCCCCAAAAGCCGGCCCTGCCTGCTGGAGGTGTGATTACCAAGGGTGACAAATCTCCCCCCCCCCACCCCGCCCGACCTAAGTCATCATCATTCAGATGATAATCAGCAGCTGGGGTGGAAACAAGAGGCCCTAAATTCTACCCCCATTCCCAACAGTTACCCAGAAACCTGACCCCCAGGCAGAGGCTGAGGTTAAATTAAAATAAAGAGAGATCAAGGTACCTTGTAATTTTGTGGTCACTCTCTACACTGACCTCTGCTCAGCCCCCAAGCCCAGCATCAATACCAATCCCATTCCCAACACAGACCACCCCACTCAAGGCACAGGCACCCACAAGCACACACTCTACCCACACTTCACACCATCCCCATCCTCACATCCCTGCACACACACTTACAAACGACACACTCCTACACAAGCCCGTCCCACTCACATGGAGATAGATGCATGTCAGCTACCAGGCTTCTCGGGAGATGGGAACATCTGGGGTGTGAACCCGGGCTCCACACCCACACATACCCAGTGCCCATGACCTGCCTTCTCTCCTCGCCATTGCCTGAAAGTTGTGACTCACTGCTCTTACACCCAGAGCCACCCAGGAAGGGCCCAAGCCAACCTCCAAGCTTCCCCATCGTCCACTGGCACCTGACCCACCAGCCACACTGCTTGCAAGCATCAGAGGAAAGGCCAAAGTCTTCAGGGACAAGGTCCTTCCTGAGTGGGTCGGGGCAAGTCACAGGATATGAGGCGACGTCAGGGGACTCGGGACATCGGGAGCCCAGGGAGGGTTGATCCCTGGACAGAGGGCACAGCTGACTGCCCAGGTCCATGTGGGCCTGGCACCCTGGGGCTCAGCTGGCCGTGACAGCAGGGCCCAGTGAATAGACGGCAGCGGGGCAGCCCACAGAGGAGCCTGTCCGATTGCCACTGGGGCATCATCAGGGATGTCCCTCCACCCTTGCGCTAGGGCTTGGCTCCCAGGTGCCTCTGGAAGTAACAACAGTGCCAAGGAGATGATCACAAGAGTCACCTCTTAGAGTCTCTGGAAGGAGACAAGACCAACACCCTTTCAGAACGTCTTCTCTCTGATTCCCCGGTTCCAAGAAAGAAACAGCCAGCTGGGAAGCCATAAGGAGAGCAGGCACAGAATGGTTCAGGCCCTTCCATGGGAATAGAACAGCCCTGAGACTCTGTGATTCTAGGACTTGGGACAGGGGATACAGAGGAGAAAGAAAATGGAGTGAAGCAGCCCTCTTCCAACTCCCACTCTCCTGAACTGTCACCTAGCCCACCCAGCCCCTGTGCCAGCCCAGCCCCAGGCTCCCCTTTAGGAAGTACTGAGAACCAGTAGTTTTCCTTCCTAGAGGTCCTTTCCAGAGTGACAGGAGACCAAGACCCAGCTGTACAGCAGGACAATGGAGAACAGGACCAAAAGTGTCAGGAAGATGCAGCAGGAGAAACTAAGGTCGGAGTAAGGAAGAACTGCCTGGTTGACAAAAGACAATTTAATTCAGTTAAATAAATACCATACGAGCAACAGCTCTGCATCGGGCACTGTGCGAGGTGCTGGGGCCACGGTGATGTAGGGAGTGTGTTCTCTGCCTTCAAAGAACTGAGACTATAATTAAGTAATAAGAACATCCAGCACCTATATAATGTGTATGATATGCTAAGCGCTAGTCTCAGGGTTTTTATACATCATATGACTCTCATAACCAGTCTTCTAAACAAGATACTATTTTTACTCCCATTTCAAAGATGGCAAAGAAACTGAAGCATAGAAGGGTTAAGTAACTTGCCCAAAGCTGCACAGCCAACAAGAGAGGATTCAAACTGGGCACCCTGGCTCCAAAGTCCATGCTCCTCGCCATCTTGCTCTCCTCCTCCTGTTGGCAGTAGCAGGCTGTCTTGTGCCCATTTCTTCTTAGCGCTGGGACCCCTCATTTTTCCCAACCCCCCACCCCAGCCTGAGTCATCTGTCATCACACTTAGGTCATCTTCACCCAATCACCAAACACACACTGAGCACCTGCTATGTGCCAGTCCTTGTGCTGGTGCTGGGAATGCAGCCCTCAACCAGGCTGGAGTCTGGCCCCGGGCAGCTCTCTGTCCCTGGGTGAGGTCAGCCAGGTAAACAGAGCATCCATGTGGGGAGACAGGTCTAGAGGCAGCGTAGATATGGGCCACTCTGGAACCCCGTGTGAAGGAAACACAATGACAGCAGCAAGAACTATCGACATTCATGCAAGTTTAAAATCCTTTGTGTATCAAACGATACTATCAACAGAGTAAAAAGGTGACCCACAGAATGGGAGAAAATATCTGCAAGTCATATATCTGAGAAGGGATTAATACCCAGAATATACATACAGAACTCCCCAAACTCAACAACAACAACAAAAGCAAACAACCCAATTAAAAAATGAGCAAAGGACTTGAACAGATATTTCTTCAAAGAAGATATACAAATGGCCAATAAGCACATGAAAAAGTTCTCAACATCACAGATCATTAGAGAAACACAGATCAAAACTACAATAAGATACCACCTCATACCCATTAGGATGGCTACTATCCCAAAACCGCAGATCACAAGTGTTGGGGAGGATGTGGAGAAACTGGAAATTTCGTGCACCGCTGGTGAGAATGTAAAATGGTGTAGCTGCTGTGGAAAGCAGTTTGGCGCTTCCTCAAAATGTTTTAATAAAAGAATTACCATACGATCCAGCAATCACACTTCTGTGTATATACCCAAAAGAATGGAAAGCAGTGTCTTCAAGAGATATTTGTACACCCATGTTCATAGCAACATTATTCATAAGAGCTAAATCATGGAGGCAACCCAAGTGTACATGGATGGATGAACAGATAAGCAAAATGTGGTCTATACATACAAAGGAATATCATTCAGCCTTAAAAAGAAAGGAAGTTCTAACATATGCTACAACAGGGATACACCTTGAGGACGTTTTATGAAGTGAAATAAGCCAGTCACAAAAAGACAAACGCTGTATGATTCTACTTACTTGAGGTATTCAGCGTAGTAAAAATCATAGAGAGAGAAAGTAGAATGGTGGTTGCCAGGGGCTGGGGGAGGGGTAACGGACAGTCGTTCAGCAGGTCCTGAGTTTCAGTTGGAACAGATGAAAAAGTTCTAGATGGATGGGGGTGATAGTTGCACAGCGATATGAATGTTCTTCATACCACTGAACCGTACACTTTAAAATGGTTAAGACAGTAAATTTTATGTTATGTGTATCTTACCACAATAAAAATAATTAAGTAAAAGAACTAGAGACAAATCATAACTGCAATGCCAGCCAGTCCGAGGTAAGAAAGTTTGCCCGAGGCATGGACAGGAGAGAGGCCACGGAGAAAGCAGCAAGAGGGAAACCTGGGTGTGGGTGAGGGCAGAGCTGGCCTCTGCCACCAAACCTCATCATGTCCTGTCACTTACTTACTCGCTCCAGGGCTGTTTCCTCATCTGTCTAATGGGATTGAAAAAAACCTGCTCTGCCAAACCCATAGGAGATCGCATGTGCAAAGGGCCTGGGAAAGGATAAACGGGCAGCTTGCTGTATTTGAGACAGGTGACAACCGTTGAAAGCCACAGCCGGGGATCTAGTGGAAGGCGTTAGATTTACACACCTGGAGAAAGCATTCCTGAAGAACTCTGTGAATAAATGTAGGACAGGAGCGCAAGCTTGAGACAGAGCCTTCCCAGAGGCAGGGACAGGCCTTTCCACAGAGGGCTTTCCTGTGAGGGTCTTCTTGTTCATCCCTCTGCCTCCTCCAGGCCTGTCCTACTCTCCAAGCCCCTCAGAGCCCCTGCCCCTGCCCCTGGGGAGCCCCTGGGGCTGCAAGGAGGCCACAGTCACTTGCAGCCATGGAGCCCAAGGCAGTGACAGGAGGATCCAGCCAGGCTGAGCGCAGGGTTCCCCGACTCCCCTCCCCCCCGGGGAGGACAAGAAGGAGAGACACGGTCTGGATGGGTAAATCTCGAAAGCTTTCCGGAAGCTTGGCTGAGCCAGCCTGGCCAGGAAGTAGTAGGGCCACAGCCCATCACCCACAGTGGCAAAAAGCACGAAACGTTGACACAACCCAGGCCAGGGGTCAAGCCCCGCTCTGCTCCTTGCTCTCTGTGCGATGTTAAGCTTTCTAATTTTCCTTTTCTACTCTGGTAAAAACGGGGGTGACATTTGTACCCTTCTCACGGGATTGTTGTAAGGAATACAGGTGAATCCATATACTGTCCCCAGGGCCCCACGAAGTTATCATTATTATTACTTGTACTCTGCTTCCCAAGGCTGGGGGTTGGGGTGGAACAGAGATGAGAACAGAAGGACTTAGGGTGTTGCTGGGTCAGGACGGGGCGATGCTGGGGCACCTTCAAGTGTCTGTGGGTGAGCGTGAGGGGCCCAGGGGCCTGCCCAGCCAAGGCCTGACCTCCTAAGTCCCAGACATGCCCCTCCCTTCGGTTTGGCTAGGAGCCCCCTCCCACCTATGGGAATCCCAAGCCTGGCATGTTTTTTCCTGTCCCCCAAAATTGCTCTCCTGTCAGTGCCGAGGGGCAGCACCCTGGACTTTACCCTCCCTTTGGGGCTCACAAGTTCCCTGGGCTGTTTGCCCTTAAAGACCCAGGTCCCTCCTCATGGCCCATGGCCAGCCAGGAGAGGAAGCAGCCCCAAGAGGAGGTATTCAAAGGAGCCATCATCTTCCTCTTTGGGTCTCTTCTTAGCCCCGCCCTGGGCCACCCCTCGGTCCCCACCTCCTACCCAACCCCACACACATTGACATCTGCGTCTGTTGGTGACCCAACAGGTAATCATTAACCTCAGGGAGAAGTGCTGGCCCTTTAAGGCTGCCCTGGGAAGAGATGACAAAATCACCCCACTGGACTTTGTGCCCTGAGGCAGCTGTAGAAAACAAGGCCTGGGAGCTACGTGCAGCCTGCCCAGGCAGGCCCACAGCCGGGCAGTCCAGCCTGGAGAGCGGCTTTTCCTGGCCCCTTTCCCTTTCCCTCTCTCTCCCCCGATAAGCTTGCCCTGCCGGTGAATAATGGAGCCAGGCTGTGCACTCAGGTCTCCAGGAGTCATACTCTTGAAGATGGGCATCCTGCCCAAATTGTGAGGCTGGGTTCATACCCCACCTGCTTCCAATAGGTGTCTCAGCCTGGATCATCCTTTCAATGTCCATCTGTCACTGTGCGAGAAGGGGAGCCCCGGTAAGGGCCACCCATCTGTGCCCAGCACCCAGCCCAGAGCCCAAGGTGCCAACCCAGCAAAGGCACTGGCCTAGCGAAGACAAGGGCAGGTGGTGATCTATGGGGGAGGAGCCAGGACACTTGGGTTCTGGACCCAGCTCTGCCCTGAGCCATCAGGGGCCTCGGGAGCGTCTCTGCCCATCTCTGAGCCCAGTGTGTCTGCCTGCAGGCGTTGGGCCTTCTCCTTGCCAGCCAGTGGCCGTGGCTCTGCAGCCCTCAGACGGCGATGATGGAGCAGGCGGTGCTGATGCAGGGGATGGCCTCCACCCTCCTCTTCCCTGTGAACCAGGACCACAGGTGGGTCACAGGCATATCTTGGGCTAAACAAGATGGGCAAAAGCTCTCTTAAATGGCTTACACCAGATGTATGGCTGTGTAAGAATCTTTCAGACTTCTTCAGGGAAACTTTCTCTGACAGCCCCAGCATTCAGCCCCCACGCTGAGGCACTGCTCTGGTAAATATCTCACCTCCGTGAATGCTTTGTACCTCCTTGAGGCCGGGAACTGTATCACCTCTGAGTCTGAGAGCCAGAGTAAGCCCAGTGCCTGGCACATCAAATGCCCTGGGCAAATATCTTTTGAGTGAATAAATGAATAAATGTCAATGGTTTTAAAATATCAGCACTGCACGCAGGGGGAGCCCCAGATCTGAGTGATGATGCGCAGGTTGGGCCAGGCTGGGCCCAAAGCTCTTTCATCAAAAAGCTAGGTGAGGGCTTCCCTGGTGGCGCAGTGGTTGAGAGTCCGCCTGCCGATGCAGGTGACACGGGTTCATGTCCCGGTCCAGGAGGATCCCACATGCTGTGGAGCGGCTGGGCCCGTGAGCCATGGCCGCTGAGCCTGAGCGTCCGGAGCCTGTGCTCCGCAGCGGGAGAGGCCACAACTGTGAGAGGCCCGCGTACCGCAAAAAAAAAAAAAAAAAAAAAAAAAAAAGCTAGGTGAGCTTGAGAAATAATCTGAGCTTCCTGGCCCAACTTGGGCCCAGATTCTACAGGCCAATTAGTTGGTGAGCATCCATTAGGGGCCACATGGGAGAATCAGAAGACATGGTCTCTGCCTTTGCAGAGCTCACTTGTGATCGAATGTACTCCTCTGAAATAATCTGAGAGCAACAGCAAGGAGAAATCAGGATGGGATAGATAGACCAAAGGTAGTACTGGGAGGGTGATAGAACAGGATGGAAGCAATCCCAGGAGGCTTCCCAGAGGAAGTGAGTTTGGAACTACAGTACAGACCCAGGACATGAGTCTCATTCATCCATTCATCCAACCATTGAAACAGACATAGTTAAGAACCAGGCCCTGATGATACAACAGCAAATGAGCATAGCCCTTACCTCAAGGAGCTTACAGCCTCACTGAGAAGCTGGCATCTAAACTCAGATGACCACACAGTCTGAGATGTGACCTGAGATATATAGACCATGTACCCGAAACTGGAGGAATGGGGAGCCTCTTGGGAAGGTCAACTGTGAAGAAATCCCCACCAAAATCTGCCCAGTGGATCTGAGCTTCAAAGGGAGCAGGAGACGCAGGTAATGAGAAGGGGCAGGAGGAACCTTGTAAGGCAACAGGTACCTGGCAGGTAAATGAGGTTAATGAGGACCTCCTGTTTCTCCAGGTTCTTGGAGACCCCACCTTTGACCAACAATTTCCTGGCACTGGCTCAGGCTGCCAAGGGGGACAGAGGGGGAGGAAGAGGATGGTAAACAGCAGGTGAGGTCAAAGGTGGCTCTGGAAGGCAAGGGGCACATTCCGAAAAGTCTCCCCAGCCTCAGGCCTGAAGCAGAGCCCAAAGTCCGATAGCAAACCCACACCTGCATTCCAGACATCCAAAGAGGCCATAAATACCTGAGAACCCACCAGAAAGGATGCTTTTGGCTGCCTGGGCATTCCTCCCTTTCCCCACTCCACAGCTCAGTTCCCCTAAGCACCACTTTCTCCAGGAGGCCTTCTGGATTCACTGGAAGGAGCTGAGGATTCCCCCCCTCCCCGGGCATGACCACCTCCTCCTCTTCTCCCCTCTCTTCACTCCCCTTGGCGCAGACTGGCCAGTGGGAACCCTAGAGAGCTCACTGTATGCAACCCTCCTGGGCAGTGCAAGGAAGCCCTGAAATTTCTCAGCCAGCAGCCAGATCTGGGGCCCACTCTGACCCTCACAGGCTGTGGGGCCTTGGGCAAGTTACCAAACCTCACCAAACCTTGGTTTTATCATCTGGAAAGTGGGGATGCTGACAGGAAACCCCTTCCCAGGGCTTTTGGAAAGAGTAAATGAGAGAAAGTATGTGAAATAGAATTAGGCATTATTGTTCTAAAGGCTGGATGTAACTAGAGTTCACCCAAACTTCTAATGTGACTGATGAAGAAACTGAGGTCCAGGGGCTTCCCTGGTGGCGCAGTGGTTGAGAGTCCGCCTGCCGATGCAGGGGACGCGGGTTCGTGCCCCGGTCCGGGAAGGTCCCACATGCCGCGGAGCGGCTGGGCCCGTGAGCCATGGCCGCTGGGCCTGCGCGTCCGGAGCCTGTGCTCCGCAATGGGAGAGGCCACAACAGTGAGAGGCCCGCATACCACAAAAAAAAAAAAAAAGAAACTGAGGGCCAGAAAAGACCTGAAGAAATGGAAGCACTGGGTATTCTCCCCTCCCCCTCTTTCTCCTATGATTCATCTTCTTAGTTCAGCCTGGCCTTCTAAACATGGGTTCCTAAACTTTAGGGGCACAAGTTCCTTAGAGAAAGCAATGAAAGCAAGGACTTTCTCTCCCCAAAAGGTATTCATCGACATACCCCCAAGTCTGTGCAGGCAATTACAGGGGGTTCATTTCCCCAGATTGGAGATCCTTGCTCTATGACAGAGCAGAAAAAGAGAGCCTGTCACAGTCTCCAGGGAAGCAGGAGATGACAAGGGGCAAATCCTGAACTTTGGGGAGCAAACCTCACCCAAGGGTCCCCCAAAGCTGATCCACGAGGCCCTAGGAAAAAGTCCTGCCTGAGCCCCCCTCCAAATCGCTCATCACCATGTCCCTTACCCCAATCCGTTCATTCCCTCTCAATCCACTAAAACCTCCTGAACTGGTTAATTCTGGTCCTTGAAACTCAAGCCGAATCTTAGAGACCATCTGTGCAAACCTCTTTATCTCTCCAGTGAGGACTACAGACAACAAAATGTATACCGACTTGCTTGAAGTCACCCAGATAATCGGTACAGGGGCCAGGCTGCCTTAACCAACTCAGTCCCACAGGCAGGCGCCAAGGACCTACTTTGGGTTCTGTGCCCTGCTGGCAGGGGTGGGGCAGCCAAGAATTGATGAGTTGTAACTTGATTGGCCAAGCAGGCCTAAAATCCTTGGAATGAGAGTGCAAACAGGTTACCAGGCTCCTGATTGTGTAAGAGAGCTTGCAAAATCTCTAGAAGTTCAGCAAAGGCAGAGTTGGAGCATTCATCCATTCGACAAATATGTATTGAACCCCAAGCACTAGACATGAACATACAGTGGTATATCACCTGGACAAGGTTCCTGCTTTCCTGGAATCCTAGAGAGGGACAAAGATGATAAACAAGTAAACACATCAAATTAATTCAACTAGAGATAAATGCTATAAAGAAAGTAAATACAGTGAGAGTTGAACAGCTCAGCGATGTAATTTACATTGTGGGGGAGAGAGGTGCTCAAGGAAGGCCTCTTGGAGGAGGTGACATTGATCTGAATCCCGAAAGGTGAGGAGAAGGCACCCACACAGAGGTGTGGAACCAGAATGTTCCAGAAGGAAGGAACAGCAAGAGCAAAGTCCCTAAGGCGGACATGAATCTGATATGTTCAGGAACAGAGAGGTTAGTGTGTGCAGGGGGTGAGGGGCCCTCTCGGGGAGGTTGTCAGTAGGCAGATGAGGAGCACAGACATTATGGTGCACAGGGAGGGTTTAAGCAGAGACAGCATGATGCCATGTGTGTGGTGTCAAAGCTTATCCTGGCTGCTGGGAGGGCCAAGAATTGGAGGGACTGGAGGGGGACCAAGAAAGCCATGGAGCCCAGGCCAGATGGTGGGAAAGGGGGAGCAAGGGATGGAAATATTTTTGAAGTAGAACAGGCCTCAGGGTTGCTGATGGATTTGGATGTGGGAGATAAAGCAAAAGCGCTGATCAAATCTGAATGCCAGGCTTCAGGCCTGGGCAATGGTGGTGATGGAGGCACCATTTACAGGTACAGAAAGAGGTTCCGGAACCAAGGGTTATGAGTTGTAGACCTGGGAAAAAGCTCAATGTCCTTTGCTCACAAAACCTATCCCGTTTGCAGATGTAGAGAACAAACGTATGGACACCAAGGAGGGAAAGTGGCAGGTGGGGTGGTGATGGTGGGGTGAATTGGGAGATTGGGGTTAACATATATACACTAATATGTATAAAATAACTAATAAGAACCTGCTGTATAAAAAAATAAATAAAATTCAAAAATTCAGAAAAAAAAAACAAAAAACCTGTCCTGTTTGAACGTGCTTTATAACAGTGTGTCCACGTGACAACAAAAGATAGAGCCTTTTAAAGAATTCAAAGGAGGTTGTGACAGATGGAGGAAGCAGAGGCCGGGCTCTGACAATGGCCGAAAATGTCCAGAAATGTATCAATCATGAGTAGAATTTCAAAATTGCTTTCCTTCTGGGTTTTCCACACAGTGAGGCAGACGGCCAGGCTTCTCCTCTGGGGCCAAAGGAGAGCGGTCAGGGACAGCGGGGTTGGCAGGGAGGCCTCGTGCCCAGTGTTTGTGGTTCTTTAACTCTTGCTCACTCTCTCATCCCATCTTCATATTATGGGAACAGTGATCATTGGATTTTGACTTTTTTTTAAAATAAGAGTTCCTTTTTATTGGAAAAAAAGTATCAGCTGGAATCATATACAAAACCACACTCTGAGTACCACGTTCTGAGGGAAACGTGGGCATGGACCCTGCAGCCAGAGCTCCCACTGGAAGCCTCCCGGATTACAGGGTTCCACTGACCACTGCCCCTGTGCCTATCACTGCAAACCCCAGAGAAAGACCCGGCAAATTCCTTCCTCCAGGGATTCTAGTTGGGAAACTCAGCCTCTTCTTCCAACTGTGTATCCCGCAAGGCCCCACTGAACCCCAAACCCACAGTCTTACCCAGCCACGGTCTCAGGCCCAGGCTCAGCCCGGCCTCTCTCCTGGGCCTCTGCTGACCTCAGCCACATCCTTCCTCTTTCTCCCCCATCCCAGTCCCTCCTCCATGTGGTCCTTCTTTCCTTCTGACTGAAGCTGTCAGATGTCTTCCCTCCTGGCTGGTCTAGCACCAGGCCACCTCCTCTAGAAAGCCCCCAGGGGTTAAGCCTGCTGCCACCACCATCCACCTAGATGTAGGGTTTCCAGCCCTCCTTTCCTTTCTGCTCTGTACGCTGATGTGTGATGACCCTGGAGAGTGTGTGTGTGTGTGTGAGACAAGCCTGGAAGAACACATCTCCTACTCAGGATGGGGGACCTTAAGGGGTCTTGAAGCGACCAGTGAACCCCCTCCCACTCTCTTCCTCCAGAATCCCCCCTTTATGAGCCTGTTCCTGGCCCTGCCTCTCACTCTCCCTAGGCTCTGCCTCAGGTCCCTTCCATCCAGCTGACAAATATTTACCAGGTGCCTATTCTTTGCCAAGCATGTGCTGGGAGGGCACCAGTGGATGGGGGCGTGGGGAGTAGGTAAGTAGAAGAGATGGAGAAAGACAAGATCTCTCCAACAGGGATGGGTGCTGTTGAACACCTATGATGTTTCGGGTGCTGTTCCAGGAACTTAAGATATAGCAGCGATCAAAACAAAGATACCTGTCCTTGTGGAACTTAAACCCTAGCAGGGGAGAGAGACAATAAACGAGGCACATAACGAATAAATGCCATTTTATAATGTGAGAAAATTAGAAAGTGGTTGTGCTTAGGAGAAAGATAGAGTAGGGTAAAAGAGATGAGGGTGTGGGAAGCATGTTGCCCTTTTAAATAAGACACGCAGGGTAGGTCTCTGTGAGAAGGTGATGTCTGAGCAAAAACTTGAAGAAGGTGAGGTAGGGAGTCCTGCAGATATCTGGAGAAAGACTATTCCAGGCAGAGGAGAAAAGCTGTGCAAAGTCCTGGGCCAGGAGCAGGCCTGATATGTTTGAAGAACAGCAAGGAGGCCAGTGGGGTTAAAGCAGTGAGGAGGAGAGGAGCTGAAGGTGGAATCAGGGAGGCAACCAGACTGGGAAGGGATCATGTAGGACCTTGAAGGCCCTGGTGAGGAATTTGGTTTTTACTCTGAGGAAAATGAAGAGCCATTGCAGGGATCTGACTCACACTTTCCACATTAAATGGTGTGATTGATAGACAGTGATTGGGGCGGGTGTGTGTGTGCTATTTATTTATTTATTAGCTAATGAGGTCAGGGAGGTCTCTCTGAGGAGGAGCATCTAAGCTGGGGGCTGAGGGGTAGAGCGTGGACACGCCCATCCTTCTATCCCCTCCTCTTCCTCAGTCTGTCAACCAGGGAAAAGCCTTCTGTGGTCCAACTACCCCTCCCTCTCCTTTCTGCCCCCTCATCCTCTTTCCCTCCTTCCCTCTCCTCTCCCATCTCATTGCTGACCCTCCTTCCCCTCACCTCTTTTTGTTTTCAGCTTCACACCATGGAGATAAGGGCCTCTTCTTTCCCACAGTTCTTAGAAGACGGTTGTAAAAAGCAGAAGGAAACCCTGCAGCAGGCCCTTGGCAGAAGGGAGAGCAGCAGATTACAGTGTCTGGGGCTGGCCACTCACCCTGTAATCATCAGGGTGTCTCGGGTGCACAGGGACCCTGGGGCATGCGCCTGCCAGGCCAGGACTTCCCAGCCTCAGCCAGCCCCTCCCCAGGCCCCCACCTCAAGCATGGGGTGGGGGGCATCTTTTGGGCCCTGGCCTCAGTCCAGCCTTCAAGCCCTGACAGGGCAGAAGCTAAGAGGAACCACCAAGCTTTCAAACACAACCCCTCATGGTACAGAGGGTGAGACGGAGGCCCTGAGAAAAAATTGTGCAGCTCTAGGTCACATAGTAAGAGTCAAACCCAGGACACTGTCCACACCCCAGACTGTCTCATCCTGCAGCCCAGGCCTTGGGCTCAAGAAGCCAGTCTTTGGCACTCCCTGTCTCAGACAAAGAAGGGAGGGCTGTCATGGGCAGACATTGTGCTCTAAGGGCAGGGCAGGGAGGCGCACTGCTGGACACCAGCTCCAAGTGGCTGGGAAAACTCTTTCCCATTGAGAGTGACACTAACCCCACAGTTCTGGGAGAACAGGGATGGCTCCGTCCAGCTCTGCTCCCACCCCACTGGAGGAACATGGCCAGCCAGTGGGTTAAAGGCTCAGGAGGGAAAGAAAGCCAATGGGCCCTCTTGTCATCCCCAGCACAGGGGCTTGGGTTCGAGGCCTGAATGAGAGCCTCCTGTCGCCTAGGAGAGGGGACTCGCAATGTCAGCCTCCTGGGTCATCTGTCTGTCTGAGAATAGGCCCGGCTCTTCTTGGTTGTCACATGCCACACGTGGCTGTGGCCTCCAGCACCTGAGTCATCTGTACTCACTGCCCTCTGCTCTTGGTCTCAAGAGGGCTGGGCCAAGTGGACTTGGCATGGGGATGGTAAGACCTGTCTGGTATACCTGGTCCAGGCCTGTCCCTCCCCCTCCCTCCACCCTGTTCGGAGATACAGGAAGGGCCAGACCACAGGCAGAGGACACGGTGTGAACACACCTCTGCTCACAGAGGACCCAGAGCGGCTCGTACCAGATCCCTCCCCAGTTCACACACACACACACACACACACACACACACACACACACACACACGCACCCATGCTGGGTGGCCCCACATCCCCCAGAGTCTCCATCTGGCTCAGAGCCTGGGCCTGGGACTTGGGCTCTGCTGTTACTCCCTAGGTGAACTCAGGAAGGATTCCTCCCCTTTCTAGGCCTCAGTTGCCTCCTCTGATTCTGGAACTCCCCGATCTCCAAGATCTCTTCCAGTCTGTAATCTAAGAGGCGACTTTCATGAAGTGATTTCAGACCTGTGGTCAGCCAGCAAAGGGAGAGCTGGGAGGGTGATGGTGGCCACGACTAAGGGGGAGGACTCCTTCCTGGTACCTTCCAGATCCCACCACACCTAAGGCTACAGGCAAGCAGGGGAAGGGATGGTAGCGCCCTGGCAGACTCTTCCCAAACAAGCTGGCTGAGGGCCTCCAGGGCCCCTCTGCAGCCGCCATCCCCAGGCCTAGAAAGGAGCCTTCCACAGGGCTCCCCCCCAGACCGGGGCTCCCCGAGGGCAGGGCTGTGTCTCCCCTCAGACTGGGGGTCCCTGAAGAAGGTAAGGCTGTGTCTCCCCCACAGTTGAGAGCCCCACAGGTCAAGAGCTTTTGGTTCCACTTTTTTTTTTTTTTTGCGGTACGCGGGCCTCTCAGTGTTGTGGCCTCTCCTGTTGCGGAGCACAGGCTCCGGACGCGCAGGCTCAGCAGTTGTGGCTCACGGGCCCAGCCGCTCCGCGGCATGTGGGATCTTCCCGGACCGGGGCACGAACCCGTGTCCCCTGCATCGGCAGGCGGACTCTCAACCACTGCGCCACCAGGGAAGCTCTGGTTCCACTTTTTTTTTCCAAACCAAATCTTCCCCTTCTTGCATGATCCTGACCCAATACCAGAGCCAGTTCCCCTTTTTGCCTGTTTTACCATATGTGACCTGGATCCCAGGGTGACAGCTCCCACAGGAATCGAGATGAGCAGTGATGTAGCAATCTGAATAGCGATCTACCAGGCCTTTTGCATCTTCCACCTGTTTTACCTCAAATCATCCCAGGAATGTGGGTCACACCTAGATTGCATTCCCCAGAGGAAAGACAGGGCAGAGTTTCAGAAAGCCAGGGATTTTCCAGGTCACACAGCATGGGGTCCCTAGCTCCTCAGCCTCTATCTGTAGTGTCCGCGCAACCAGACCCTGCAACTCCTGTCAACGGCCACCTCTCCCACCCCCAGGAAGGGGTTAATGAGCATTAGGCCTCGCAGGGTGGAGGGCAGTTGGGAAAGTTAGGGAGGGAGCAGTGTTTCTCCACTTGGCCAGAGCTTCAGTTTCCCAACCCAGTGTTACTGTGGGGCAGAGACAGGAGCCAGGCAGGCGGGGCCCCACCAGGCTGCAGATCCCAGCGCTGTCTCCTGTCTGAGTGGCTGAGGAACCAGACTAGACCCTGAGGGCTCTTGGCCCGGAGAGGCCTGGCCTCTGGGGATGGGGGCCCAGGCCCAGCTGAGGCTTCTACTTAAGAGAGTGAAAAGGAGCCCCAGAGAGGAGGCAGCTGGCAGGGCTGGCATCCATGAGGTGGAGAAGTAGCAGACACCCTCTTCTGGGTCTCCAGTTGCCCATCCCACCCTTCTGTCACAGCCTGTAAGATATTGCCTTCCCGACATTTTTGTTTTACCATAACCCATGTGAAAAAAAATACATCCTTCATGGGACTCCCTGAACACCTATGCACACACACATACCCCAAGAGTGTCAAGAAACAGTACTTACCCTTCTTACGTGCAAGCTTCTCTGAATATTTTCTACCCTGTTCTCTTTCATATTTTAGAAAAAGCATCCTGCTGGTTGCAAACCATCCCACTGACCTCATGACCCATTGATAGACGACAATTTGCAGTCTGGAAAACACTTCTGCAAGCTCACCAAGCTAGATCCATTGCCATTGCACAGATGGGGACACTGAGGCCCAGAGGGGAACCAAAGCCTTCCCAAGGTCACCGGGCTGGTCAGTGACAGAGCCCAAGCTGGAGTTCAGGTGGCTCCCAGGGAAAATTTTCCTCTGTAAGTTTCCAGAGCCTGGGGGACTTCTTGAGATAGCTGCCTGCAGAAACAAGGCCGGGGGTGGGCAGGATTCCTGCTGGCAGACCATCAGAAAAGATGAGATAGATGTTTGCTAACCAGCAGGCTCCCCTAGACCTCCCCCAGGTCACAGCCGCTCAAGGCCATATTGAGCCTATGTAAAGGTCGGGCTTGCGGGCGCGGTGGGGGGCGGGGTCAGAATTCAGTGCCTCCAGAAAAGTCCCAGCGATGAGGGAGAGGTGAAAGGGAGGCTCCCAGTCTGAGGAGGGAGACACAAAGCCCCTCCCTCCGGGAGCCCCCATCTGAGCGGGGAGACCCTATCTCTGCTGCGGGCAGAAATTGAGGACATATCCGGAATGAGGGCCCGAATTCCATGTCTACACTGGGAACCTCTCTGGCAAAGCAGCGAGAAGGGCGAGGAAGAAGAAGGGAAGCATCGAAGCACCTGAAGGAATCACCTGAACGGAAAGGCCAGCCACTCCCTCCAGGCAGCGTTGCCAGATTTAGTATAGGATACCCAGTTACATTTGAATTTCAGATAAACAATGAAAGTGAAAATTTAACCTGTATTTTCATTTGCTGTATCTGGCAACCCGCCTCCAGGACTGTCCCTCCTCAGACCCAATGGATCAGGTTGACCAGGGGCCATGAGGCCCATCTGGGACTAACGGCAAGAGAAACTCAGGGCTCTAGGTACCCGGTACTAATCAGGGGATCCCGTCAGTCTCCAGCAGGCAGTCCTCCAAACCCACAGACACTCCCGGCCTGAAAAGCTGCCTCCCCCCACACCCGCTCCCGGAAGTGTGGCTGGGATGGGGAAGGCCCAGGACGGCCTCTGGGGTGGGCATGTGGTGGTGGCCAAGCGAGAGCCAGCAGCTCCCTTTGCCCCTTCTCTGCAGCCCCACCGGCCAGTCGAGATAAGACAGTCTTCAGGGAAACTTCCTGTTAGGCAAACGCCAACGGCCGGGCCTGGCACACCACCGGCATCTGGAGGCTGTTTCTCTGAAGTCATGGGCCCTGGGGTGGGGGGAGGGTTTTACCAGCCCTGAGTCAAGTTCTCTCCCCCACCCTCACGTCTCTTCTGCCCTCCTTCCTCCCTGCACCCCCCAACACTCCACCCACACTTGTGGCTGTTAGTGTGGCCACTGGGGGCAGGCAGTGCCAAGGGTATGGCTGGGGTGGTCCCACTGGCCTCACCGGGAGGGCTTTCCCTGAGCTTCCATAGCCTTTGTGGCCAAAAAAATCCCTTTCCCCAGACCCAGGAGGGGAGCTAAGTGCTGGGTCCCAGGCCCTGCCTGCACCTTATTACTGGGAGGAAAGGAAAAGTTGTTTCTATTTCCCTGTGGGTTTTTACACTGGCTGTTTCCACATTCCACACCAACCAAGGGAATAAACTACCTAAACTGCTGACCCTTCTTTGGGTACTGTAGGTCAGCCTCAAGGAAGCAAGCCCAGAGTGGCACCCCCGTCCTCAGGGAGCACCCAGGCTGATAAGAGAGAATCCATCCCTGCCCTTGGGGACACTGACAGAGTGACGTGACTAATATCCACTCATTCATTCATTAAACAAGTACTCTATTGATTGAGCCCCTCTTAAGTAGAAATTACTTTATATTCATTACCTAATTTAATCCACAGTAACACCTGGGAGATAGATTTTACCATGCCCATGCGACAGACCATGACAATGAGGCCCAGAGAGGTCAAGCAACTTGCGCAGGGTCACAGAGCCAGAAAACACTATCGATGTCAAAAGTACAGCCCAGGGCTTCCCTGGTGGCGCAGTGGTTGAGAGGCCGCCTGCCCATGCAGGGGACGCGGGTTCGTGCCCCGGTCCGGGAAGATCCCACATGCCGCGGAGCGGCTGGGCCCGTGAGCCACGGCCGCTGAGCCTGTGTGTCTGGAGCCTGTGCTCCGCAATGGGACAGGCCACAGCAGTGAGAGGCCCGTGTACCACACACACACACACACACACACACACACACACACACACGCACGCACAAAAAAAAATACAGCCCAGCTCTGTCTGATCCCAAATCCTCTTCTCCTGCACCCTATGCCCAGTCACAACAGCAACGATAGCTGACCCTTTGGGAGAACTCGCTACATGCCAGTCACCGCCCTCAGTCCGTCCACATTTCTCTGGGTCTCAGGTATCATGGTACCTGTTTAACAGACAACAACTGAGTCTGAAAAAGGTAATTTTGCCCCCAAACATGTCTAGAAGTTGTCAGGGTTGGGCCTGTGTTTAGGGTTTAGGTTTTGGACATCAGGGACCCAGAATTACCCGTCGGGATTTGAACCCAGGCAGTCAGACCAGGCTAGGCCAGAAGGGACCCAGTGTTATCACTTCTGTGGCTGCCAGATAGCAGGTTATTAATAGCTGAGAGGTGTTTATTATTGCTGAACAGTCAGCAGCTCCCGGAGGGGAGCACAGGGTCATGAGACTCCAGCCAGGTCAGCCCCCCA
>NC_041231.1:77091256-77116256 GCF_002837175.3 Physeter macrocephalus | reverse complement strand
TCAGGATGCACCCCAGAGGTAGCTGCTCTTATCATGATTGACTGCCACTGCTTCCCCTACTAGAATTTGTGGCCTGGAGGACAGGGACCCTGTGTTTCCTCCCTAGAGCCCCAGGGGCTTGCCCCAGCCCCAGCACAGAGCAGGCAGACCGTAAACTTTTATGGACTAAATGAATGGGGAATTGGCAGCCAGAGATTTGATGCCACCCATTGCTCCCTGTGAGGGTCCCTGCGTTTCCAGGTCCTGCTGACCTCTCCCTCTCCTTCTCTGCCTGGCCCTGCAACCACATTCAGGTGGTCTCCCAGGCCAGAGAGGGTGGTCCCCACTCCTGGCTGGCTGTCAGCCTCACCGGGGCCTCACCCCACACCAGGGAGATGAGAATCTCTGGGGTGGGCTGGCTGTGCACGCGGGAACATGCTGCCTGCAGCCCCAGTGTGCGGTCCCTGAGGCCCCGTGGGGAGTAGGGCTCAGTTCTGATGCTGAAAGGGGATTTCAGCTGCTGCCAGCCACTGCCAGCTGTAAAGCTATCATCCCCACACCATTTTGCTGCAGACAGGCAGGGTTTGGGTGGCCCCTGAAGGCAGCCCCTCAGGAGCAGCCATCCCACTCCATGTGACACGGTAACCGTAAGAGTTAACCTAATGGGAACAGTCCCAGAGATCATGCCCTGCTCTAGGGCTTTCCCTCGATCAATTCACTTAGTCCTCACAGCCAGCTGAATTGGGTAGTACTACTACCATCTGCATCTCACAGAGAGACTGACTCAGACACAGAGAAGTCAGATAGGCCTTTCCGGTCACATCCCTGCCCAGGGATGGGGTGGGGTCACCATCCCAGGCAGCCTGGGGCCAGAGCCTGTGGCTGAGCCCCTCTGCCCCCTTAAGTGGGAGTTATATGTCTAAGCACCTTCTATGTGCTCAGAACCCTCCCACATGCCACCATTCCAGAAACTTGAAAGGAAGACCACATGGATAAAAATACAAGAGGAAGAAGAATATTGAAGACAACAGGCTCTTTTCCACACTGCCTTCCCCGGTCAGTCTTAGGGTGGGTGCTGTTCCCGTACTTGTCCCCTCTGACTCTGCTCTTGTCCCCTCCTCCTCATCCTTCTGGAAACCTTCCTCTTGTCCCCAAAGAACCCAAGCTCTCTTTAACGGAATTGCATTATGTCCTGAGACTCGTTTGCTTGGGCTGCCGGATGGGGGGTGGGCACCTTGCGGGCAAGGCTGGGGAGATGGAGACAGATGGCGACCGGAGGGAGATTGGATTACCTACTTCTTCCCAAAGCCAATCCTCCTGGTAACTGTGTTAGGGCCCATTATTGATAGGCTTCCTCTCGGCTGCTGCTTGAGATTTGGTTTGTTTGTGACTTCTTATATCCGTTGATGCTCAGAGATGGATGAGTCAGGACCCAGCTTGGAGGTTGAGGGAGGAAGGAGGAGGGAGGCGGCAGAAGAAGAGTGCCGTGGGGACAGGCTGGGGAGCAGGAGGTCAGCCAGGGCCAAGTCAGCTCAGGGCAAGGGGCGTCTGCTAAGACAGGGGAGAGAAGATGGGGCCAGAAGGTGGGGCATAGGGGCCTCGAATGCCAGGCTGAGAAGGCTGGTTTACATGTGGTCAGTAATAGGGAGCATGGTAGGCATTGAAGCAAGGGAAGTGACAGGTGGATATGGTTTTGGAGAAAAGGAGCAAGGGAGTGTGGCAAAAATCAGGCAAGACAAGGATGGTTGGGACCCCTGGACTGTCCCTTGGAGGAGGGCAGAGGATGGAACCAGGGTCCTCACCCCTAGTGAGTTGCGGGAAGGAATGGGACTCATCGGGTTCTGACAGAGACAAAATAGAAGTGGGGTAGACACAACAGACACTGCTGTAGACCCACGCCTCTGTTAGATCTCACTCAGTCCCTGAAGCAGGGCTGTAAGGCATTGCATGTATCAACCCAGAAGTGGAGGCCTAAGAAGGGTGGGTTATTGCGGGGCTCACAGTGGAGAGGAGGTCCAGCCCAGACTATCTGATGCCAATGCCATGTTCCTATCTGATGCCAATGCCATGTTCCTATCTGATGCCAATGCCATGTTCCTATCTGGTGCCAATGCCATGTTCCTATCTGGTGCCAATGCCATGTTCCTATCTGATGTCAATGCCATGTTCCTATCTGGTGTCAATGCCATGTTCCTATCTATGCCAATGCCATGTTCCTATCTGGTGCCAATGCCATGTTCCTATCTGATGCCAATGCCGTGTTCCTATCTGCTGCCAATGCCATGTTCCTATCTGGTGCCAATGCCATGTTCCTATCTGATGCCAATGCCGTGTTCCTATCTGCTGCCAATGCCACGTTCTCCTCACTGAATCGCTTGGCCTTCCTGGGCTCAAGAAATGCCCATTCTTCCTGGCTCTTCTCTGCACTTAGAGCTCATAACAACAGTAACAGTCAACTAGCCACCGCTTACCGAACACTGTCTTACACACGTCCTCTCCAGTTGTGGTCGGACTTGATGATCCCCATTTGACAAGTGAGTAAGTGGAGCTCAGAGAGGTCAATGCCTGCCCAGACCACACAGCGGGTGCAAGCCTGCCTGGTACCCCTCACCACGCTGCGCCCCATTCCCAGTCTCCGGCCCCTGTATTCCCGAATTCCACTTACTCTAATCCTGGGATTAGTAAGGAGGGGGAATTGACAGAGCAGCTCAGAACAAGCTACTCATCATGGAAACTTCTCTGAGCATCCTCAGGCCTCACACCTCCCCACCCCATATCCCTTTACAACCCAGACCTCCATCTCTCCAGGCCTGAGGCCTGGGGGCCCCGGGGGACAGAGCCTGTGAGCAGGGCTGGGGAGGCTCTGGGGCCCGTGGGCACGGGGTGGGCGGGGCCAGGCTGCAGCCCCGGGGCTTCCCCTCCCTGGTTGTACCAGGGAGGGCTGTGGGGAGTTGGGGGAGGGAAGGGGGCCCTGTTGAGTGGGAGCATGTCCCTGCAGGAAGCCCAGAGTCTCAGAGGAGGACCAAGAAGGACTTGGCCTCAGCCCAGCCCTAATCTCTCTGTACACACTCCCTTCCCTAAGGATTTTCCCTCGGGAAAAATCTGTTTAATTTTCCCAGCTCAGAGACAATGAATGGAGGATTTGGGGTGGAGTGAGGATGGGTGATGGGGAGGCCCGTGGAGCTTGCTGTGAGAAAAGACGAGTTTGGAAATGGAAAAGCCAGTTTCTGACACGCCCCCTCCCCCAAGAAGAAGCCAGGAATGCCGGCCGTCTGACTATGGACCAGCAGAACCCCTGACCGGCCATGTGATTGAAAGGCTTTGGCTGACTGTCTCTGTTAGTCTGTTTTGTTGTTCGCATGTTCTCAGAATAGGAGACCCCAAAGACAGAAACTGCATGTGTTTGGCACAGGAAATCTCGTATTGGTGAACGTAATTATTGCGGTGGGGTGGACGGTGGCAGTGGTGGTCACAGTGGTGGAGGCCATGGTGGGCATGATGACGGTGGCAGTGTGGCGGTGACGGGGGTGGTCATGGTCATGGAAACCCTGAAATCACGACGGGGGTGGGTGGGCCGGGGGTTGAGGGGCGGGCTTTGTAACCTGGCACACCTGGGTCCCATCCGAGTCCCAATTTCCTCTAGGAGTCACTTGGGAAAGTCAGCCTCTCTGAATCTCACTCTCCTCATCTGAAAAATGGGAATGATCAGAGCTATTGGTGGAGTTCAGGGCCCCCTGGGGTGGGCGCTGACTTCCTCCATTCTGCTCTGTCTCCGGGGGGTTCTTTGGTCCCTCCATCTGCCCTAGCTCCTTCCCTTCTGCCCACAAACTTCCTCCAGTAGCTCTCACTGGCTCTTCCCTTAATCACCATCTCAATTCCTTCCTTCAGAGCCCCACACATTCTAAAAAAGAAGTGTATACACATTGCCTCTGCTTCCTGGCCTCCCACTCACTCCCTAACCCCTTCTTGGTAGCCTCCGGGTTCCCAACACTTGACGGAAACTGCTCTCCCAGTCAGCAGAGGCCTCCCCCACATCTCAACCTCAAGTTCTTGGAGGAAATTGGCCCTACAACCAGCAGGGCTTTGAGAGAACCTCTTCCCAGGGCCGTCAGGGCCCACGTGTTCCTTCTCCCTGCCACCTGGCACCTGTTCTGCCTCCCTTTGCCCTCAAAGACCAGTGCTCTGATGGCATCTCCTGTCTCTGTACACGCTCCTCCGGGGTCACTTGATTCCCCTGGTCTGAGTCCAGTCTGTGCACAAGCAGCTCCCAAGTCCATGTCTCCGTTCTATCAGATCACCCAGCTAGAACTCCACTTCTGGCCACTGACCGGCCTTCCCTGCTAGACTCCCTCCAGCCCAGTAAAGGAAGGCGTCCAGTGCTGAACTCACTGTGTTCTCCCCAGATCTACCTGCTCTCCACTCCCTATCACCCCAGATCCAACCCTCCACTCCTCATCCCGTCTTATAAATTTCCACCCACCCACCAGTCCTGTCAATTTCCCCAGGTCATGGTGCTTTTAAAATGAACATGGAATCTAATTTTATTTTCAAAACATGAAACTTTGTTCAAAACATAAACTCGTCATTTAACTTTGCCTTTTTAAAGTTTCTAATCCTGATTAACCAACCCTCTTTGGTATTAAAGTCAATAAATTATATAAATCTCAGATCTTTTTTTAACTCAGAAACATAAATTCTGTTGTGACAAACCATAACATGTTAATCTGTGTTGTGTAAACCGTTAGCTTCAAAAAACACACACGCCTTTTTAACACTGTTGCAAATGTCTCAGAAACTTCTTACACATCATGGTGCTTTCAGAAACAGTAGACTAGGTAATGTGGATTAACCTTCCTGCTGAAGGTAATTAGAGAAGATATAAATATATCAAAATATGTGTATATATACATATATATGAAAACACAGTATGTGTGTATACACACACACACACACACACACACACACACACATATATGAAAAGAACAAACCGAAGCATCTGAGTGCTAATAAGATCAATAAGGCAGTAGAGAATTATTGGGCTGGGGTGTGGAGACTAGGCAGGTGTGCCTGGCTTCAGAAACGCTTTTCATTTGGGAAGGGAGGAAGCAACTGAGGTGCTGCAAGGTTGACCAGGGCTTTTGAGGGTCTCCTGGGGATAAAAGACAAGGCTTATCAAGAGAAGTGTTTGGTTACCCCCTTGCTTTGAATTGGGACCCCAAAGGGCTGCACCTGAGGAGGAAGGATGATCTGGATATGGACAGGTTCTCACAGAGGCTGCAGCTTAGCTTTGACTCATCCCAATTCCTGAAATTGGATTAAGGTGATCCAATGTTGCTAGTGCCTTCAGGCTCTTGTAAATCCTCTCTGGAAGAAGATATCATCCTGGTATTAGATAATTTCTACAAATGATTTTGCAAAGACAATGTCCAGGGCATGCACACACAAAAACATAACCTCACAAAAAACAAAAAAACAAGACTCCCCCCCAAACCTAAAAAACAAAAAAACAGACACATGATGAGGCAACATGAACAGATATGTAAGGAAAACATATATAACATCCTTTCTAGATGTTGGAGTTATGCATGTAGATTTAAAATTTTAAAATATGATGCTTAGCATTTTGGCAGATTGGCGAGGATGTGGAGAAAAGGGAACCCTTTGGCACTGTTGGTGGGAATGTAAATTGTTGCAGCCACTGTGGAAAACAGTATGGAGACTCCTCAAAAAATTAAAAATAGAACTACTATATTATCCAGCAATTCCACTCCTGGGTAATTATCTGAAGAAAACAAAAACACTAATTAGAAAGATATATGCACCCTTATGTTCACTGCAGCATTATTTACAATAGCCAAGATATGGAAACAACCCAAGTGCTCATTAACAGATGAATGGGTAAAGAATATGTGATATATATATATATATATATATATATATATATATATATGATAGAATATTACTTAGCCATAAAAAAGAATGATATCTGGCCATTTGTGACAACATGGATGGACCTAGAGGGTATTATGCTAAGTGAAATAAGTCAGGCAAAGAAAAGTACTGCATGATTTCACTATATGTGGAATCTAAAAAACAAAGCAAATGAACAAATATAACAAAACAGAAACAGAGCTATAGATACAGAGAACAAAGAGGCAAGAGGTGAGGAGATGGGGAAGGAAATAAATGGGTGAGAGGGATTAAAAGGTACAAATTTCCAGTTGCAAAATAAATGAATAATGGGTATGAAATGCCCATGTGGAGCAATATAGTCAATAACTATGTAATATCTTTGTAGGGGTGATATATCATAACTAGACTTATCATGGTGATCATTTTGAAATGTATAGAAATACCAAATCACTATGTTGTGTAACAGGAACTAACATAGTGTTGTAGGTCAATTATATTGATACGTCAATCAAACTCATAGAAAAATATCAAATTTGTGGTTAGCAGAGGAAGGGAGTCAGGGTAGGGGGATTTGGATGTAGGCAGTCAAAAGATACAAACTTTTAGTTATAAGATAAATAAGTATTAGGGATATAATGTACAACATGATAAATATAATTAACACTGCTGTATGTTATATATGAAAGTTGTTCAAAGAGTAAGTGCTAAGAGTTCTCATCACAAGAAAAATATTTTTTTCTATTTCTTTAATTTTGTATTTATATGAGATGGATGTTCAATAAACTTATTGAGATAATCATTTCATGATTTATGTAAGTCAGATCATTATGCTGTACACCTTAAATGTATACAGTGCTGTATGTCAATTATATCTCAATAAAACTGGAAGAAAAAAAGAATTTTGGCAGAGAACTGAAACTATTTTTTTCAAAATGGAAATTCTAGAACTGAACATTATAATACCTGACACTAAGAATTCAAAGGATAGGTTTAACAGCATACTAGACAAAGCTGATAAAGAATTAGTTAATTGAAACTAGATGAGAAAAAATATCCAGAATGAAGCATGGAAAGGGAAATGGAGGGAAAACATAGAAGAGAGTCTAATAGACCAAAGGAAAGAGTAAGAAGGCTCAAGAGAATGGGATAGAAGAAAGTTATGAAGGGATAATGGCTGAGATCTTTCAAAACCTGATAAAAGACACCAATCCATTTGTTCAGTAAGCTCTAAGAAACTAAATCAGGATAAGTAGAAGGAATATATACCTAGGCCTATCCGAGTAAAATGAAAAAGTACATTTTTACTACTAGATAAAACTAGAAGCTGAAAATCAAAGATAAGAAGATTTTTAAAACAGAGAAAAACACAGATTACCTTCAAAGGGACAACAAATTGGATATATAGCTGATTTCTTAATGTAAAACAATGGAAGCCAGAAGAAAATGGGATTCTTTAGAGGGCTGAAAGAAAATAACCACCAACTTATTCTTCAATACCCAGAAAAAAATATTCAGGTGGAGATGAAATAAATACTAAGGCTAATAAAAATCATGAGAATTAATCACCAGCAGGCCCACATTAATAGAATATTTTTCAGCCAGAAGAAAATAATCCCAAATGGGGGGTCAGAGATGCAGAAAGGAAGGAAGACCAATGGAAATGGTAAATACGTGGGTAAATATCAAATAATACTGGCTGTATAGAAAAATAATATGATAGTGTTTGGGGGGAGTTAAGGCCCTAAGGTCCCAGCCTACATTTTGAGAGAAGAGAGTAAAAGAGTTAATTAACATTAGGATTTGTTAAGAATGCATGCTGTAATCTCTGGGTAACTACTAAGAAACTGTAAAAGAGTGAATAACTTCACAAAATAATTGAGGAAGATAATTGAATAAAATAATTCAGGCACAAAGAAAGGATAGAAGAAGGAACATAGAGTAGGAAGAACATATAGAAAGCAAGATAAAAAAATAGATTTAAAACCCAAATATAAAAATAATTTTATGATATGTAAAATTTTCCCATTAAAAGGCAAAGACTTTCAGATTTTCAAACCTATTTTGGATAAGAACCAAAATTCAACTATACACTGCTTACATAGAGGTACCTGACATATAGAGACAAAGAAAGATAAAGGATGGGAAAAGATATAACATACAACACTAACAAAAGCAAAAAGCTAGTGGAGCTATGTCAAAATAAGACTAGATTTTAAAGCATTATTAGGTGTAAAGAGAAATACTTCCTAATGATATAAAGCTTAATTCACTAGGAAGATATAACTCTACATTTGTATGCACTTGATAACTTGGCATCAAAATATATAAAGCAAAAATTGTCAGAACAAATTATTGTACTTCAGCGTCCTTCTCTGCCTTCCTGGGGTCACAGAAGCTAGGCATTTCAGCTGTCAAGGCCCTCTCCCAGAAATATCCTACCTAGTTCACTTATGGAGTCACTTTTAGATGGGGAGCCATCTTGGCTAATTCACTCAACTTGTATGTAAAGAATGTGTGTTGCAGATACGATCAGTATCTTGCTCCATCTTACAGGTACTCACCGTTTTCCTACACAGCTACCTGGTAGCTTCCAATTGCAAGCACCCGAGACTGTACCTGAGGACTTCTTCTGGCTGCAGAGCCTGCTCCTGCATGTGGAGCATTCCAAAAGTACCAGAGAGTTAATGCTCCCAGGAGCAATCCTCAAACAATGCCTGGTGTGAGTCAGTGGATAGATACTCCCAACTCCCTTGCCCTTTAAGGATTAACTCAGAAGTGTGTGCTCCCAGAGATTTCCAGCAAGATTGATCTCCAGTTACCCACAGGGGTAACTGGCTTGATGTAATACACATTTTTTTTTTTTTTTTTTTTTGCTGTCTTCCCTTTCCTGCCTGAGTTCCCCGCTCCCCTACTGTTATTCTTTGAGATGATCTTCCACATAAACTATATTCAAATCCTTTTTTTTATTTTTTTATTTTTTGGTCTGGCCGTGCCGTGAGGCATGCGGGATCTTAGTTCCCTAAGCAGGGATCAAACCAGTGCCCCCTGCAGTGGAAGCTCGGAGTCCTAACCACTGGACCACCAGGGAATTCCCTCAAATCCTTTCTTAGGGTTTACTTCCAGGGGAACTCAAACTCAGATAATATCACTTGTTTTAATGATAAGGACATCACCAATCCTTGCAATGTTGCTTGGCTCTGAGGTGGTCTTCATTCCCCTGCCCCATCCCTTTGACCCTGTTCTCATCTATGACTTCATGTGTGTCTTTCATGAGGACTGTTCAGACAGTGGTTTCCAGCGCCCATAATGTCTCTCCCATTGTTTCTTCACAGGCGGCTTCAATAACCTTCCTATTAAGCAGAGAGCTAATCATTGCCCACCTTCTACTCTGATATCTTCAGTGGCTTCGTACTGCATGTAGGAGAAAATCCCAACCCTCAGTTGACATGCAAAGTCCTCTGTGATCTAGCTTCAATTCACCTTTCAGCCACTCCCCATTCTCCACTGCTTTCTCCCCCAAATCTGTGCTCACTTCTCAGCCACCTTCACCCCTGGGCACCAGACCAGGTGTCTCACTATTGCCCGTTATGCTCTCCCCAATTTGAGAAGTCACAGGTCCATGAACCAACCTCCAAGGCTCAGCTCAAATGACACTTCTGTGAAGCCTTCACATTAGTCTCACATTAGTCTTTGACTCTCCCATAGTGCCTCAAACTTGGTGACTGCTGGGGGATTTTCAACAGATGACACTGAAATTCTTAAGAAGGAGAACTCCTGGGTTACCCTCATTGGATTGCCTATAAGACAAATGTGCTGTGTAATCTTGGGCTAGTCCCTTATCCTCCATGGCTCTTAGTTACGACAACTACCCAGGAAGTACTTTTGACTAAAATCAGTATTTCTCCAATGAAGAAAGGGGTGCAATTTTTCACTGTGCAGATGGCCTTGTGCATTGTGGGACATTTAGCATCTCTGGCCCACAGCACCCAATTCTGGAGCACCCCTAATCATTGTTACAGTGAAAAAGACTAACACATTCTCGAACACTCTAGGTGCATCTCCATCAGACTGGACGATTCCTTAGGATCTTCTAAGCTCAGATACTCTTGGAATCCTCTGGTTGTTGTGTAGGGACCTCAGTAGCCAGGAACCATGCAGAGGTCTGGGCAGTGGCTCAATGATGGGGAAAAAGCTGGAACCAAACTGGAGACAATGCTCCTGTTTGGACAGAGCTAGGGTCCAGCATCCCAGCCTTCAAAGGGCCACAAACTCCTTGCTGGCTCTGGCTGGCCTCCCGATCTGAGGGGTTTCAGTCTGCCCTGATGGACTGGAGTCCAGACAGCAGGTGATACTTCCGATGAAGAGTGGGCCACCCGCAGGATTCTATGGGTTGGGGCCAGATGGGGCTGGCAGGGCAAGGGCTGGGGCTTGGCCAGTGTCATGGGCTATCAGTGGACCTGGAACAGCAAGTGAAAACCTCAGTGTTCTTTTGCAGGCCATCATAGGAGGTTGGGTGGGGTGAATGGTGGACAGCTGTGACTTGGGGAGCAGGAGAGTGCTAGAGACTGACCACCCGACATGTGGGCAGTGGCTACAGCTGTGACAGCAGCACTTCTGCTGGGGGAGGCTGAAAACACAGCTGGTTGTCTAGACTGCATGGTGGGGGGAGGATGGAGGCAGAGAAAGGTTGCCATGTTAGTGAGAGATGAGAGATGGCAAGGGTGGATGAAACAGCTGTAGGGAAGCCTTTCCTCAGACCTAGCGTTTGGCTGGGGCTCTGGGGAGAGTTGCCCAACGTTGGGAGCTCAGGGTGAGTTTTCAGGAGGTTCTGGGAACCTCCTTCCATTCATTGATTCACCAAGTTATCCATTCAACAATCATCTCTGGGGTTGGAATGAGACCACCCCAATCTTGTACGTGTTGTGGGATCATACTTCACCCGGTGTGAGGTGTCAGGGATTTGGTGACTGATAAAGGAGGAATGTGGAAGGAGAAGAATTCGTCAATATTTATCCAAGTGGGTCCAGGGGAGGCTGCTCTGAATGGAGACAACTGGCCTCAAGATGGCGAGGGAGGAAGGCTGGAAAGGTACCACGGCCGCTGATCTTGTGCACACAACCATCCTGTGAGTTAGATGCTATGATTTCTCGTATTTTGCTGATGAACAGAGGCCCATTCTTGAGTTCAAATGGACATCCTTCAGGCTCACCCAGCTTGAACAGCCCTGAAAATCTCCAGCTGCCCTTGCTGTGAGGTCTGCAATCTTTAGATCTCAGGGGGTGGCTACCAGAGCAGGAGGCAGCCACTGTGGCCAACGTGGTCCTTCTGACAGCCACCTCTGTCCCCACGGTAACACCATCCATAGGTTTGTTGCAAGCCTGGTTATATGACCAGTCTCCTGGGATCTGCTCACCCTTGGGCAAACTGATAAAACCAAAATTTTGAACTTTCCACACTAAGGACCAAGTCTTGGTGACTCCACCAACCATCCAAGAAGGTTAGCTAACACGTTCTCAGTGCTCGTTCTGTGCCTGGCACTGCGCTCAGCAATTCAAAATATATTTTGAAGACTCATTCAGTCTTCACACTAACCTGGGAAGTAGGGACCACTGTTAGCCCCATTTTACAGATGGGGAAACAGGTATGGAGAGGCTGAGTAACTTGCCTATAGTCTCCCAGGTGATAACTGGCAAATTGGGGTTCAAATCCAGGCATGCTGGCTCCAGAGGCTCCAGAAGTCTGGCGAGGGGCTGCCTGAAGCAGATTGCACCCACGCCATCTGTCCAAAGTTAAGGACAGCTGGATTTGGGCCCCCAAAGCCTGCAGTCAATTTCTGGCCACACCACCAATTAGCTGTGTGACCTGAAACATGTCACTTACTCTCTCTGAATCTCCATTTTCTCCCTGCTTGAATGAGAGGGTTGAACTGCATGCTCCTGAGCTTGATTCCAGCTCTGACATTTCAAGAGGCTTCATCAGGCTAAAATAAGCACTAAGAGGCACGCTGCGGTTGGGAAGCGCAGCCTGGGATGTGCGTGCGTGGAGGCTGGGAGGCTGTCCGTGGTGAGGGGCTGTAGAGGCCTCATTGTGAGTGCATGAGCTCAGCTGGGGGCCACTTTCTCCATTCCATGCCCACAGCTGGCTGTGAGTCACTGACAGTCATTGACCATGACAGGGCTGCTGGTGACAGGGCAGGCTCCGAGCATGGACGGGAGACAAGTCCAACCTGGTCCCAGACTTGGGGGTCCCAGGGGGCCTCAGGCTCTTCCCAGTTCCTGTCTAGATGCTACTGTATCCCCGGTCCCTGCTCTGGGCGCCTCCTCTGTGGTGGGGTGGCATAGAGACAGATAAGACACAATCTCTACTCTCAGGAAGCTCATGGGGGTGGGGAGGTGCATCTAGGCATGGGCTGGGCACTTGTCTCAGGGTTCTGAACTTGCCGGGATAGGGGACTCAGAACCAGGGTGCTGCCCCCTGCCCACCCCAGGCTCTGCAGGCCAGGCCTTTGCCAAGTGAGGCCAGATATCATGTTCCTCCTTCCCAACCCCACCTGCCACCCTGGGCTGGACCCACAGACTCAGTTCTGGGACAAAGATCAGACTCCAGCCTTCTGCCCAGTGCGTGAAATGCTCTGTCGGTGCCACTTTTCATTCATTAATTCATTCATTCATCTTCATTGTTTCCATCATTCGTTCAAGTAATAGTACCTCTGAGAAGTATTCCTCTTGGTTCTGCTTAAACTTATCCTGCTCACGGTCTTCTGGGGCAGCCCAATCCACAATGTGACCATCTGACTTTTTTTTTTTTTTAATTAATCTATTTATTTATTTTTGGCTGCGTTGGGTCTGTGTTGCTCCAGCTGTAGAGAGCGGGGGCTATTCTTCATTGTGTTGAGCGGGCTTCTCATTGCAGTGGCTTCTCTTTGTTGTGGAGCACGGGCTCTAGGCGCACGGGCTTAGTTGCTCTGCGGCATCTTCCCAGACCAGGGGTCGAACCCGTGTCCCCCGCATTGGCAGGCAGACTCCTAACCACTGCGCCACCAGGGAAGTCCTTCATCTGACTTTTAAAACCTTACTGTTGGGCTTCCCTGGTGGCGCAGTGGTTGAGAGTCCGCCTGTCAATGCAGGGGACACGGGCTCGTGCCCCGGTCCGGGAAGATCCCACGTGCCGCGGAGCGGCTGGGCCCGTGAGCCATGGCCGCTGAGCCTGCGCGTCCGAAACCTGTGCTCCGCAACGGGAAAGGCCACAACAGTGAGAGGCCCGCGTACCGCAAAAAAAAAAAAACAAACCTTACTGTTGGTAACTTGAAATCTGACTTCCTAGGTTGACCTTCTGCTGGTGGTCCTTCTGTCCTCCTTTATATGGCAGCCCTTGGAGGGCTCCAAGTTCATTCATCTCCCCCTCCTTCGTTCCCTCCTCCCCTTCCCTCCCTCCCTCCCTCCCCCTCCCCTTTTTCCTTCTCTCCCTCCCTCCTGCCCTCTCCTCCTTCCCTCCCTCTGCAGACATTTATCGACTTCTACATGCCAGGCACCAGGAAGACAATAGTGAGCCACAGCACATCCAGCCCTGACCTCAGCGTGCTCACCATCTAGTTAGGGAGACACCTCGAACAGAACGATTCCATAGATAACTGTAAAGCTGCCTCTGGTAAGAGCCACCCTGAGACCAGGGCAGGGTGGTAGGCAGAGCATGTAAAAGTGGGACATAATCCACAGAGACGTCAGAAAAGGCTTCCCTGAGGAAGTGGTGCTTTAGCTGATATGAAGACTAGGGAGGAACAGGAAATTTGCCAGTGGGGGACACGGTACACGCACAGGCCCTGGCTGGAGCGTGGGACTCCCTTGTGCCTGGGCCCTATGTTCCTGCTAAACATCCCTGTGGCAGTTTCTCATATGATGGGGTTTCTGGACGCCTCCCCACCCTGTCACTCTCTGTCATTATCCCCTGGAGAGGGAGACACTCGGGTCTGGACCCACTGCTCCAGGAGGGTCTGGTCAGCTCAAGGTCAGGGACACCCCTCTCTCTCTGGCTGCTGCTTGCCCTGGGGGACAAGTCCCCTCCCAGGAATGCTCATCTGAACTGACCTTACATGTGGCCTCCCCCAGCCTGCTTCTGAGCTGCTGTGTATCTGGCCTCCCATTCGAGTCCTTGCATGGACCCTACGAATGCTCATCTCTCCGATGTGGCCTGCTTACTCCAGCCGGCAGAGTCTGTTCTGAGTCTGGATTCCACTGCTGGTCGCGATGCCCAGGGCTGCATACCTGGTGAGTGACCAGCATTGAGTCTGCATACCCTGGACAAGGTGTCAAGAGGTGAGGTCTCAGAGCCTATGGGGAGGAGGGGGAGGGCAAGGGGCCTGAGATCCTGGGAGGGGGCTGTGGAGGGGCTTCTGCCCTGGCACCCCAGAAAGAGGTGCTTAGGGCCTGAGGCCTGAGCTATGCTGGGGTCCTGCTGTTCTGTGCCTCCCCCCAGCCCCTCATCAGTGCAGACCAGCTCCGCGTGCCCTCGTGCGTGTGTGGTGGGCGCTTGCCTGTCTGCGTGTATGTGTGTGTGGAGTGTGTGAGCCTGTGTGAGCCGTCCTTGCTATTGACTGGCATCACCCTTTGCCATTAGTAACCCCATCACTCATGGGGGCCAGGTCACCAGAGACTTGGAAGAGGCCCCACCCGACCTACCTTGCCTAACAGCCACACCAGGTGGCCCCCTTTGCCCTCCTGCCTCTCTACCTGCCTGCAGGGTCCTCATTCACCACCCCACCCCCTCAACTTGCTGACCAGGCAGCCGGGCAGGATCCCCTCCCCTCCTCAGTCTTCTATTTCTGCCCACAGCCTCCCTGCCACTGGTGCCACCCCTGCTTCCCTCCTCACCTCATCACTTTCCCTGTCACCCCCTCTTCATCCGTTCAGACTCAGCGTAGACATGGACTCCTCCTCTAGGAAGCCCTCCCCGATCCTCCTCTGTGCTCTCAGAATGGAGGAGCTAAGAGGGCACGGCCTACATGGGATTTATTATAGTGTTTTCAGAGGCTAAAACCTAATAGATCTTGTTAAATGAATGAGACTATAACCTCTGTGGGCTTCATACTTCTTATCTGTAAAATGAAAATATAATACTATTTGACACAAGGGTTCTGAATAGGGAAGTAGATGATGAATATGAATTTCCTGTCACTGTGCTGGAGAAGTCACAGATGTTCCAGAAACAACTCTCACGTCCCTACCCTTTAATGTTTATGGATACACGTTCTTTTCTGTTTAAATCCTTTCTGTTAAAAATATTGTACATTTTTGGAGTCCTTTGGCCCCAGAGCACAACTGGCTTCTTGTAGCTCAGGTCTCTATTGGAAGGTCACCTCCTCACAGGGACATTCTTTGACGACCCCATCTAAACTGCCCCACCCATCCAACACTCTCCACTCCAGTGGTTGTGTCATCATGACCTGAACTTGATTCGTTTGTAACTCGTTGATCTGTCACTCCCTCCCTAGAATGTGAGAACCACAGGGGCAGAGACCTAGGCTGCCCTTTCCATTCCTGGAGCCCCCAGTGCCCAGAGCCATGCCTGGCACACAGCGGCGATCCCGGAGTTTCCGACGCTGAGGCTGTGAAGTCTCTAGGGGACAAATGCCAGCGTGTGTGTGTGTGTGTGTGTGTGTGTGTGTGTGTGTGTGTGTGTGTGTGTTTGGGATAGAGATGATGGGGTAGCTCTCCCCATCTCATCATACGTCCCTGGGAGGTGGGCTGGGGGAGACTCCTGTGCTCCCCCCACATGGTCCTGGAGGGAAATCGGGAGCCATGGTCCCTCCAGGGCTGCCCGGGGGTGTAAGGGAGGGGGCGGCACCTTCTTTGCCTGGTGACTCCTGAACACAGTCCATCTGCCAGCAAGGAGGGACTGGGCTGCTTCTGCTGTTCCCCCACTTTGGAGGGACACTCCCTGCTACCCTAAGCCGGGACCCCAGGCCCAGGCCTGCCTCTTACTGGTGCCATTTTCTTCCCTGTGTGGCATTTGCTCCTCTCCTCACTCTTGCCTTCCTGTCACCAGAGTCTGACAGGCCCCCTCCTACCTGCATTCTCCGTCGTCACCAAATCCTCAAACGTCCAGCTTTAGGGGTGCTGTGAGGTTCCCTGTGTCTCTGCAGTGGGGAATGCTACCCCATTGGGGCTTCCTGGTGCTCAGCCCCCACCCTGCCACTCTGGCCCTTGCCCTGGGCATGGTGGGAGGGATCCCAGAGAAAGGCTGCCAGAGGCTCCCGCCTGTACCTGCTGCCCTTCCTGCTGGGGAAGGGCACTCAGTCCCCACGTGTCCCCCCTCCCCCCAGCTGAGGGGGCCAGCACCAGACAAGCCTACTTGACTTCTGGCTCAGGTAGGCACGGAGGGTTTGCACGGACCCAGCTTTGGACCCAGGCCCTTGGCCGGCCTCAGTGGCATTACCCGGTGTGGCAAGGACGCCCCCTACCAGCTCTGGCCCCCCACCCCATGACCCCTCAGCCCTGCTCCCTACACCAGGGTGGCCCAGAGTCACTGCCTCATCCTCAGAGCTGTCAGCACCCCCGGTTCTAGAGCTCCCAGCCCTGGAAGGGCCCCAGAATGTTTGCACAGGGGATTTCAGGGTTCAGAGGTTTGTGAAGTGGGCTCTGTGGCGTGCCCTGGAGCCAATCTGCGTGCACGTGTGTCTGTGTGTGTGTGTGTGCGCGCGCACGCGCGTGTATGATGGACTAAATACTGGGGCTCTGGGTCCCCACTCCTATTGTGACCCTATAGAACCCCAAACTTTTTCTGTTACTAGTGGAGACTCCACATGTTACTATTTAAGTCAAAGGATCCATTATTCTTAAAAAAGAAAGGTTTGAAAATCATGAAACCTAGACAAAACTCATTTTATGTGTGGGGAAACTAAGGCCCAGGGAGCAAAGGGCTTCTCAAGGTCACAGAGGGATCAGTGGCAGAGCTGGTATCATACCAGGCTGCCTGGCTCACAGGCTGACCAGGCCAAAATGTCCCTCTCAAGAGGTGGCAGGTGAGGGCGGAATGCCAGGAAGGCCTCATCCAGAGACGCGGGTTAAGGTCACAGCCTCCCCACCCCATGGGCCCCCTGTGAAGTGCCTGGGAGAACAGTTGCATTGGAAAGTTCCCTCAGTTCTTAACTGGAAGCTTGAGGTTTGGGAGTGGAAAGGGGCAGGATGAGGGAGGAAGAGTGGAGTGGGGGTGGGGGACAGGGGTTCATCCTCTGGGTCACTCATACCCCATCCCCCAATTAAAGCACCAAATGCCCTCCTGTCATTTTGAGACCGCTTCTCCATTCCCCCGTGGTCAGTCTGACAGTTCTCCGCAGGAGGAAGATGAAGGCTGCTCCACAGGCACCCCCTGCCACAGCGCCTGTCCCATTGGAAGCAGTCCCCCACCCCAAGCACCTGACTTCCAGGCAGAGGGACTTGGTGGCAGGCATACAGAGGGCTGGGTGGCACTGAGGTGATGACTTCTGGGGTGGGAAGGCTGTGAAGAAGGGGGGTGGCATTTCTATCTCAGGAGTCCTGTAGCCATCCCCCTACTGGCAACAGCAGGAATGGCACAGTAGGGGGCTCAGTGGCACCCCCTGTGGCTCCTGCCAGTGTCCAGATGGGCACCTGGGAAAATGCTCTTGAATGAATAGTTGTGTCCATCCTCCACCAGCCTCTCCACAATCACCAGTCTCCGCCCGCTCCCTCCAACACCCCTGTCCTTTAGAGACTACAAGGACTGAGTTATTCTTAGTAGGTTTCATTCATCGAAGCGTGACAAACGGTGTCCTGGGAGGAATGCCTGGGCGCAGCCGAGAGCCAGAGGGGTGAGATGGGGTGCAAAGGCCCCATCTGAGGGGACAATCCAATGCCTTCAAGGAGCTCCAGACTGAGGGGAGACACAGCCCTGCCCTCAGGGAGCCCCAGTCTGAGGGGAGAATCCAATGCCTTCAAGGAGCCCCAGTCTGAGGGGAGACACAGCCCCACCCTCAGGGAGCTCCCTATGATGGAAGATACTACCTCCACACCCCATTCCCCTAGCCCTCAGTGAGACCCCAGTCTGAGGGAGAGATCCAATATCCTGCTTTCCATGAACCTCTAGTCTCATGGCAGAAAATACCATGTCATCCCTGCTGGAAAAGATCTGGTGCCTACCCAAGGCAGAGACTGATATTCGAGATGAAAAAAGTGGCTGCCAGAGGGGTTTCCAGAAGCATATGCAACCACCACTGCCACCACCTGTAGGGAGCATAAAGAGGGGCTCGGAGGGACACTCATCTTGGCACGCTTACTGAGAAACATGCAAAAACTACAAAGGTGCAATAGTGCAGACTGAGATCCTAGAAAATGAGGAAAAGGGTAAAGGCACAGGCCAGGTGGGCTGGTCTACATCAAGGTCTCAAACTCAAATGCCTTTGGGGACCTAGTCTGGCCACACTGGCCTTTGCCAATGGGGAGGGCAGCCCACATTGTCTGTAGAATATAAAAACCACATACTCACTGAAGGTCAAAAAAACCTCACTAAAGATTAAACTTGGCCCATGGCCATCAGTTTGCAACCCCCTGGGCATCAGGAAAAAATTCCTGATAGTGGAGAGGTTCGAGCCTGGTTTGGATAAAGAAGCTGACAGCCAAGTTGCTCCCCTCAAGTGCTGGCCACCAGGCTTGGCTTCTGTGTCTTCAGGGCCTCCTCCCACCCTTCCTGGGATGGAAGACTTGAGCCACACTTCACCAGCTCCCTTGTGGCCAACAGGCCACAGCTGGTCGGCTGCCAGCACTCCAGTCTGCGGCGGGGGTATCACCTTTCTTCGCAGGAATGTAATTCCCCAGTCAGGGGAAGGAGCCTGTCCGGCTCCTTAAATGAGCTGATCTGGAAGTTCTGGCTGGGTGGTCTTCCCTGAGAGCCTTTACATTTCTGAGCCTTCAGTGCAAAATGGGATACTATTCCCCGGGTGCCCTACCCACCCCCGCCCGGGACAGTTAACTTTCCAATCGGCCTCAGTGACCATGTCTACGAGAGGGTCCTGCCACCTCCCCACTCTCCCAGTCCCTTCCTGCAGAGATCTCAAAGACTGTAGGCTTAGGGGAGGGGAGGGGCCGGCTTCCCCACTTCAGGCCTAGGGACTGGTCTCCAAGTCCTCCCCTCCCCCCACCCCAGGTGGGGTCTCATAGCGCTCTCCTGGGACCAAGGGGGCAGTCCTGGAGGGCGGCAGGAAGCAGCGGGAGGAACCGACGCGCGCGCTACTGGGGACAGGGGACGGGGGACGGGTTCCGGGACCCGGGAGGGGCGGCCTAATTACGGCGCGTTGTCCCCGTGCCGCCGAGCGCCGCGGAGGAGAGCGGCGGTGGGTAATTAGAGCGCACTAGCCGTGCCCCTGCAACCCTGTAATTTCTCCGCGCGCTCCGGGTGTGTTGTAGGAGGTGAAGCGATGCGGGCTCGGGTCTGAGTCAGACTCTCGGAAGCCCGGGTAGGGACGCAGGGGACGAAAGAGGCCGCGGAGAAGCGACTCCTGCCGCGGGAGGCGCCGGCGCCTTCTCCTGGCAAGGAGTCACCCGTCCCGTGGCTGCTCGCAGCGCTTCCCCACTTCCGCGGACAGAGCGGGGCGGGGCCTGGGGCGGGGCAGCGAGGGGGCTTGGCCCGGGCCTCCTCCCGCCTCCAGGGGGCGCTCCTCAGTCCTGCGGCTCTTCCCCAGGCTTCGAGTCCTGTGCCCTGCACCCAGCCATGTGGCTGGCTCCCCGCGCGCAGGTGGACCGAAAGAGATGCAGATGCAACGCGGTAACAGACCTAGGGCAGTGAGAGAAAAAAAACACTCAGAGACATCAGAAGGAAGTGGGGGCGCTTGTTCTAGCTGAGCCCTGAAATCATTTCTGGGGGAGCAGGGAGGAGCGAGCGGGGGGCCGAGACTGGGAGGGGAGTTTATTTATTAGCCAGATTAGCCAGCATTAATGGGGGAGCGGTGGTGGCCGGCGGCGGCGGGGACATAGCTGGCATAGCTGGCATAGCGGCGGGGCCTCCCGCGGCGCGGGGCTCAGGCGGCTTCAAAGGGGCTTAAAGAGGCCCGTGGTGGCACTGCCACGGCCCCGCGGGGGAGGGCGTGGGCGCGGGCGGCGGGGGAGAAGGCGGCCATTGTGCACCGAGGGATTAGGGATCTGGCCTGGAAGGAATTTTAAACTGCTGCGAGCCGGCGCCCCAGGACTCCCCTCCTGCCCCTCCACTGCTCCAGAAGCAGGAGCAAGCTCAGATGTTTACCTGCATTTCCGTGTCTGGGGGGGTCCTCCCGCCCTCGGATGGGAGGCATCTAGGGTTGTCAGATTTGGCAAGAAACGATGCAGGACGTCCAGTTAAATTTGCATTTCAAATAAACAATGAATACTTTTTTTTAGTATAAGTATACTCCATGTGTTGTATGGGATATACTTATACTAAAATATTATTCGTTGTTTATCTGAAATTCAGATTTAACTGGACGTCTTGTATTTGCTTTTCCAGCAGCCCTAGAGTCACCGAAATGTCTAATCTGTGTCTGCAACAGATTGGGGGGGGTCCCTAAAAATTCAGTGGGGCTGTGTATCTCTACCCTCAGACTGTAGGTTTCCTGAAGCCCAATGCTGTGTTTCACCCTTCAGAATGGAGCTCTGATGGTAGAGTACACGTCTCCATCAGAATAGGAGCTTCCTGAGGACGGAGCTCAATTTCAGATTGGAGCTTTGAGGTCAATGTCTGTGTCTTCATCACACTGGAGGTTCCTGAAGGGGGGAGGGGGTCTGTGTGCTTCCTTGAGGGCAAGTCTGTCTCCTTTCCTCCTCCAAGCAGGTGGCGGCCCCTCCCCCTATTGGTGTAGTTTCTTGTCTACAGAGGGCGCTAGGGGCCCAGAGGACTGACCTACAGATGGATGGGTCCTGTTTCTTGGCACTCAGGGCTGCAGGTTCTCTAGGGTTGATGGACCTGGGGACTTGGGAGGTGGGGTCCCCATCCTGTGTGGCTCTTGACCTGGGCCCGGCCCCTGTCCGGGAGTTGAGGCCAGGCCTGCTTTGGCAGAAGCCGTGGCCAGCATGTGGGAGAATCTCCGAGTCTGGTTACTGACAGTTTTTGGCAGGAAGGGACAGTGTGGCCCTCAGTGCAGAATGGCCCTGCCCACCTCCTCTCTCCCCATAACCATTGCAACCAAGCCGCTGTCCTCTATCAACCTCACAAACCCCATTACCCAGCCTTTGCCTGTGCTGTTCTCTGTGCCTCTCTTCCTGTCCTTGAGGACAGCTGAAGTCTCACCACATCTCCTGGATGTTCTGGCCTTCAGCAGGGTAGGTATAGCCAAGTAGGCTGCTTGTGCCTGGGGGTCTTGTGGTGAAAAGAGACATCCATCCACTCCTTCCTTCCTCACCAACCTGGGCCACAGGGGCCAGAGAGGGGACAAAGGTGGGGGTGGGGAGAGATGGGAAGGTGGGGGGAGTGTAGGTGGAGGGGAAGCAAGGGGAAGCAAGAGGAAGTCTTGGCCACCATCTCCTCCCCACCCAATGTAGCCCCTTCCCAAATCCCCTGTTCCACCCCCCCTCCCTCCCCCCACCCCCAGCCTCTGAACTCTTTTCCCTTGAAGCTGAGGGAAGCCGGGGAGAAGCCCTTTCCCACGATCACAGCCTCAGCAACCCCACCCCCTGCTCCTTCGGCCGCAGCCACCCTAGCCTCTGCAGAGCACAGGCCTGGCCTGCTCCATCCCTACAGGGCCCCCTCCTTGAGCCAGGACTCCTGCTTCCTCGAGTGGCATCACCCCACTCCTCAGGCCGCCCAGTCATCAGGTCAGCAATTAGCTACTGCATGAGGCCACCGAACGTCACAGCCCCTCCCCCCAGGCCAGCGCGGCGGCCGGAGTGCTGGGGGGTGCCCCTCACACTTTGTAGTCAGTGCCAAGTCCTGGCAGGACCTTCCCCCAGCCTACTGAGCGCTGGGGTACTGAGCTCTTCATCCGCGGACCCTGCGCTGCTGGGGGTGGGGGAAGCCTCGCTGCTCCCTCCCCCCTCCATGTCACCCCATCCCATTGGGTGAGGACACTCCCACTGCCTGGGTGGGGCAATGCCAGCTCAAGGGCACCTCAGCCCCAGCGGAGCGGAGCGAGCGGGTCTGGGCCTGAGATTCAGGTGTCTCTGTCCCCAGTCATAGGCAGTTTTCACCAGGCTCTCACCTGGGGCCTGGGAATCTGTGCACGGAGGATGGTGGCAGTGACCTGGTAAGGGGGGAGCAATGGGGCAGCCCTCTGCAGAGACCCAAACGTGCAGGGGGGCAGCCTCTTCCTGAATGCCCACGGAGGGCTCGCGCACCTGCACCTGGGCACACTCACAGATCCAACCTGGGCAGTGTGTGTCCCGCTGCAGCCATGCGCTCAGGTGTCCCTGGCGGGCAAACCCACCTGGAGGTACACCACATGCCCAGACGACCCCTCCTGCGGCGTGCACACAAACCCACCGACACGCTCACAGACAACAAGCTTACCGCCACACCAAAACCCAAAGCAGGACAGGACAGAGGAGCCCAGCCCAGGAGGGTGGGATGAGAGACAACGCCCCCTCCCCCATCCCACCCCTTGGGCTCGGTGTCTCCCTGGGGAAGGGTGGGAAGGGTGTGTGGTGGGCAGGTGGGAGCAGCTGTGGTCTGAGTCTGGAGGTGGGGGCAGGGTATGGATTTCCAGAGAGAATAAAAAAGTTCCAACAAATTTAAAGAAAGGTGTGGAACCTTAGGCAGATCATCACTCCTTAGGACCTCAGGGATTGCATCTGTAAAACGGGGATATTAAGGACACCATTTAAACTTGGTTGGGGAGTTTAACGGAGGTAACTGGCTCAGAGCAGGTGCCCAGCCCACATAACTATTGAGGAGACCCTCCCGATGTCCTGTCTCTGGGTGGTGGATTTGCCCACAAGAGCTGCCCTGAGGAGAGAAGCAGCCCTCATCCTGGGTCTTACCTGAGCATGTGCTCACCGCTGGTTTTCTCCACTTCCTGGGGTCCAGCCCTGGCCGGGCGTCGGGGCTGATAGGGTGTTGCTCCGGATTGGCCTGGGGGCAGGGCCTGGGAGGGGCTGTCTGGCTGCCCCGCCCCTACCTGACTGGCCCAACAGGTAGCTGAGTGCTGGCTTCCAGCCCTGGGAGGGGATGAGTCAGTCAGCACCACCCCATCCAGGCAAATGGGGCGCAGGGGACGGGAGCTTTGGGTGGAGGGGCCTTCTAGGAACGTTCCTGGAAGAGGACCTGGGAACCACGCTGCTGCCTGGAGCCACCGCCTCAGCCTACTAGTCTGTACTCAGCTCAGCAAACACCCTTGTCCTTGCTTCTCACAGCGAGTCCTCCGCCCTCTGGATTCATGGGGCCGCCCCAGCTGGGAGCAGGGAGCCAGGCCTGAGGCCCTCATGCTGCCTTGCCACCCTTCTCAGCCCTTCAGGAAGGCTGTCCAAGCCATGGACACAGGGCCACAGGTACACACATGCTCTTGTACACATGTCCGCAGCCACATAAGCACAACCAGAGACGTGTTCCCACAAGCACACGCACACACATACTCTCACTGCTCCCTCACACTTATACACACCCACATAAACACCCAATTTCACGCGCACACTCATGTACACGAAACACAAACTTGCAGAGTCATAATCACTGTTGTTGGTTGAATTGTGTCCCTCAAAAGATATGTTGACATCTTTGTCCCCAGTACCTGTGAATGTGACTTTAGTTGGAAACAGGGTCTTTGTAGATGTAATCAAGATGAGATCTAACTGGATTAGGGTGGGCCCCTAATCTAATGACTGGTGTCCTTTTAGGAGAGAGATTTGTAGACAAAGAGATACGGAGACACACAGGGAAGAAGGTCACGTGATGACAGAGGCAGAGCTTGGAGTGATGCAGCTACAAGCCAAGGAGCACCAAGGATTGCCTGCAACTACCAGAAGCTGGGAGAAAGACGTGGAACAGACTCTTCCTATAGCCTCCAGAAGGAACCAACCCTGCCGACACCTTGATTTTGGACTCTGGCCTCCTTAATTATGAGAGAATAAATTTCTGTCGTTTTAAGCCACCAGGTCTGTGGTATAGTTTGTTATGGCTGCCCTAGGAAATGAATACAATCATGTGTGCGCGCGCGCGCACACACACACACACACACACACACACACACACACACACACACTCACAGTGGCTCTAGGCGCAGGAATGAGGTTGGTGGGGTACCTTTTAGGGGCTGCTCTGTCTCTGTCCTCCTTCCCCTGTAACTAGTCCAGTGGACACAAAAAGGCTCACGGCACCAGGCAGGAGCCCAATAATTTTTCATCTCTCCTTCCCTCCCTGGAGTTCTTAACAAGGCATCCCCCTCAAAATCTGTTCTCAAGAATGGGTAGCCATGGTTATGTGCACCAAAAGACGTGTCTAAGAAGGCTGCGGTTGCTTAATGCTATTCATTAAAAATTGGAAACAACCAAATGTCCATCAACGGCAGAACAGATATATCAATTGTGGCATAACCAGTCAATGGAAGGCTACTCAGCTATGAAAAAGGAAGAACTAGTGTTGCAGAAACAATGCGGATAACCCTCACAGACCTCATGTCCAAGAAACTGGGTCGGACGCAAAGAGTGCGTGCTCTAGGAGTCCGTTTGCATGAGGTTCAAGAATAGGCCAAGCCAATCTGTGGTGAAACAAGTCAGAATAGTGGTCACTTCTCTCCTGGGGGGGGATGGTATTGACTGGCAGGGGCTTGAGGGAGCCTCCTGGGGGGCTGAAATACTCTGTGCTGGATCTGGGTGGTGGTGACATGGGCGTACAAACATGAACAAATTCACCAAGCTGTACCCCTAAGATTTGTGCAATTTGATGCGCAAAACTTACACCTTAATTTTAAAAAAGTAAATTAAAAATACTGCATCCCCGAAGTCAATGACCAGAAGCCACAGGATAGCATCTTCTGGGGTGAGTGGCTGCAGAGCCTGCCTGGTCCCCATGCTGCACTGGTGTCCTTGGACCTGGGACCCCTTTTGTGGCTGATGTTCCAGGATATTTGTCGACTGTAAACTTTGAGCGGGGGGCTGCCTGGGGAGGCCCTGGTGTGTCTCAGCAGCTCTGGGTGGAAATG
>NC_041231.1:77078668-77090756 GCF_002837175.3 Physeter macrocephalus | reverse complement strand
CAGGGGAATGAGGGAGCAGAATTGCAGCCTTGCCTGAAGGGTTCTGAGCACCCTTTTCACTAGGGTGAGGAGGGGTCTCCCATCTCCACCCTTCATTTCAGAGCCACAACCTGGTGGTGACTTGGGGGGTGGGGGGCTGACTCTGGGTCCCATCCCCCAATGTGATGTCACCACCTTTCACAATAATACACTGTCATGGATCCAACCCCATGGGTTATCATCAAACTGAGAGCCCCACGCTCCTGGGTCTTCAAAAATGGGGGCCAGAAACACACAGAACAAGAACACAAGTCAACAGCCATAAGACCACATCACATCTCTATAGCATCTTCTCCTTCCATGGACTTAATCCCCTCCAACAAACTTGATCCCACTTATCCTCCATCTGCAGGCTGCTTCAGGACAGGGACTATCAGGGCAGACTTTCCCCCCAGAGAATTCCAAGGGTACAGAGGGACCCAAGGTCACCCAGCAACATGGCAAGGAGGGGTGGGGGCGTGTGGAGCAGCGAGCAGCCCGGACAGAGGTCACGCTGGGCCCCCTCAGCGGCAACCTCAGCCCCACTCGGAGGGCCCCACCTCACGGCCAGGGCAGCCTCGGCCTGCAGCTCTGTAGTAGTTCAGAAGGAGCCAAAGAGGAAGGGGAAGGTGTTCCAGGTGAGGGCGAAGGGGAGAGAAGGGCAGAGGTGGGTGGAGAAGAGCACGAAAGGTGTCCAGAAGCCAGCAGTGGCCCCAGACAAAGGGAGTAGTGATCGGGCCCAAGGCACAATAGCTGTACTTTGTCCTGATGTCCTGACACCTCTGATGTTCAGGGTCGCTCTCCCTGTGTGGGTGGAGGCTGTTCCCTGCATGGGTAAAGAGGCAGAGCCTCTCTGAAGCTAGGAGGGAGATGGGGGAGAGAGGCGCTGAGTCTCACTGTTGTCTAAACATTTCTCCAAGTGGTTTCTCTGTGATGGAAGAAAGGTGTCTCATTCACTCCATCCCCCGACCCCCAGGTGCCTAGCAGGACCCAGAGCTGATCCACAGCAAGGGCAGGAATAGAATCTGTTGAATAGAAGGAGAGAGAATTGGTTTGGTTTCCCTCAATTCCCAGTCTCTCTCTCTCTCTCTCTCTCTCTCTCTCTCTCTCTCTCTCTCTCTCTCTCTCACTAGGTCTTTACAACAAAGCAATGGGAAGATGAATCAAAAGCAAGGAAGAAGGCCCTCTTTTTCCAGTGCCAATATCATATTCCCATCTGGTTTTGGAGGTCTGACTTGGAATAATGATGCCAACTGAGGAACAAGATTAGAGCAGAGGAAGCCCAAGAAGAGGAGCCAGTCAGGAAAAGGGGAGGGAAGAGGGAGAAGCAGAAGAGGCAGGGTAGGGTCACTGTCTGAGGGAGCACCCCTACCCACAGCAGCCCCAGCCCCATCAGCCACGTCTCTGCCCCTCCTTCACGGGCCTCAGTTTCATCCCCGAACACCAGGCTGTCTCTCTGGATCGCTTCTCCCCAGCAGCCCCAGGCATGTCCACTTCCTGACACCCCAATCTTTGCCATCCCTCAAAGTCTGACCCCCATCCTGCCCATTGCTGCCCCTGTTCACACCCTCACCCAGTCTTGGAGGGAATCCCTCCGCTGGGAAGAAGGTGGTGGCAGAGGTGGCAGCTAAGGACCTAAAGCTGCATTCTCCCTCCCCACCTGGGCCATGCCTGGGAGCCGAGCTTTGTTCCAATTTGTGGATCTTTCCCAAAGCCTGACAGGCACCAGGCACCGTGCTAATATTATAGAAGATACAGGGACACCTAAGTAGAGCAGTGGGAAGCACAAGGACTCTGGATCCAAATGGACCCAAGTGGTACTGCCACTCCTTAACTGTGTGACCTTAGGCAAGTTAATCAACCTCTCTGACCCGCAGTTCCCCTCGTCTGTAAAACAAGAGTGAAAACACCCGCCTTGGGGAGTTGCTGCACACAGACAGCTGCCCACAGCTAGCCAAGAAGGTAGGATGGGAAAGAGGCCCTGAGAGAGGCACAAAGTGTCAGGAAGGTACTGAGGCAGAGCAGTCAGACCGGCTGGAATGGGCATCAGGAAGGGCTTTCTGTGGGAGGTAGCTCCGGACATTTATTCCACAAGCAAAAAAAAATTTTTTTTGGCCACACCTTGCAGCTTGCGGGATCTCAATTCCCCGACTAGTGATTGAACTCAGGGCCATGGCAGTGAGAGTGCCGAGTCCTAACCAGTGGACTGCCAGGGAGCTCCCTCCACAAGCAAATATTAAACTCAGCCTATGAGCCCTGTTTTGGGCTGGGGCCTGGGGCTACAACAATGTAGAAGGGGCTTCCTGTGTGCGGGAGAACCAAAGAGTACACTGAAAATAGAAACTCTGTCCGAAGGGGCACATGATTGCTGGGAGTGGGAGAAGGCTTCCTGGAGGAGGTGACACTAGAGTCTTGCAGGAAGAGCAGGAGTCTAGTTCGCTGAGTGGAGTGGGGATAGGGAACAGGCAGGGAAGTGAGGTCTGGGAAAAGCTGCTGGCTCACCCAGCTCTCCCACTGCTCCCCTGGGTGACAGAGACTTTGAGGCTAGGCAGAGTAGGGAATTAGGGCTTCTTCAGAAACATTACCAGCCAAAGCGTAAAGGGACAATGCTGCTCCCTCAGGGGGTGAGCCCCACACTGGTTTCCCCGCCTTCTGGGACAGCATGCCTCTGCCAGAGTATCTAAACAAACAAGCAGACACTACAGGTAGTGGACCTACGCTGAGCACTGCTGTTGTTTGCCCCAGCGGCGAGAGGAAGAGGGCAGAGGACACCAGCCTGTGACAAGCACAGGGCCACTCAGCTGGGGCAGAGCTCAAAGCACAAAGACCTTTCCTCCAGCTCTGCCCCCTTCCTATCCCCACCTGGTGCCCAGAGCTCTCCTGTCTGCCTGCCACAGACATGTGGAGACTGGAAACAGCCCTGGGCAAAAAACTCAAATGTGCTGCATGCTGTGTGACCTTGACCAAGTCAGTCCCCTCTTCTGGACCTCAGGCTTCTCCTAGGTGAAAGAGTGAGGTTGCACTCCCTAAGCTTTAGGGCTCTGTAACAGCTCCATCAGACCACTCCAACTGAGATCACTGATACAAAATGTCATATCTTCCAGGGGTCTGTGTGTTTTTAAAGGCTCCTAGGGAGGGCAATGCTTAACTCAAAGAAATCCAGTACGAATGGTGAAATCTGGAGCACAGCACTAAGTGGTAGAGGGGAGATGTGATTCCAAGGACCCCCTCAAATCCTAGCAGGTAGAGAACTGCTTCCTCTCTCACCTGGCAGGCCAGGACCTCTGTCCTTTTTGAAAAGGCTTGGTGAACCCTCACTGTCAAACGCCCCCACCAGCTCCCCTGCCCCACCCTCCTCCCCCGTAGCATGCAGTGGAAAAAGCCAGATAGTCTGGGCTCAATCTTCATTCACCACATCCAAGCCATGAGACTTTGGATAAGTCACTTCATCTGCCTGAGCCGCAGTTTCCTCATCTGTAAAATGAGAGTCACTGCGCTTACCTCCCAGGGTTGTAGGGAGATATATGGAGACAGTGGATAGAAGCAAAGCTCCTGGCCTAGAGTTAAGCATCACATAATGTTACTTCCCTTCCCCTTCTCCCGTCCCTACCCCCATGTGTGAGCAAACTCTCAGAGAATGCAAACCTACTATCATTTGGCTAAAGTCAAACAGAAAGGAATAGCGAAATGGGTTTATCCCATCCCTCTGTGGGGGGAGATGGGGAAGAAAAGAAAGAAAGAAAGGAAAGAAAGAAATCACACAGTGCATGCCAAAGATGACTAGGGGTGGGGGATATGTTGGCTTAGTTCCTGCTTTAGCCTTTCTTCGGAGCAACTGTGTCACCAGGTTGTCACTGAGTTGGCTACAATGTAGGTTTCTTCAGGGAAATCCCAGGGAGAAAAAAAAAAAAAAGAAAGCAAGGACTCGAGGTGGCCCCCACCTCTTAGCAAGAAGGGTCCCTTCTCTCCTCCCCCAGTGACCCCCTGGGCCTAGTCTGGCCCATGACCCAGGCCCCCAAGACGGTTCACAAAGATAAAGCCGGTTAATGATTGGCCCCCTGAGAAAAGTTGCCCCACCATCCTGCCTGCCTTTGCAGACCCAGAAGTGCAGGGCGGGCCATGGGGAGTGGGGGAGACTTCCCCTCAGCTTCCAGGAGCAGCCTGCCCTAACATCCTCGAGATAATCAGTGAAACACACAATTAGTCAAGGGGTATCCATGTCAGGAGAACATCAGACCGATTCCTGGAAGCGCTGGGCGTCCTTAGAGGTGGGGCAGCTGCGGGAGGGTGTGGGAGTGGGCAGATACAGCACGCTCAGTTTTATCTGCCTCGTTGATTGGAATTTCGTTTGGGATTTCATCTGAAGAGAAGGCTCCACCGCTGAAGAAGTATGAAAACCCCTTCACTGGCCAGATGAGCAGCAGGGCCAGGGCTGTCTGAAGGCAGCCAGCTCTCTTGACCCATAGCTCAGCCTCATGGCTGCCTCTCCAAGGGCCACTTAAGCACTTAATCAGGACCCAGCCTTGAGCCAGGCACCTTTGGGATACATAGGGCTTCAGCCCTCTGGGGAGCCAGGCAAGGGTGCCAGGGAAGGGTGCTGGCACTAGGTGCCTTGTGCATCTGGAGCAGGTCAGCTTCCGGGCCCAGGACTCCATCATTTGCTCCCCCTTCCCACGTAGAGGGGCTCAGCACTTTCCCATTCCATGTAGTACCCTCCAGAGGGCACAGCTTGTGTGAACCCTGCCCCACTGGGGTCCCCTGGAGAGATGGCTCTTTCCACATTTCCCCATATGCCAGCACACTCATTCAGACCCATCTCCTTCCAGAACACAGCTGGAAGCATCAGGAAAAGTAAAGTAGGACAGCTCCAGGCTGCTGGACCTGCTGCCAGTTTCCCCAGGTCCTGAGACCTGGCCTTGGTCTGCTCCAGCTTTGGGACACCAGTCCCCTCAGTTGAGGGTGATGGCCAAAATATTTAACACCCATCATGGCCCAGGCACAGTTTACATGGAGCTGCGGGCATATGCTGAGCCAGACATAAACTCCTCATTTCTGGATTGTGGGGAGGGGCAGGGGACTTAGGAAGGGACTAGGGTGGCCAGAGAGGTATATGGGGGACTCAGGGGCTGGAACAGCAGCTATTTACCAATCATGTGACCGTGCCGGGCTGTACCAGCTGAGCGCCTGCCCTGCCCCAGTCTCCTCTCAACTCTAGGCTGGAATGTGCAGTTCCCTGCCTAGAATGAGGACTGTCTGGGGCCCTGATCTGCATGCCTCCATATCTCCTCCGCTCCTGGGAAGATCAGGGCACGGTTCCCCCCATGCTCCAACCACAAGTGTAGCCCACACCCAACATAGCAGGGACCTCACCATTCATGGGTTCCAGCCACTATTGAAAAAAGGGCAGGTACGGCCAGCCAGAATTCCCAACTGCCCAGATCATGGACAGTTATGAGTAATCAGAGCATTTTCCTTTCCCTCCTTGTCTCTCTTTGTTTGGATATCTCATCTCTCGTCATCTCCTTCTCTCTCCAACCTTTCCGCCGGCTCCCATTGTCCTAAGGGACCTCCTGGCCAGTCCTGTTAGCTGAGTGCTCCTCTGGCCTGTCAGAAGCCTCAGCTTCTCAGAGCCCCCTGGGAGGTGACCGTTCCCCACTTCCCATTCACTGTTGGGGGGCAGGCTGGGCAGTGGGGGACAAGCTAGGGGAAAGGATGGTCTTCACATCTCCCCAATTCCCACTGGCCCTCCAGGGACTATGGGAGAACTGCAGAAGGGACATTTCTGAGGAGATGGGATGTGCCCCTGCCCATCAGGCACCAGGGTTGGTGGGGTGGCAACTCTAGGGGGCCAGACCCACTCCGCCAAGCCCCCGGTGTGACCTGAGGCTTTAAAGAGGACAGGTGTAGGCACGGTGAGTCTGCCCTTCACCAGCTCCCCGCCATTGCCCTGGGGGAGCCGCCCCACCCCTCCCCCACCGCGTGACCCTCTCCCCACCACTCATCCGCCATCCTCCTCCTCTCCATCTCCTCGGATCTCCAGGCTAAAGGCTGCAGGGACTAATAAACTGCGTGGAGGCGCGCGCGCGCACACACACGCACACGCACACACACACCACCGCCCATGACAGAGCCCCACAGAGAAGAGAGGAGTATTCCCAGAAATCCAGCTGTTCCAGGCAAGCCAACCTGGGTCACGGCGCCCTTCCTACAGGGGCTGTGGGGAGAGACTGGGCGTCCCCTGAGCAGCCCCTCTCAATACCACTGCAGGAATTACCTTGAAAGCCCCTCACACAGAGAGTGTCTCTGAGGCCCTGCCAATAAATACTGCTGCTTTTCCAGAGCAGTTCCTCAGAGACCAGGTGTGGGGCTGCGACTGGAGGTCAGGACACCTGAGTTGAAAACCAGGAACTGTTGCTGCCTGGCTGGGTGACCTGGAGCAAGGCCCTGCCCACCTGGAACCTCAGTATCTTCTCTGTAGAGTGAAGGCAAAGACTGATTTCTAAAGCCCTGTTAGGGATCCCACGCCATGGCTGTGGGGAATGGGGAGGAAGCAGTAAGGATGAGAGCTGTGTACACACTGGCGTGTGGCCTGGCAGACTGAAAGAGGTGGAGGGAGGACGGGGAGCACCGCGCCAGCAGCACCTCTTAGAGAGGCTGTGAAGATCACAGGAGCGTAGGTGGATGGGAGGCAGAGAAGGGCATACTCTCTTCAGTCTGCCGTCTGACCAGCAGCTGGGTTTGCCTGTTGCCATCAACCAGAACAGCTGGTACTGCAGCCAGAAGGATTTGAGTTAGATACGCAGAAGCCTAGCAAACTCATCTTCTCTGCAGGGACTTATGGGATGATGGCAGCAGGATGTTTATCTAGAGACTTCTAGGCCCATTCGTGGCCTGGATGAAATGTCAGGGAGTGGGAGAGGAGGGGAGAGAAAGGAGAGGGAAAGAAAAGGTGTTAGCTCCCCGCCACCCCCTTTTAGGGGAGGAGGTGGGTGGGGTGCCCGTGCCTCCAGTCTGGGAGCTGAAGTGGAGGAAGGAATTTGTCAGGGGTGTGGTGGGCCCGAGAGCAGGGCAGCAGGGGAATGGAATGAGAAGGCTGTCGAGTGGCGAAGCAAGTGTTTGCGGGAAATGGAGAGAAAGACCCTTCCCGGGTTGGAGGGGGTGAGACGGAGCCTCAGCTCAGGGCTCCCTGCCCTGGGCACCCCAGCCCCACTCTAGGCTCAACAGAACCTCACTGGGGCAGGGTCTGCACCTCTGCTTGACTTCAGCTTGGGCACGGGAGCCCAGAGCCACTGTCTGAGAAGTAGAGTGACACCTACCCAACCTGGGCCCAGGCACTGGGGAGGGTAAGACTGGCAGTGTCCACAGGGCAGACTGAGGACAAGGGGCCTTCCTTCCCCCAAGACTGCAGGACACTCAGGCCAGTTCTGCTTTTTCTCTGGGTATCACCCCCACCTCTCACCTGGGGCCAGCTGGTAAGGCTCTAGGAGAGGGTCTGCCCTTGCTCTACTCCTGGCCTAGACCTTGGGCAGGTGGGAAAATTCTGAGACTCATTCCATAGTCCCTCCTCCTCCTCTGTCCCAAACCCAGGAATCTCTGGTCTCCTGAGTGAACTGAGGCTGAAAAACCACCCAGGAAGTCCCTCTTTCCCTCTATCCACCTTCCTTTTTGCTGCAGTGAGGACCAGGTAAGGAGGAGTTTGAGCAAGAGAATGGGGCCAAGCCCTGCAAATACCTCAGCCAAATAATGAACAATCTGAGGTGAGGCCCGGGTACCTGGATGGGGGCCAGGCGAGCAGATGTGCTGCTATGCGTGTGTGTTACAAGGAAGCTGGTCGGCCACCCAGTTCCCTCTAGAAGCCCAGGTCCCCAGCTCCCAATCTTCCGGCCTGGAAAGATTTACTAAGTGATTCCACGCCTCTGTCCACTCTGCCTCCATCCTCCCAGGCTCTCTCCGCATCACCATCCTCCTTCTTCTCTGTCTGTCCTACCTAAGCAGGAGTTGAAGGTTTCTCCCACCACCTTCCCAGGTCTGTCCTCACAAAGCCACCTTGGGACACACCCCTCACCTCTCCTCCTCTCCTGGCCTAAGGCTCTTCCAGAGATTCCTGGCTGTCACAGGACAGGGCCGCAGTTGTCCCCACCCCACCCCATGGCTGGCAGGGGCAGCCTCCAGCATCCTTGAAGCTGCCCAAGGGGAAGGTGAGAAGCAGAGAGGAGCTGTCCTGCTGCGCTGGCTGGGTGCAGGATAGGGAGCCTCATCGCTGACTGGCTGTAACCCAGACAGAGGTGAAGGGCCTGGAACCCCCTTCTACCTGAATCTACAGCACAGCCTCACCGGGCACTTCCAGCAGCAGGCTTCAGATGAAGCTGTTGTCTGACTGTGGACTCCTTCTGGACATTCGTGGAAGCCCAGGGCCCCCTCCTCAATCAGGACCCCTCCTGGGTGTCTCACCCAGTGCCACCCCGAGCCTCTAGAGGGCGCGGGAGAGCAGCGCTTGACTTCCCTGCCCCTGGGGCATACCCTGGTGGCCCTCAGCACAGGCCCCTGCGACCAACCAGCTGCCCTACACCCTGCCCCTGGGGGAAGGGGCCCCGTGCTGAAGGCTGCACAGCCAGACCCACTGTCTAGGGGCAGGAGTGTATGGGCCAGGCCTGGGAAGGGGACTGCTCAGAGGATGCAGGGACAAGTGGGCTACGGGGGATGCTAACGGGCGAGTGTGAACAGTGGAAAGATGATCTGACACCCATCTGAGATTATTCTCCTGTTCATCTGGGAACAAAAAGGAGGGCTGTGGCCTGGGCCCTTGGAATTTCTGGCTGACCTGGGAGTAACGAGGGGCTTCTTGGCCCACAGAGCAAAGCTGCAAAGCTCCCCACCCCCATGCAGGATCAGAACTAGGGTGAGGCAAGTGAAGCAGCTAGGGTACACAGTTTAAGGAGGTGCTCACGCTCAAGTGCAGGGTTGGCCCTGTCAGTGAGCGCCCCCATAAATACTGTACCCTGTCACCTCGTTCCCCTCATCTTAGTCCCAGCCCTGCGCTCTGGGCCGCCTGTCCTGGGGACTAAAGCCACAGGCATATGGGAGGCAGAGGTGGGGTGGGGGAGCAGAACGGTCGCTTTTTCACACTGGACCCCTCAAAGGGAAGAACTAACCCCTAACTCAGCGAGAGGGGAGGGAATGAGGAGGGACACAGCTGTCTGTTGCCTAAGCCTAGGCCCCTGTGTCTATCTGTCTGCGTCAGTGTCTGCATGTGTGTTTGTGCCTCCAGATTGTGGGTCTGCCAGTTTCTAGCTCTGAGTCCTTGGGCAAGTTACCCAACCTCTCTGAGCCTCAGTTTCCTTGAAAACTTGTAATAATAATCCCTACACCACAGGGTTGTAGTGAGGATTGAATGAGAGACTATATGGAAAGGATGTAGCGTAAGCACCTGGCCTGCACACGGTAGAAGCCAAATTAACACTGATCACTATTCCCATCGTTAATAATATAATTATTGTGTGTGGCTTCAGCTTACTTTGCAGCCTTATTTCCCACTGCCTCCCTACATATACATCCCACTCCAGCCTGACAGGTCTTCTGATAGCCCCAGACACACATATTACTTGTTTCTTCCTCCTGGTTTATGCCCCATCAGCCATGAAGGTGCACCTCTTAAAACAAGACTCCCTGAACCACTTCTGCTCAGTGGTCTCCCCCAAACTCCTACCGCATGAGCTGTCTTTATCTCTCATGCCAGCCTCAGTTTGCGATTCAATGCATTCAGCTTTCTGAGGGTGTGTGTGTATGTGTGTTCTCTCTTCAAGCACACTTACATAGGAAGGACTGTATTTTTCAGTGGTCTGTAATCCCTCCACCCCAGCCTAAGGACTAATACAAGCCTGCAGGTGTAGAGAGCCACATGTAGACTCTTCGTGAATAATGACGATAATAATGGTAAATACTGCCTTTGACTGCATTCCTCCTGTGTCCCTTTCATTATCTCATTAATCCCTTAGTATCTAATTGTAAAACTACAGTTGGGAGAGTTTAAGTAACTTGCCCAAGGTCATACCACAAGTAAACAGAGCTGGGATTTCAACTGTCTGGCCCCCAAACCTGTACTCTTAACCACTATGATTTGAATAAAAGAATAAACTGAAAACCAGAATTTCCTTTTCGCACTCTAAGAAGGAAATAACAAGAAAGCAAAGTGAACTTCAGTCAAATGCTTTCAGGGTTTCAAATCAGAGTCCATTGCAGGGGGGTGGGGCGGGGGGGTGGTTCCCGATCCCACACGGTTCAGAGTGAGGCCAGAAACCTCAGTCGTTGCAGAAAGAGGCACCCAGGTAGTCTTGCCTTACTCATTAGGGTTCTAGAAAAAAATTAGCGAATGAAGTTAAAAAAATACTCATCCCAGAGTCAGAAAAATCACTTACCTTGATTGTTCAGTCACCAGAGTGTTCGAGTTGATCCTAGCTGTCTCTTAACTGTCTGTAGCAGAAACTTACTTTCCCTTTGCTGATCACCAATTTAGCCACTTTTTGACCATTAAATGGGCAACATTGGTCAGTCAGCAAAAATTACATGGAGTAATCACCAGAAAACCACTCGCTGACTGATTTTCACACATACCCCCATCAATCCCCAGCTGTTATAGTAAAATTTGGCCACTGGGAATGTATCCCCTTCATGCCTCTGTCCTCCTTTGCCATCGTCCTTTTGTCATTCCAGGGCTGAACCACCTTGGAATGTCTACGCTACATTTCTCTCCCTGTGACTCAGTTTTCTTAACTGGAAAATGGGGATAATAACAGTACTGACTCCACAGAGCTATGGCAAGCACCTAATGAGGCGACCTGTGTAAATAAAGCACAGGGGTTGGCATGGAGTGAGTGCATTATCAACATTTGAGGCTGTGGTGTTGTCATTTCGAGCTGGGTAGACGTGCCCAGATGCTGACCCTACTCTGGCCACAGAGAAACAGCTTCTCCCAGCGTCCCTTCTCTCCTGCCTACTAGGATGTGTGTCCCTGGATATCAGCCTTCTGCACTCTCTTGCCCCGCCAGTCACACCTCAGCCCCCAAGAGACTTAGAATCATCATCGAACTCCATGGCTAAGAGGTAGTGGGAGCTCATCCAGTTTAACTTTATTTTTCCTGACATGGAAGGCAAAACCTTCTGCAACCTACACGGCTTGCCCCAAATCATATACCATTTTCTTCCAGACTACCTGCAAAATCCTATATATTCAAAAAATGGATCTTTACACACCTTGGCCAACAAATCCAAGTTTGCTCAAAACACTTTTGGACTCTATTTCTCTTTGTGAATTGACGTCAGATTTCATTGTACACCAAACAAGGAAATCAATCTCATAATTTGGTGCCACACCTTGTTTTGGACCAAAAACAAAAACAAAAAAAGAGGTGTTGTTACTACCTGCTCAGTTTGCTTACTCTTCTGGGTCACACATCTTGGCATTAAATAACTTTTGACTATTTCCACATACTATTCAGTTCCCAAGGATGAAATCTTGATATCGCTGAGGAAAAATTTTAATGTAATAAAGTTTCTGAAGACAGTTCGTTTGTTCATTTGTTGGTTCATAAAGTTAGTAAATACTTCTTGATACTTTCTTATATACCAGCCCTTGTGCAGGAGGATGAAATACCATTGTAAACCAGACACACAATTTCTGCCCTTTTGGGATGTACATGTTAGTTCCTGAGCAAAGCATACATGGTCTATGATTATGTGGAAGTGGTAATAATAAAAGCCTGTAATAATGGATTAAGGGACTTCCAGGAAAAGATGGCAGCCTGAACACCTGCATCCACTTTTGCTCTTTCCTGAAGCCACTAAAACAAAGTGAAAGGCTTTCTAAATTTTTCTTTCCTTTTGATTTTGTTTCTTAAGATATATACCCACAGGACAGGGAGGATGGGAGAGGAGATAAAAGCAATAAAATTTTGGGTTTCCCTGGTGGCGCAGTGGTTGAGAGTCCGCCTGCCGATGCAGGGGACGCGGGTTCGTGCCCAGGTCCGGGAAGATCCCACATGCCGCGGAGCGGCTGGGCCCGTGAGCCATGGCC
>NC_041231.1:77078035-77078372 GCF_002837175.3 Physeter macrocephalus | reverse complement strand
GGCCCGCGTACCGCAAAAAAAAAAAAAAAAAAAAAAAAAAGCAACAAAATTTTGGAAGCTGGAAAGTAGGTGGAAGAACAGTAAAGAACACGGAACAGGTGGTGGTGAAAGTCATTACCACCTAATCTATACCCCAGAATCCCCCCAAAGGGCTCAGAAATTGGTGACACCAGTTACCTCAGCAAGTGAGGGTGAAGGGAATTGAGTAAGTAAAAGAGGACTGGGAAAGTGTTTTTAAAAAGCAGCCAGATGTGGGCTTCCCTGGTGGCTCAGTGGTTGAGAGTCCGCCTGCCGATGCAGGGGACACGGGTTCGTGCCCCGGTCCGGGAAGATCCCA
>NC_041231.1:76931616-77077815 GCF_002837175.3 Physeter macrocephalus | reverse complement strand
CCCACAACGGGAGAGGCCACAACAGTGAGAGGCCTGCGTACCACAAAAAAAAAAAAAAAAAAAAAAAAAAGCAGCCAGATCTGGACTTCCCTGGTGACGCAGTGGTTAAGAATCTGCCTGCCAATGCAGGGGACATGGGTTCGAGCCTTGGTCTGGGAAGATCCCACATGGCGAGGAGCAACTAAGCCCGTGCGCCACAACTACTGACTGAGCCTGCGCTCTAGAGCCTGCGAGCCACAACTACTGAGCCCACGTGCCACAACTACTGAAGCTCGTGAGCCTGGAGCCCGTGCTCCACAACAAGAGAAGCCACCACAATGAGAAGCCCACGCACCGCAACAAAGAGTAGCTCCCGCTAACCACAACTAGAGAAAGCCCGTGTGCAGCAATGAAGACCCAACACAGCCATAAATAAACAAATAAATAAAATTTATTTTTAAAAAAAAGAAAAGCCGTCAGATCCTCAGATTTTTCCCTACCTCATACAGCCAGGCAAAAGCTAGAGGCTATTCCCTGGTGAGGGGAAAGCAGAGGGTCTCTGACAAGGAAACCCCAGGACACTGAAGGAAGGAGTATCTCATTGAAAATGTTCACATAGTGGATGCTGAGACCTGGGTCCTCTTACCCCCTGCAACCTCAGAACACTGGCCATTGTCCTCCAGGCTGGAACCTAGAGGGTGCATCTCTGAGGAATCTGACCAACCTGAAAGGAAGAAAAGACCAAAGATACTAATACTGGGGGCTTGAAAATGAAATATTCCAGCCAGATCACCCTCGCATGAGGCTCACAGACAAGGCACACACACTTGCGTGCGCGCACGCACACGCACACAGCTTCCAACCAGCTTTTCAGATCCCCACATTTAAAAATAAGCAAACAACCAAGGCTTATGAGACATCTGAGGCTTCTAACACAAAAGACAGAGCAAAACAAAACAAAACAAAAATTGACTTGGGGGACTTCCCTGGTGGTGCTGTGGTTAAGAATCTGCCTGTCAATGCAGGGGACATGGGTTCAATCCCTGTCTGGGAAGATCCCACATGCCGCAGAGCAACTAAGCCCGTGCACCACAACTACTGAGCCTGTGCTCTAGAGCCCGTGCTCTGCAACAAGAGAAGCCACCGCAATGAGAAGCCCTCACACCATAACGAAGAGTAGCCCCCCGCTCGCCACACTAGAGAAAGTCTGCGTGCAGCAAAGAAGACCCAAAGCCACCAAAAATAAACAAATAAATAAAATTGATTCTTTAAAAAAAAAAAAGTGACTTGGAGGAAACTGAGATTACTTACCAGGAAGAAAGCTTAAAAATAACAACATAATATTATATCCTGAGCATGATAAGGAAAAATATTGCAAAAATGCAACAAAAGTCTAATAGTATTTTCTAAAAAGGGAACAAGAGAGAGAGCTTAAAAATCAAACATGTCAGCAGAAATTTTAAAAACTCAGTAGAAGTCTGGAAGATAACGCTGAGGAAATGATCATAAAGTGGAGGAAAGATAACAAAAGGATGGAAAATTTTGAACGACTGTACAATAAAACTGGGAGACCAGTTCAGGCAATAGTAACCAAGTAACAGGAGAACATCCAAATAGCTGGAGAAACAGAGAAACTAAGGGAAAGACACCATCAATGACATAATCTAAAAAAGAACTGAAGAACTTCTGAGATCCCAGTGCAATGGATAATTTTTTTTTAATTTATTTAATTTTGGCTGCATTGGGTCTTCGTTGCTGCGCGGGGGCTTTCTCTAGTTGCAGTGAGCAAGGGCTACTCTTCGTTGTGGTGCGCAGGCTTCTCATAGCGGTGGCTTCTCTTGTTGCAGAGCATGGCTCTAGGCACACGGGCTCAGTAGTTGTGGCTCGCAGGCTCCAGAGTGCGGGCTCAGCAGTTATGGCGCACAGGCTTAGTTGCTCTGTGGCATGTGGGATCTTCCCGGACCAGGGCTCGAACCCGTGTCCCCTGCATTGGCGGGCAGATTCTTAACCACTGCGCCACCAGGGAAGTCCCTGGATAATCATTTTTAAAAGTACTGTTTTTTCAATTTCCAATTGTTCATTACGAATATATAGGAATACAATTGATTTTTGAATATCTACCTTGCATCTTGCAACCTTACTAAATCCATTTATTAGTTCTAGTAGCTTCTTTGTATATTCCATCAGATTTTCTACATGGATAATCATGGTGTCAGCAAATAATGACAATTTTACTTCTTTCTTTCCCATCTGAATGCTTTGTATTTATTTTTCTTGCCTTGTTGCACTGTTAGAACCTCTGGTACAATGTTGAATAGAAACAGTAAGAGTAAATGTCCTTGTCTTGTTCCTGATCTTAGAGGGAGAACATTCAATCTTTCACCATCACAGGTTTTTTGTAGAGGTTCTTTATCAGGTTGTGGAAGTTCCTTTCTATTCCTGATTTGTGGAAATTCTTTTATCAGGAATGGATATTGAATCTTGTCAAATGCTTCTTCTACATCTATTAAGATGAACATTTTTTTCTTCTTTAATTAGGTAGTATGATGAATTACGTTGATTGATTTTTTTAATGTTACCAACCTTCTTTCCTAGGATAAATCCCACTTGGGCATGATGTGTCATCATAGAGATAAAGATAGAGTTAGATGTGATTTACAAAAATTCTGTTGGGAATTTCTGCATCAATGCCCATGAGGGATATTGATCTATAGTTTTTCATTCTTGTAATATCTTTACCTGGTTTTGGTATCAGAGTAATGTTGGCCTCATGGAATGAGTTGAGATTTCCCTCCTTTATAATTTTCTAGAAAATTTGTATAGAATTGATATTTTTTTTCTTCCTTAAATGTTTGGCAAAGTTCATTAGTAAAGCCATCCGGGCCTGGAGTTTTCTTTGTGGGAAGGCTTTTAACTACAAATCCAATGTTTAAAAAATTGATATAGGTCTATTCAGGTTATCTATTTCTTCTCGAGTAAATTTCTACAGTTTGCGTCTTTCAAGGAATTTGTTTATTTCATCTAAGTTATGGAAATTATTAGAGTAAAATTATTTATAATATTTTCTTATTATCTTTTAAGTATCTGTATAATCTATAGTGAAGTCACCACTTTCATTCTTTTTTTAAAATAAATTTATTTATTTATGGCTGCTTTGGGTCTTTGTTGCTGCGTGCGGGCTTGCTCTAATTGTGTTGAGCGGGGGTGGGGGCTACTCTTCACTGCAGTGTGCGAGCTTCTTATTGCACTGGCTTCTCTTGTTGTGGAGCATGGGCTCTAGGCGCACGGGCTTCAGTAGTTGTGACACGTGGTCTCAGTAGTTGTGGCTCGCGGGCTCTAGAGCGTGCAGACTCAGTAGTTGTGGCGCACAGGCTTAGTTGCTCTGCGGCATGTGGGATCTTCCTGGACCAGGGCTTGAACCCATGTCCCCTGCATTGGCAGGCGGATTCGTAACCACTGCGCCACCAGGGAAGTCCCACCGCTTTCATTCTTGATACTGGTAATTTGTGTCTTCTCTCTTTTTTTCCTGATCAATCTGGCTAGATGTTTATTAATTTTATTGATCTTAAAAGACAGTTTTTGGTTTCATTGATCTTCTCTAATATTTTTCTGTTTCTACTTCATTAATTTTTTTCTGATCTTTATTATTTCCTTTCTTCTGCTTACTTTGTGTTTAATTTGCTCTAGTTAAAAGTTTTTAAATTCGGGAATTCCCTGGCTGTCCAGTGGTTAAGACTCAGTGCTTTCACTGCCGTGGCCCGGGTTCAGTCCCCGGGGGTTCAATCCCTGGTCTGGGAACTAAGATCCCACAAGCTGTGAGTCCCAGCCAAAAATAAAAATAAAAGTTTTAAAATTCATTAAAAAATTTTAAACTGTAAAACAAAGATAATACAGGAAGAATTTTTCATCTATTTTGTGCTCTGAAATAAACTTTCCATTTCAAAAGCTCTCAGTAGGTATGAAAACACATCCAATCATTCAGTCAACAAATATTGAGCACCTGCAAGTGTTGGACACTATTCTAGGCACTGGAGGTAGAATAGCAAATAAAACAAAGTTAACGCCTTCACTGAGCTGACTTCTAGTTGAAGGACATAAGGCGATAAATAAGTAGGCAGATACATGTATAAGACGTCAGGTAGTAATAAATGCTATACAGAAAAATAAAGCAAGGTAAGAGGGGTAGAAACTGAGCAGGCTGGGTGGGACTCTTTCTATTTCAAATGGGCTCAGCAAAGGGCTGGCTCTGAACAGAGACCTTGAGGAAATATGGGAGAAGGCCATAAAAGGTCTGAGAGAGCAGCAAGCACAAAGTACCTAAAGTTGGAACACGCTTGTTTATCTGAGGAAAAGTGAGAATGTCTAAATGGTGGGGGAGAGAGGAAGCTAGGGGTCAGAACATGTAAAGTCTAACAGGTGTTGTAGAAACTTCGAAGGGCAGCCACCTTCTTTCCAGGCACATTTTCTGAGTGCGGTAGGGAGAATTCTGAGATGGCCTCCCAGGATTCCTCACCCGCTGTGTACACACTCTGTATAATCCCAAGACTGTGAATATGACAGCTTTCACTCCTGTGATTAGGTTATATTATATGGCACAGTTGACTCTAGAAATGAGAGACTGTCCCAATGGGTCAAACCTAGCCACATGAACCTTTTTTAATTTTATTTTTTATTGGAGTACAGTTGATTTAAAATGTTGTGTTACATATATATGGAATCTAAGAACAAAAATATGTAATGAAGAGACTAGGGGTAGGACGGGAATAAAACACAGACCTACTAGAGCATGGACTTGGGGATATGGGGAGGGGGAAAGGTAAGCTGTGACGAGGTGAGAGAGTGGCATGGACATATATACACTACCAAACGTAGGGTGGATAGCTAGTGGGAAGCAGCCGCATGGCACAGGGAGATCAGCTCGGTGGTTTGTGACCACCTAGAGGGGTGGGATAGGGAGGGTGGGAGGGAGGGAGACGCAAGAGGGAAGAGATATGGGAACATATGTATATGTATAACTGATTCACTTTGTTGTAAAGCAGAAACTAACACACCATTGTAAAGCAATTATACTCCAATAAAGATGTTAAAAAAAAAAAGCAGGAATATGAAATAGCAAATAAATAAATAAATAAATAAAAATAATAAAATGCTGTGTTAGTTTCTGCTGTACAGCAAAGTGAATCAGTTATACATATATATATATCCACTATTTTTTATTCTTTTCCCATAGAGGTCATTACAGAGTACTGAGTAGAGTTCCCTGTGCTATACAGTAGGTTCTTATTAGTTATCTATTTTATATATAGTAGTGTACATATGTCAATCCAATTCTCGCAATTTATCCCTCCTCCCCCTTTCCCCCTTGGTAACCATACGTATGATTTCTACATCTGTGATTCTATTTTTGTTTTCTAAATAGGTTCATTTGTACCATTTTTTTTAGATTCCACATATAAGCAATATCATATGATATTTGTCCTTCTCTGTCTGACTTACTTCAGTCAGTTTGAACATGAACCTTTTAAAAGTAGAGTTTTCTCAACAATGAAAAACAAACAGCCAATTCAAAAATGGGCAAAAGACCTGAAGGGACATTTCTCCAAAGATATACAAATGACCTATAAGCATATGAAAAGATGCTTAACGCCACTATTCATTAGGGAAATGTAAATCAAAACTACAGTGAGATACCACTATAGGTCCATTAGGATGGCTATTACAAAAAAAAAAAAGAAAAGAAACAGTGTTGGTGAGGGATGTAGAGAAATTGGAACACTTGGGCACTGTTGGTGGGAATGTAAAATGCTACAGCCACTGTGAAACACTATGGAGGGTCCTCAAAAAATTAAAAAGAGAATTAATATATGATCCAGCAATTCTGCTTCTGGGCATACACCCAAAAGAACTGAAAGCAGGATCTCAAAGAGATATTTGTACACCCATGGTTACAGCAGCATTATTCACAAGAGCTAAAACATGGAAGTAACCAAAGTGTCCATCAATAGACGAATGAATAAGCAAAATGTGGTCTATACATACAACGCAATATCACTCAGCATATCAAAATTCTTTAATATGTTACAACATGGATGCATCTTGAGGACATTATGCTAAGTGAAATAAGCGTCACAAAAAGACAAGTACTATATGATTCCACTTACATGAAGTACTTAGTGTAGTCAAAATCACAGAGACGAAAAGTAGAATGGTAGTGGCCAAGGGGCCAGGGTGAGGGGAGGATGGGGAGTTATTGCTTAATGGGGATACAGTTTCGGTTTTACAAGATGAAAGAATTCTGGAAATGTATGGTGATGATGTTTGCACAACATTATGACTGTATTTAATACAGCTGAACTGTACACTTAAAAATGGTTAACATGGTAAATTTTATGTTATGTGTCTTTTACCACAATAAAAAAAAATTGGAAAAAGAAAGCACAGAGTTTTCTTTGGCTGGTCAAAGAAGAAGTCAGAGATGTAAAGCATGATGCGTTGATGTTCCACTGCTGGCTTCAGTATGGAGGGGACTGTGTGGCAAGGTATACAGGCAGCCTTTAGGAGCTGCAAGCAGCCAGCCCTGGCTGACAGCCATCAAGGAAATGGAATCTCAATCCTACAGTCACAAAGAACCAAATTCTGCCAACAATAAGAATGAGCTTGGAAGTAGATTTTTTTCCCCCAGAGCCTCCAGATAAAATCTCAGTCCAGCCAACACCTTGATTTCGACCTTGTGATACCCTAATCAGAGAACACAGCCATCCATGCCAGACTTCTGACTTACAGAACTGTGAGCTAATAAATGGGTGTTTCTTTGAGGTACTAAATTGGTGGTCATTTATTATACCACAACAGACAACTAATACACTCAGTATGATGGGAAGCCATAAGTACACGTAGCCTTTTTTATGAGTTTTACTTTATGTCACCCCAATTAGATGATGAGCTCCCTGAAGGCATAAACCCAACAGTCTCTGTGTGTCTCTGTGTCCTTCCACAAGACTGGACCAGTTGCCATGTGGACACCCAGGAACTATTCCACAAATGGGTAAAACATTTTGATCAAAAGCAAGCTATTTGGGAAAACTGCCTAGCCTCTTGTACTAACCACTTTGGAGGACTGCTGATATATGTGTAAGCTCTTTAAGAAAAAGTTGCACATTGTATACGTATGTTTTGCCCTCTTCTGGGGGGAATGACATCTTCAAATGCAGCATGCTGAAATAGAACTCACCTACCGTCCAAACACAGCTCCACCAGACCTTCCCTTCCACTGCCAGTAACACCACCATCGCCCAGGTACCCAAGCTCTGAACCTTAGACTCACACTCAATTCCTGCCTCTCCCATCCACTTCATAGTTGGAGTCCTAGAAATTCATTTTCCAAAATGCCTCTCCATAAGTCCCAGCCGTCATGTTTCCACCACTGTCGGCCTAACCGAGGCTTCTTCTGCTCTCACCTGCATGAGGGCAAGGGCTCCCAAAGAGCTTCACCATTCCCTCTTCCCTGCCTCAAATCCTCCTTGGTCCACCACCTGGCTAACCCCCTAAGATAACACTTGGCAATGTAAGCTCATTCTCTAAGACCTCCATAGGCTCCTCATTGGTCACTTAGGGGAGCTGGTTGCCCCACACCAGGCTATGAGCATCTTGAGGGCAAGGGCCATGTGTTGAGCTTCTTTGTAACATCATTGATATCCCATGCCTGTATGAAGCTATTGATGATAATGGTCATGACCATGGGAATTTGGAGGCTTCCTTTTCTTCTAGGTCGGAGAAGACCAGCCTGGGCTGTCATTCTCCCACGCTCTAAAGACTTAATCAGAAGCAGGGGAAAGCTGTGAAGCATGTCTGCTCTTCTCTATAAACCTACTACCCCCAACCCCTCCCCGCCCCTTGGAATCCTGGCCAGCATGCACCTCCCACCCCAGTTACTCCTTTATCTATATCAGCTGTCAGATCTTTTGTTCACAATAAAGGGGTTCCCTTCCCGAGGGTATATGCAATTTAACATGGAGATAGTCTTAAAGGAAGCAAATGTTAATGGTAGGGGTTCATGTATCAGCTGGTGGGTGGATTGACATATTTGGACCGGGACATAGAGTTTTACTCCAGCATCCAAAAACACACCCCCACCCGTGCAGCAGGACTGATGTTAATAAAAAATAGCATTGAACACGCATACCCTCCCCCGACAGCTGGGAACAGAACAAGAATCCAGGAAATGGGCAGGATAGAGAGCAGGCTGCTGTTAAGAATCCCCAGTGAGAAAATGCAGAGGAAATTTGTGAGATGTCGAATGCCCTGGAGATCTTAACAGAATAAAAGAAAAGCTCCTTGCAGCCACCCCACCTGAGACCCTTTTCCTACACCCCTAAACGTCAGGCTGGGTTGGAGGGTTGGTCACTCAGTCAAGAAGTGCAGGGAAGGCTGCTATGACTTTGGTCATTTCCATGCCCCCAACCTTATTACCAACTCCAAAGAGAATGAACCCCCTTTCCACAAGTCCAACCCACCCCAGGAGTGAATGATGGAGAAGGCATCTTCTAGATCCACCACCCTCTCCCTATTTCATCTGTCCCGTTCCCCTGATTGAAGCCCAGAGAAGGGGACCCCTTTGCAATCCTTGCTTCCCTGTGATTGTAGCCCACAGCTCAGGGCCTAGAGAGGGGAAGCCTCTATGTGTGTGCGCAGGCGCAGGGCGGGGTGGGCGGAGGGGAGACCCGGGAAGATGAGAGGCGCAACGCAAGAGGAGGAAGGGAGGAAGATGTGCACAGCTTGGGGGGGTGCTGGCCCTCTGGCATCCTGGAGGAGTCTTCCTCCTTAATTGCTTGAGTTCTACAGCTGTCATGGCTAATGAGAAATTAAAAAGCACCCTGACCCCTGACCCCGCCCCTGCCCCCGTCCTCACAAGTGCTTTCTCAGCACGTTGCCCTGGGAGAAGCACCCAGCGGAGGATGCTACGGAGACCCGACCGGGGGATGCCTTGGGCTGACGGCTCTCCGCTCCCAAGGCGGGAGGCAGGAGGCCACAGCAGGGAGGGGAGGTGGGAGTGGGTCCCCAGCTTCTCTGCTCAGGCTCTGGTTTCCTGGACGGCCCTGATTATATCTCCTGCTTCATAATCCCCACAGCTCTTAAGGGACTTGTCAGACCTCAGGCCCAGATTTGGGGTTTGGGAAATAGGGTCCCTGGAACTGCAGTTTGAAGATCTAGACTCAGCTGGCCTGGGCACAGTGAGCAATTCTATAAAATGGAGGGAAATGAAGAAAAGATGGGTCAGAAACCACAGCAAGAAGGATCTCAGCTAGCACAGGGAAAAACTTCCCAGCTGTCTGTCACACCGCACCCAGAGAAACAGTCTCCTCTCTAAAGATAAGAAACCTCTGCTTAGCATCGCCCATGGGAGTCTGCATGATCTGGCCGGTGCCTGCCTCCTCTCCCCACCCCCATCCAGAACTCAAGGCCAGACGCTAACTTATTTGCTCTCAGAATGGAATTCTAGCACCTACAGATTTGAGACCATCAGCGTAGCTCCTTCCTGCCACCCACCCTTCCCCCTCCTCCCCCCAAGAACCACTGAATTTTCACAAGCCAAATGCTATGTTCTAATGTCTTCCCTTCCCATTTTTCACCTGCACTGCCCCCCACAGTTCTGCACAGTACAGTTAAATAGTGGCATCATGTACCCAGATTACCCATCATGTACCCAGTGGATCCTAGTTCTTTCACTTTAAATAGTAACACTGCAATCTGCAACGAGCATCTCTGCAGCTCACTTAATCAAGTGAATAGATTTCCGAAAACATTTTTTTTGAATCAATGGGGTGACATTTTGCACTATTCTATTTTATTTTTTGACATAGAGTTCTTTTTTTTTCTTTTTTTAATTTTTTTTTTATTTGGGTATAGTTGTCTCACAATGTTGTGTTAGTTTCCACTGTACAGCAAAGTGGAGTTACCTGTGCTATACAGCAGGTTCTTACTAGTTATCGATTTTATACATATTAGTGTATATATGTCAATCCCAATCTCCCAGTTCATCCCACCCCCCCATACACTGATTCCCGAATACATCTGCTATTGTTCTTTCAAACTTGTGTAGATACTATGGAGATTAATGACAGACGATGTCATTTCAAATTGTTCCTAACTTCATCATAGATTGTTGCCTTCACAGATTTTCTCAGATGATGGATACCTTTCATACAGCAGCTGTCCTTTGGAGTTCTGGGATGTTTTGAAGGGTTTTTTTGGTGTTAAAATCGGGTTTTCCAGCTCAAGATGGTTGGGGAGCTGCACACGAAGTCAACCAATGATTGCTGCACATGTGCGATCCACAATCACATTAGTATTCCATTCTGGCACATCTTACATAAGTCCGTTTTTACATAAGTCAGAATCCTTTCAAATCAGGAGATAAATGAAGCAGGTATCTTCTTGGCAGCAATGTAAACACGGGAAAAGACGGAAACCTGCCTAGTGAGGGTGTCACAGCTCACCTTGCCCGTGAACAAGGGTTACTTCAGAGCGAAGGAGCAGAGAGCGTGACACACGTGTTTACACCCTGTCAGCCAGGGCTCTCTCTTGCCAAGGCTGCTGGAAAAGCTTGACTCAGTCTGAGTTTACATAAGTCAGCCTTACGTAAGTGTATACCTATAAAGACACTGGAAGGTACAAGGAGAAATGTAAATAGCCGGGATTATGGGTGTGAGTTTAATTTGGGGGACCTGATATTATGAGACCACTTTAAAAATAATGTAAGCATGCTCAAGATGAAGCTTGGGCAGAATGCCTACTATGCGCCCAGCCCTGTGGAGGGGTTGTCAGATAATTAAGAGATGTTATGAGACGGTCCCTGCCTTAACGAAGCCTATAATCAAGTTATGGAAAGCTCTAGAATCCATGAAAGCAGGCTTCCATCTCCCTCCCACTTGGCTGGCCCCGGGGCTCTGGCCACTGTCTGCTCACTCTTAATACCCCTTCCCCTCCCCCACATTACTCCCTAGCCAAGCCCTTCCCTCATCCTGTCCCCCAGCTTGTCCTCACAGAGGAGGAAACCTCTCCATGTACAGGACATTCCTTGGCATGTCACTGATATTCACAGCTATGACAATGTCAAAAGGCACGCCCCCCCCATGCCCGCCTCCCTCAGCTGCCTTTCTTGCCTCCCCAGTATCTTTGGGGGGACTCCAGTGTTCCTGCCTTCTCTCTGTCCCCAGCCTCCTCCCTAAACACAGCTCAGGGGGACTCAGGATGGGGATGAGGGAGGGAGGGGCAGATAGGCCTCCACCATCTGCATGTTCTCAGCAATCAAATCAGTCCTCCCCCGACGCCTATCCTGGGCTGGAGTCGGGGGGTGGGCGAGTGCTGAGTCAGGATATTCCTCACATTCCCTCCCTTGTCCTGCGGCCCAAATGCCGCAAACCCTGCCTCCGAGTGACCAGCCTCAGCTGAGTGTCTGCTCCTGGGCACTGACCCCAGCCTCAGACCAGTGCTCGTCCCTCACACCCCGAGGGGGAGGCCACAGGAGGGAGGTCATGCTGCCTACTCGCCTCTGGCCCCCTGCTGGGAAGAGGGTGGGGACCACGCTGCCTCCTGCTGCCCCCATTTCCCTCCCTCACCCCTGGCTCCGTCTCCCCCACCTGGCCCTACTCACAAAATCTGCTGCCACTGATCGGGAAAGGACAGCGAAGGTGGTGGAGAATGAGAAGCGAGATCCTCCACAAGGCACACAGCCAATGGGGCACCACACGGGGCATGGTCCCCTCTTGAGTGCAATGTCTGGAGAGCCTCTGGTGTGCAGACGCAAACCTGAGGGAAGCCCTGGGAAAGGCTTCCAACTCCAGGGAGCCCCCAGTCTGAAGGGAGGCCCTGCTTGTCCTCAGGGAGCCCAGAGTCTGATGAGGGAGACTCCCCACAAAGAGTGGGCCAGGGAGGAAGGAGGCTGTGCTCTTTAGCTAACTTATACTAACATATAAAGACTCAGAAGTTCAAGGGCAAAGCTATGTGAGTGAGCCTGGAAGGTGCAAGAAGCACAGGAACCATCACCAGGTAAAACTGGTCTAGACAGGAAAGGAGGGCTTCCTGGAGGAAGAGACTTTCCGGGACAGAGAACATTTCTGGAGGCTCAGAAATGAGCAAGGAGGACAAGGTGAGTGGGAGGGCCCAGGACAGAGAGAAGGCCTCCCTAGGGCAGCAGAGCCTGGGAACGGGCACTGGACAGGGAGCAGGATCTCAGGCTCCTTTTCAGGTGGCAGCGGCCAAGGCCCTGCCCCTCTCAGGCCACAGATGCCTCCTCAGCACAATGTGGGGCTCGGCCACAGGACTCCGAGGGCACCTCCAACAGGATGTGTGTCAGGCCCTCCTGCTCAGCTCAGTGCTCTGCTGTCAAACAAAGGACCTGCATTTTCATTTTCACTGGACCCACAGATTATATTCCCGGTCTTGCCCCCCAGCCCAGAAGGTCTATTTTCTTCCCTGTGTCTTCTCCTCTGGAGAAGCCCTGGTGGGGAGGAGAGCAAGAGGGCGGCTTGAGGGGCTTGGCTTCCTGGCTCCTAAAGGCTACGTGCAGGAGGAGGTGGGCCCTGCTGAGGCTGCGGCCTGAGTTCTGGCTCCTGGCATATGCAGGCCCCAGGCCTAACCCTTGGCAGCCAGCAGCAGCCCACCCAGCCCACAAATGGCCTCATCCCTCGGAGGGCCCAGCAGGATCATTTCACAACGTGTGTGCTCGATGGAGCCTGTTCTTGGAAAGCTGGGGACGGGACAGCTCAGTCCTGGGTGTGGGAAAGGCCTCGGCCCCTAGGGTCTGCGCTTGAACAATAAACAACCGAGGGCCCACTTATGTAGGAGGGGGAGGGGGGACAGGGTTTAGCCAGTGCTCTGTGGCTGGGGGGAGACAAGGGTCCCTCCAAGAGCTTACCACACAGCCTTCCCCGCTCAAGGGGAATACTCCAATCAGAGGAGGGGCACGGGAGGAGGCTGGGATTCGAGGGTGTGAGGCAGAGGCATGCAGGGTGGCAGGGGAGGATGTCATAGCCCAGCAGGCTGAGAGGGCTCAGGGCAGGGCCCGTCACAGTGCCCGGTTCCCATGGACACGCCATATGGGTTTGGGAGGTGAGGATTCAGAATTACAGTCAGGGGCAGTAGGTGCCCTGTCCTTGCACAGCTGGCATCTGGCCACCTGAGCTGGGACAGAGAAGCAAGAGAAAAGCCCAGACCATAGGAGGGTTGAATTTGCAGGGTACAGACTATGTCCTGAGTCCACTAAGAAATACAGCATGGGGGCTTCCCTGGTGGCGCAGTGGTTAAGAATCCGCCTGCCAATGCAGGGGACACGGGTTCAAGCCCTGGTCCGGGAAGATCCCACACGCCGCGGAGCAACTAAGCCCGTGCACCACAACCACCGAGCCTGCGCTCTAGAGCCCACGAGCCACAACTACTGAAGCCCGCACGCCTAGAGCCTGTGCTCTGCAACAAGAGAACCCACCGCAATGAGAAGCTCGCGCACCACAACAAAGAGTAGCCCCTGCTCACCACAGCCAGAGAAAGCCCGCGCGCAGCAACAAAGACCCCAACGCAGCCATAAATAAATAAATAAATTTATATTTTTTTATAAAAGAAAGAAAAAAGAAATAGGGCACAGAAGCTGAGCAGGACGGGGTGGGGGGCGGGGGCAGGCATTTTCAGAGAAGGCTTCCTGGAGAAGGGGCTTGAAACAAACCTCTTTATGACAAAGGAGAAAGAGTGAGGCTTTGCACGGAACAGGGCTGAGGGTGTCCTGACAGAGAGAACAGCCTCTACAAAGGCCTAGAAGTGCCTGGGAAATGAAGATTACCCCACCTCACCCCCTTTGGGTGAGAGAGGGGGAGGAGCTGTGCTGATCCATGGGAAAAATCCCCAGATGACGGGTCAGGGCCAATCCGCCTTTGATGTGCCAGTTCAAATAACTGAGGCCTGGATGCTTCTAACAGTCAGGGGCCAGGCCAGCCGTGGCGGGCGGCGGGGTGGGGGCTGCTGGAGGAGGGGACTTAGCACTGTGACTGTCATAGCTCAATAAATGTCTTAATGAATGCATTGATTGAATGATTGATTGATTGATAGGGCTAATGAGTCACGGGTGGTGCTTTTCTGAGAGACTGGCAAATGCCGCCTCTGGGCTCAGCCCCCTTCTGATGCCTCCACGGGGTTTATAAATACACCGCAGATTTCACCCATGGACTAGTGCCCCCTCCAGGCTGCCTCCTCGGCTCTCCTGGCTCCTCTGCCTCTACTCAAACACCTTAGCCTCTAAAACAATACAAAATTAACAAAAAGGATTTTCATGTACATATAAAATTCAAGTACATATAATAGCAACAGCAATAATAATTAACATTTAGTGATCATTTACTGCATGCCAGGCTCTGTGCCAGTTGCTTTATATGTCTAATTTCATAAATCTCAGAACAACCCTTCTAAGTAAACACTACTAGATGTACAAAAAATATGTGTTCAAGAGAAATGTTTTTAACTTTATTTTGGTTCTCTGACACACATTTTTCACATTTTAACATCTCTGAAATCAGGATGCGCCTTGCAATCAATAACAAGAAGGCACTGTGTCAGAGTTTAATTAGCAGTGTTCTTTCTTCTTAATGGTACGTAATTTGTTTGTCTTGCTTTTGATGAAATACAGTTGACTACGTCCATGGCCTACATAACTGACCACCTGCCCCTTTTAATCAATAGTGGATGAGAGACGGTTCTTGTTTCTGTTTCCAAGTCTGTTCCTGGGGGTGGAGGTTGTGTCTCGACCCATCAGCCTGGGGGCTGCCTGAGAACAGGCTGTCTTCTCTCCCCAGACCTCCCAGCAGCCCCCAGCCCAGCACCCCCAGCTAGGGAGGCCCACTAGACATGGAGGGATGAGGGGGCACGGAGTACCCTGGACCTTCCAAACAAGCCCTTTTTAGGCAGCATAGAAAGAAGAGCGCTGGGAAGCTGATCTCAGCAGATCCCCGGAGGAATGGAGGTCAAAGGGAAGGAACAGGATTGCCCCACACTTCTCCACGAAGCTCTAGGCCATTGGAAACAGCATAGGCCAGCACTAGGCCACCCAGACCAGGAGCCACTTGCAAACGCTGGGCCTGGCCTCCTCCAGCACTTGCTACGCTTACCTGCCAAAGTGTACTCCCCTTGGCCTGCCCCTCTGCCCTCAGGCCGGCCCAGGAGACAGGCAAGAGCAAGTGAGGGAGGGACCAGCCTCATCGGAGAGCCGAGGAAACTGAGACCCGAGGGCCCCCGACCTGGCTCTGCCCCAGCAGAGGTGCTGAGCTGGGTGCCCATGCCCACCCTCTAGGCTCCCCTCAGTGGGGGATCTCCGGGAGTCAAGGGGCGAGGGGAAGGGAGAAGTGTCTCTTGCCAGGGACTCTCCCACTTGGTCAGAACATTGCCACCACCTCCTCCTCCTTCCCTCTTTTCCCAGGACTCCTCCCCTCAGAGGCCCGTTCCTCTCTGTCCTCCACTTCCCGGAAGCGCCATCCTGGGATGCTGGTGGCCCCCAGAGGCCCACAGACCACTCAGTCAGGTGCCCAAGCCCCGCCTGGTTGGTGGGGGAGGGGGAAAGGGACAGAGAAACCATTACTTGTTCCCTCCCCTCCAGACCTGGGGGCGGAGGCCTCTGAATCTGCAGCAGGGCTGGAGGATTAGGTCTTTAATGAGGACCAGGGACTTACGGGGTTAGGAGGGGGCTTTCATCCTGGCCTGGGTCGGGGAGGGAGCCCAGTGTCCCGTGCTGGGCTTCCCAAGCCCCCTCTTTCAGCACCTCCGCCCTACTCCCCTGTCTTTGGAGGCTCACGGATGGATCCTGCTGGGGTGCATGTGGGAGGCCAAATAATGGCTGCCCCTCCTGTCCATGGCCCACCAGGACTCTGCGGTCAGAGCTTACCAGAGCCACACACGCTCAGAATCCCCACTCACAGCTGTGGGCCTTAAGGACAGAGCCCATGCCTCCTGCCTGTCTTCTCCCACGCACCCCTGCAGGTGGATTTCAAAGGCTCCTTCCCTTCTCTCTGCGTCTCCTGGCCGTGGGTCATGGACCCAGTAAATGACCTCTGGAAAAGGGGTGGGGGTGGGAGGTGCATAGACACCGGGACCCACTGTGACTACTGCCTGGGGTGACACTGAGCTGAGCCCCATGTGCAAGTGGAGGTGGTAAAAGGGGAGCAGGTGGGGTGTTAGGGCAGGGACTGAGCACTCGGGTCCCAAGACTAAAGCTTGGGGAACTGGGGCTGGGATCCCTCGGACCTGAGTGCATAGTGACCCCATTTCTCAGGGAGAAATTGGCTCCCGGGGATGGAGAGGGCAAGGCCTACTTACCGGGGCTGGACCCCAGGGAGAGAATCTCAAGGCCCTTAGGGATGGGAGGAGCCTCGGAGCTCAGTACACAGCCCTGCTTTCTGAGCCGGGAGCCTCAGACCCAGAAAGGGCAAAGGGCTAGTCCAAGGTCCCACAGGGAGTTAGGAGTGAGACTGGAATCAACCCAGTGCTCCCACCAACCAGCCTAGTGCAACCAACCCACACTAGTGCTGAGACCTAGAAAGGTATTAACTCACCTAATTCCTCTTATGAAGAAACTGAGACTCAGAGAAGCCAAGTAACTTTCTGAAAGTCACACCAGGAGTCTGGCTCTAAGGCTGGTAAATGTCTGGTTCACAGTGATCTCTCCAGATCGCTTCTTGGGCATGAGGCCTGAATCCTGAAGCTGAAGCAAAGTGTCTCTGGGGATGCAGGGGTGCAGGAACTGGGGGCTGACCCAGGAGGTGGGGGCTCTCTACTTGGCTGGGGCACAGAGCTGGTCCCTACCCTGCTAGGACCATCCCAATCTCTGCCTGGAGGACCCTGGGCAGGCAGGGAGACCAGGTACCCCCATGCCCAGCCTGCTCACTGTTTCTTTAGTGCCAGCTCAGCCCTGCCCTCCTAGCACACCGTGGGGAGAGCTGCCCCTCAGTGGTCAGCTGAGCCTGGGCTCTGTTGGGCCCCCACCCTTCCACCCCATTCCAGACCACCCCGCAGTGATGCCAGGAGACACTGGGTAGCAAGAAGAAGGGGGCCTCTGCAAACACGAACACTAACCTAGGCATGGCGCCAAGTGTTATACAGGACATATCTTTTCACCAGCATATTTCCAGCCCCTTAGCACGGTGCCTGGCTTTTGAAAACACTCCGTAACTGCTGCATGAATGACTGAGAAACACAAAGATCAGTGAGGCGTGGACCTGCCCTCTAAGAGGTGACAAGCTGACAGAGGAATCAGTTATGCAGACTACTAATTATAACACGAGGCAAACAAAATACAGTAGGAACTCAGTGGAGGGAGAGGTTACTTCCAACTGCAGGACTGGAGGAGGCAGCATTTGAGCTATGTAATAATAACAATAATAGTGATGATGATGATGATGGCTTAGATTTATTGGATTTGTCTGGCACACTTCTCAGTACTTTTTATGCATTAACTTATTTATTCGTCATACTACCACCAGATGTAGATACTATTAATATGCCCATTTTACAGATGGTGAAACCAAGGCTCAGAGTAACTTGCAGTAAGTCACACAGCTATAATAAATGAGCAGAGCCATGATTTGAGCCCAATTCTCACTGAAAAGGATGTTTGGATTTTTACATTTGTCCACTTGACATTCATTCAACAATTATTTATTAACTACTGCTCTGTACCAGACAGTCAGAGGCTAACTGACCAAAGAACTGACCTCTACGGGTGATTCAGCAGGACTATAAATAACCTTAACATAAAACAGGAAGTGATTTGGTTCAAAAAGATGTACAGACAGAGGATGGAGAAAGTACAAGGCAATGGTGACAGAGGCTTCGTGGGGGAGGTGGCCTGTGAGCTGGACTTAGAAGGCTGGATAGAATTTGGACACCTGGAGGTGGCAGGGGGCATTGTAGGCCAAAGGAACAGCTTAAGCAAAGGCACAGGGGCAGGAATGGGAGGGACCTATACAAGAAACAGTGAAAGGTGCAATTTGACCAGATAGGGAGGTTGCAAACGAGCGCCCATGGGCCACATCGCGCCCATGGGCCACATCCTGGCCTCAGACGTGTTCTGTCTGGCCCACCCACACTAGCCTGCACAGTGTCCTTGAAAAAGGCGCAGTCCATCGCCAGAGCCAGAGGTAAACAATGAGGTTGGGGGTGGAGGAAGGCGGGCTTTGTAGTCTTAAATTCCAGAAATGCAACAACCATTGAGAAGCGGAGTAGCACACCTCCCCCCTCAGTCCACTTCCCTTGTCCCCAGTTACCTGTCTGGCCCCTGTAGGCATCTGAGTTTGAGGACCTGGATGAGAGCCCAGGGCACCGAAGAGAGCAACAGTGGATAACCATGGGAAGATACCTTGAGGTCTAGACACAAAGGGCCTTGAACACTGGGCTAAAGAATATGGGCTTTATGTTGGCAATAGCCCCCCCACCAGCCACAGCTGGGTGAGAAGGACATGCATGCGCACGGGCACACACACACACACACACACACACACACACACACACACACACACACACACACACACACACACACACACACACACACACGGGGTCTGGGGACAGTCTAAATTGATGTCAACCGAACCTGGGAAGCCCCAAGAGAAATCTTCACACACATTGTCCTGGCCTCAGCCTCAGATTTCACAGCCCTCCTGTCCCCATGCCCAGCCCCGAAGTTGTCCCAGCTGTGCCCTCAGCAAGCTTCTCTCTTCTTTATGCAGAAGGGAGTCCCAGAGGTGTCTCCTGACCCCAGAAGCTCCCCAACCCCCAGTGCGGAGTTTGCTGGCCAGACTGAGAATTCCGGACAGGATTTAGAACTGGAATTTCCCTCTGGGTGGGCGGGGCTGATCAGGTGAGCTGTGTTACAGGGCTGGGGGCTGAGTGGAAAAATTTGGCCTGTCCCAGCCCCTTCTCCCAGTGACTCAGGCCCTGGGTGGTGGTGAGTCTGGGGAGGGGATGAGACAGGAACCCATAGAAAAAAGTTCTCTTGTCTCTGGCTCTGCCACTGCCCTGTTCCCCTCCCCCATTCCACACACACCCAGCCTCGCTGCTCACCACAGCCACTGGCTATATCTGCGGCCATAGACGCAGCCAGCTCATCCCAGGGCCTTCCCAGCCCGGGTGGGAGCAGGGTGACCAGCCCACCGTAACTTGGGCCTAGCCCACTTCCGGGCAGCCCGGGGGAGACAGGTGTCCCCATGGTGGATATGGAGGCAGGCTTGCCAGATTTAGCAAATAAAAATACAGGACATTCATTGTCCCATGCAATATACTGAAAATTATTTGTTATATTTTCTCTCTTCTTTATGCAAAAGGGAGTCCTGGAGCCAAGCACTCTGAAATTCAAATTTAACTGGGAATCTTCCATTTTATCTGGTGACTTTCTGTGAGGGACAGGGGTGAGGATAGTGAACAGAATACCCAAGGCACCTCCACCGCTCAGGCCCACCGACGGTCCAAGATCTCCTCTGCCTCACCCCCCTCACCATGTGCCCCTGCTAGACCCCTTGGTCCCCTGCTAGACCTCAGGGAGCCCCGCTTTGGCCTCAAGGCCTCTCTCAGATCTCCTAAGTCCCCAGGCACCAGGCCTTTTCTCCCAGAGAGTCCCAGGATCTCAACCCCCATGCCAGACAGGGAGGCTGCAAGGATGTAGGGGGTAGTTTTCTGGACATGACTGTGTCTGAGGACACCCCATCTCCACAGCATTTTCTTCAAGTTAGGAGGATTGGAGGGAGGAGGGGGTCTGCAGCTCCAGGGCACCTCTTAGACACCCTGCCTTCCTCCCTCTTCTGGGTTTCTCCCCTTCACCCAGGGTCTGGTTGAAACAGGGTTTCCTATCCCCTCTCTTCTTCTGGACCCCACACCCCTCCCAAAACACACTTGCCCATGAACCTGTAATAGTCCCCATAACTGTAGTATTCAAGCCCAGGCCAGGGGTCTTGTACAGAGAACGGGGCAGTAGGTGGGGATTGGATTCCACCAGCATCCCTGCCTGCGTGGAATAAGCACCTCCGATGTGTGGGCACTACACTAGGCCCCAGGACAGCAGTGGCCAAGGGCCTTCAGCCACTGCCAGCCCACTGGGAGACAGAGGACATTCATCAGACAGTGAGGGAGGGGCAGAGAGAGGTAAGGACAGAGGACATGGCAGCCTTGAGAACATCAGGAAGGCCTTTTAGGTTTTATAAGGCAGACACACCTGGGCAGCCACTGCATCTAGGCTGTGGCTGTGGAGACTCCTCCTCTCACTCCTCCTCAGGTTTAAATTGGGCTTCTCTCTGCCCCCGCCTCTACGGGCTGACTGTCTCTGACAGTAAGCTCCCTGAGGACAGGGCCATGTTGCCGTGTCAGATGTTCTCTGGAGATGGCGGTGTTTTGACTCAGGATTGGTTGACAGTTGTTTTTTTGGCAGCAGCTGCCTCAGGCCATGGGGTGAGGGATGGTGTAGATGCTGAAGGACTATCTTGTCCCAGAGACGCACCCTCTCTTTCCTGGAGATTCCCACACCCACCTGCGGTACAGAGAGGGTAGGGCAGGGACCCATTGTCCAGATGGAGAAGCCAAGTCCCAGTGACTCACCTAAAGTCACGCAGCCCATGGGAGGAGGGTGGAGCTGGGAGAAGAGCCCCGGGGGTCCCAGAGCATACTCCAGGACTCCCACCACCTCCCTCCCCCCATCCACCCACGACTTTGGTGATGCTGGCCAAAAGGGAAGACACTGGCTGTTATCATAGTGAAGCCCTCTCACTCCTTCACGCAGAGCCATCAGAAGTCAGAGGAGGAAGAGAAGCATTTCTCTGAACTTTGGGACCCCTGCACAATCCCGCCTAGGTCCTGACCCTCAGAGGGGCTGGGGCAGGCCAGCACCAAATTCTGGATCCCCAGATGCCTGGTTCTGAATTAGGCTCAGCCAGCCTTCCCCTACCCACTCCATTGGGGATCCTGACTCCCAACCCCCAGGGGTCCTGCCCCAGTCGGTCGTTGCCTCCATATCCATCCACACCCTCCCCACACCTTGGGCTTGCCTTGAATAATCACATCCCGGCAGAAATCAACCATCAGGCATCTGTCAGTCTCCAGGCTAGGTAGCACAGTGGGCAGAGCACTGACTGAGCTGTGAACCCAGCAGAGCCAATCTGGCCACCACCCAAACCAGACACTCCCCATATAATAGCCTCTGATCTCTTAGTTGGCAGAGACGTTATGTTGTTGAAAACAGAGACTGAGTAGATCTTATAAGTTCTCATCACAAGAAAAAACATTGTTAACTATGCATGGTGAGGAATATTAATTACACTTATTGTGGTGATCATTTCACAATATAGATAAATATCAGATCGTTATGTTGTATATATATGACTAATATAATGTTATGTGTCAATCATACATCGATAAAAATAATTTTCTGTTTAAAAAAAAAAAGAAAGAAAAGAAGAAGACAGAGGCTGAATCTGCTGGAAGGGCTCCCTTCCCCCACCCCACCCCTTCAACCTCCACTAACAAACCTCGGCACCTCAACAGGGAGAAACAAGGAGGGGAAGAGGAAGGACCCTGAGAGGACCACAGTGTCAGAGCCAGAAGGGAGTCAGGAGACCCACCAGGCAGTCCCTCAATACACAAATAGGGAAACTGAGGCTGTGGGATAAGGGAAAGAAAAATGGGCTTCCAAAGCTCTGGGTTCTAGTATTGGCTCAGCCACTGTGTGACCCTGGGCGAGTGCCTTCCCCACTCTGTGCTCTGGGATCCCCCCCCCCCACCTTGCTGTTCCAGGGTTCTGGTTAAAGCATCTTGCCCAAGGAACTCAGGTCCAACCACGGTCAGCCTCCTGTGGACTCCTTTCCTGACGAGCCCTCCAGCCCCTACCCCAGCCAGGTCCTAGAGACTTAGGGCAGATGGGGTGGAGGGAGGGGAGGAGGTGGGTATCACCCAGGGAGGGGCAGCAGGGAAGGGAAACTAAGTGTGTCCTTGGCTTGCCCCAGCCTGTCCCTTGCATCCGGGGAAGGGTGAGAGTGACTGTCAGCTGGGGAAGGGGGGCAAGAGGGGCAGGCTGGGGAAGGGCAGGGAACCCCCGTCTGGACTTGTTGGGGCAGCCGGGTGCAGCTGTTTCCAGCTAATGAAAGGGCCCTGATTGATATGGCAGCAGGGACTGACTCTAACCCTCACATTGGAGCCCTTCCCATTCTCCCCAACCTGGGCACACCCAGGGCCCCTCTTTAAGGATAGGCAAAAGCCAGGGAGAAGAGAAGAGAGGGGCTCCTGCTGCCACTGGGGACAATACCCCAAGGACCAGGAGAGGGAAGCTTGTCTACTCTTCCTGCCCCAGCCCAGCAGGGAGGGGAGTCTAGGGCTGGGCCTTGGGAGATGGACCAAGCCAGAGCCCAGGAGGACAGGCGAGGGAAGAGGGGCAAGGGGTTTGCTCCCTCCTCTCCGCATCCTGGGGTGCATACACACATGTTTGAACATTCAAATATATACACACAGAAATAGATTTTATCTATCTAGCCTCCAGGGATGGCAGAGAAGAGAGCAGGGATTGTTGTTGAGCATTCATTTCACAAAGTGTATAGCCATCTGCCTTTTGCCAGGCCCACATAATAATAGCTAACATTTATTGAGCATGTCCTGTGTGCTGGGCATCCTTCTAAGACCTCTAGGGGTATGAGCTCATTGGCTCCTCACCACAGCCCTATGAGGTAGATGCTATCATCACCCTTATTTTATAGATGAGGACATAGAAGCCCAGAGTGGTTAAGAACTTTCCAGTGGTCACACAGTGGTCACAGGCAGAGTCAAGATGTGAACTCAGTCTCCACGGCTTGAGGCCTTTAAACACTGTGCTACTGCCTGCAGGGAACTCATGGTGGGGTCAGGAAGACATGCCAAATTGTAAGTAATTTGTAAATAAATGATGACCTTATAAATGGGAAATAGAGATGTACAAGGTACAATGAGGGGCACTGTGGGTGGGGGTAGGGGGGAAGGGAGAACCATACAGTAAACTTTTGAATTGAAATTGAAGGGGTTTTTTTCTACTTTAGTTTTTTTTTTTAACTTTTTGTTTTTATGGTAAAATATACATAACATAAAATATACCATTTTAACCATTTGAAGTGTACAATTTAGTGACAGTTTTTAGTTTTAATGAAGTTCAATTAACCTTTTCTTTTGTTCCCCGTGTTTTGGTGTCATACTAAAGAAATCATTGCCAAATCCAAGGTCTTGAAGATTTTCCCCTATTTTCTTCTAAGAGTTTTAAAGTTTTAGCTGTTAAATTTAGATCACTAATCCATTTTGAAGCAATTTTTATATATAGTGTAAGGTAAGGTAACATTATGAAATCTTCAAACAGATAGTTTTGGTTCTTCCATTCCAGCTGGATGTCTTGTCTTTTTCTTGCCTGGTTGCTCCAGCTAGAACTTCCATTACTGTGTTGAATAGAAGTGACAAAACGCAGGCATCCTTGTCTTGTTTCTGATTGTAGGGGAAAAGCTTTCTGTCTTTCACCATTAAAAATGATGTTAGCTGTGGATTTCTCATGTATGGCCTCTGTCATGTTGAGGAAGTTCCCTTCTATGCCAGTTTTTTGAGAGTTTTAATTATAAAATTTTTTGTATTTTGTCAAATGCTTTTTCCACATCAATTGTGATGATTTTCTATCTTTTTTTCCTTCGTTCTATTAATGTGGTGTATTACACTGACTGATTTTCATACATTGAACCATCCCTCATATATTAGACCATCCTTAGTCATGGTGTATAATTCTTTCTAAATACTGCTGAATTTGGTTTGCTAGTATTTTGTTGAGGATTTTTGCATCTATATGTATAAGGGATTTTGGCCTGTAATTTTCTTTTCTTGTAGTGTTTTTGTCTGGTTTTGGTATCAGGGTAATTCTCACCTCATAGAATGAGTTGGAAATGTTCCCTCCTCTTCAATGTTTTGGAAGATTTTGAGAAGGATTGGTGTTAATTCTTTACATGTTTGGTAGAATTCACCAGTGAAAAGTCCTTGACTTTTCTTTGCCCTGTTGAGAAAATTCCCTTCTGTGGGGGTTTCATTACTGATTCAACCTTTTCCATTGTTATAGGTCTATTCAGAACTTCCATTTCTGTTTCAGTCAGTTTTGGAATTTTGTGTGTTTCTAGGAATTGATTCATTTTATCTAAGCTATCCAATTTGTTGGCATATTATTGGTTGTAATATTCTCTTATAATCTACTTTATTTCTGTAAAATCAGTAGCCATGTACACACTTTCATTTCTGATTTTAGCAATTTGAACATTCTCTCTTTTTTTCTTAGTCAATCTAGTTAAAGATTGTGAATTTTGTTGGTCTTTGCAAAGAATTTTTGGTTTTATTTATTTTTTATATTGCTTCTCTATTCTCTATTTCATTTATCTCTACTCATATTTATTTGCCTTCTTCTGTTAGCTTTGGGGTTACTTTGCTCCTCTTTTTCTAGTTCTTTAAGGTGCACACTTAGGTTATTGATTTGAGATCTTTCCTTCTTTTAATGTAGGAATTTACAGCTATAAAATTCTCTCTGAGCACTGCTTTCTCTGCATCCCATAAGTTTTGGCATGTTGTGTTTTTATTTTCATTCATCTCAATGTATTTTCTAATTTTCCTTATGATTTCTTCTTTGACTCAATGGTTGTTTAAGAGTATATTGTTTGATTTCCACATTTTTGTGAATTTTTCAGTTTTCCTTCTGTTACTGATTTCTAGTTACATCTCACTGTGATCAGAAAAGACACTTTGTATGATTTCAATATTTTAAAATGTATTAAGACTTACTTTGTGGCTTAGATACAGTTGATCCTAGAGAATGTTTCCTGTGAACTTGAGAAGAATGTGTATTCTGCTATTATTAGATGGTGTGTTCTGTATATGTCTGTTATGTCTAATTGGTTCATAGTGTTGTTCAGTTACCCTATTTCTTTATTGATCTTCTGTCTAATTGTCCTATCCATTATTGGATGTGGTGTATTGAAGTGTCCAACTATTATTGTAGACTTGTCTATTTCTCCCTTCAGTCATGTCAATTTTTGCTTCATTTATTTTGGGCCTCTGTTTTTAGGTATTTATAGATTTATAATTGTTATATCTTCTTGCCGAATTGACTCTTTCATTAATATATAATGGCCTTCTTTGTCTCTTTTAATATATTTTGACTTACAGTCTATTTTGTATGACAATAATTTAGCCACTCCAGCTCTCTTTTGACTACTATTTGCTTTGGATATCTTTTTCCATCCTTTTACTTTCAATCACTTTATGCCATTATATCTAAAGTAAGCCTCTTGTAGATAGCAGATTGTGTGTTTTTTTAATCCAATCTTTGCCTTTTAATAGGAGAGTTTAATCCATTTACATTTACTGTGATTACTAATTAAAAATGATTTATTTCTGCCATTTCGCTGTTTTCTGTATGTCTTATCTGTTTGTTTTTTTCCAATTCCTTCATTACTGCCTATTTTGGTATTTAGTTGACTTTTTGTAATGTACCACTTGACACCCTTCTTTTTTCCTTTTTTGTATATTTTTTATTATTTTATTAATTATTATCTTGGGATTATAATTAACATCTTAAACCTACAAGAACCTAGTTTTAATAATACCACCTTAGTTTCAATATATAAACATTCTGCTCCTTTACATCTCCATCTCTCCCCCTTTATATTATCATCACAGAAGATATCTTTATACATCATGTGCCCGTTAACATAGATTTAGGGCTTCCTTGGTGGTGCAGTGGTTGAGAATCCACCTGCCAATGCAGGGGACATGGGTTCAAGCCCTGGTCTGGGAAGATCCCACATGCCGCGGAGCAACTAAGCTCGTGTGCCACAACTACTGAGCCTGTGCTCTAGAGCCCGTGAGCCACAACTACTGAGCCTGTGTGCTGCAACTACCGAAGCCCGCACACCTAGAGCCCGTGCTCCACAATGAGAGAAGCCACCACAATGAGAAGCCCACGCACTGCAACAAAGAGTAGCCCCCACTCGCCGCAACTAGAGAAACCCCACGCACAGCAACGAAGATCCAACACAGCCAAAACCAAATAAATAAAATAAATAAAATTTTTACAAAATTAAAATAAAATAAAATTACCAAAAAAACCCATAGATTTATAATTATTGTTTTATGCATTTGCCTTTTAAAGCAAATAATGATCTTACAAGAGGGAAAGGTTTCAAATAAAGAAGTACAAGGTATGATGAGCCCTCAGAGGATGGGCACTGTGTATGGGGACTGGAGGAAAAGAAAAGAACCAGCAAAGCCTTCCAGGACAGTACACATTTGAATGAAAATTGAGTTTTAAAGAATAATTTTAAAAAATTACTATGTAAAGCTGCTCACTCACAGGAAAAGATGTCCAAAATAGTTCACTTGGGCTTCCCTCGTGGCACAGTGGTTGAGAGTCCGCCTGCCGATGCAGGGTTCACTTAGTGCAAAAAGTTGGTTATCAAACAGCATGAATGATTTCATTTTTGTCAGTATGTGTGTATTTATACATATTTCAAGATATATGTGCACATATGCATAGAAAAAATTCATGATTATACTCGTAGTACTTTAACAGTGGTTATCTCCAATTGTTGGAACTATGGGAAGAGGAAACATTTCCTTTTTTTTTTTTTCTAGTGCATTCTCTATTGTTTGAATTATTTATAATGAGCATGCATCACTTTTATAACCAGGAAAAGCAACAATGTCTTTTTTGTTCTGAAGGGTAAAAAGAATAAGTAGGCATTCACTGTGGAGACAAAGTGGGGAAGGACCTGCTAGGCAGAAGGAACAGCAAAGAGGCATGAAAACCATGCTCTATTACAGGAACTGCCAGCCATAGGCATGGTTGTAGGGCATTGGAGGTGGCTGGAAAAGAAGTATTTCCAGGGACCATATTACCAAGGCCCTCTCATTTCATTTTAAAAAAGAAAAGAAAAGAAAAGAGGACTTCCCAGGTGGCACAGTGGTTAAGAATCCACCTGCCAATGCAGGGGATATGGGTTCGAGCCCTGGTCCGGGAAGATCCCACAGGCCGCAGAGCAACTAAACCCGTGTGCCACAGCTACTGAGTCCGCGTGCTCTAACTACTGAAGCCCACACACCTGGAGCCTGAGCTCCGCAACAAGAGAAGCCACTGCAATGAGAAGCCCACGCACCGCAACAAAGAGTAGCCCCCGCTAGCTGCAACTAGAGAAAGCCTGTGCACAGCAATGAAGACCCAACACAGCCAAAGATAAATAAATAAATAAAATATATATTTTTTTAAAAAGAGTATAGAATTAGTTCTTGGCATGAGGGCAGGAGATAACAGATTTTGATTTACATGTTAAGCAAATTAGTGAATGGGGATGGGGAAGAACCCAGAGGCTGGAAGGCCAGTGTGAAAGCTGTTGTGCTAATTAAGGAAAAAGAAGATGGGACTGGAGGTGAGTCACGGCTTAGAGGGTAGAGAATAAAAATGGAAATACAAGATAAGTGGAGGCCAAATCAGACAACAATTACCCATGAATGGGAAGTGGCTTAGTCTGTCTCACCAGACTCTCCAGTGCTGTAGCCTAGCCTGGCATACTCATGGCAGGATGCCAGGTCTAGAGGTGATCATGAAGGAGGGGGAGGAAAATTCCCATTAAAAGAACCCTGTAGGGCTTCCCTGGTGGCGCAGTGGTTGCGCGTCCGCCTGCCGATGCAGGGGAACCGGGTTCGCGCCCCGGTCTGGGAGGATCCCACATCCCGCGGAGCGGCTGGGCCCGTGAGCCATGGCCGCTGAGCCTGCGCGTCCGGAGCCTGTGCTCCACAACGGGAGAGGCCACAACAGAGGAAAGCCCGTGAGCCATGGCCGCTGAGCCTGCGCATCCGGAGCCTGTGCTCCGCAACGGGAGAGGCCGCAGCAGAGGGAGGCCCGCATACCACACACACACACACACACACACACACACACACACACACACACAAAAAAAAAAAAAAAAAGAACACTGTAGCCCCTTTACAGCTGGCAAAGTCCCCTGACTTCCATCTCTTAGCACATCAGAATGTTGTTCCCATTCCACAGATGAAGAAATGGAGGCCTGGAGAGGTGATGCAACCAGAGCAAGACCCAGAGAACATCATTTATTAGCCACATGGGCGGGAGCACAGCTATCCCCAGAAGAGCCTGAGCAATGACTGTGTGTTCACTTTCCAGTTGTGTGACGTTTACATTCACATAACCTCTCTGTGCCTCAGTCTCCTGTTCTATGAAATGGAGGAAACAGTATACTACCTCTTATGATTTCTGAAAGAATTCAATTACTTAGAGCTTAGAGCCTGGCACATAGTAAGTGCTCAGTAAATATGTGCTCTGATTATTTTTTATAATTATTATTAGTATCTACATAGTATCCCAGGCAGATCACCTGAAAAGAATGAATGGGTGGGAGCCAGGCTCCTAGCATTCACCAGGCCCCTTCCTTACTTCTCAGACCCTGACTCCTATGAAAAAGACCCAGAGGTTGGAATCTGCATCTGTGGTCTGGTCCACTAGGGCTCTGGGGCTCTCTGCAGCACCAACCCTTTCTGTTCATTCCCATGCTCCTTGGTACTAACATTCATTCATTCATTTAGCAAATGCACCAAACTCTGGGCCTGTACTGGAGGCTGGGGCTACAAAGAAAGTTATGGCCTGGGCCTGCCTTCAGGGAGTTCACTGTGTAGTCAACTCAGCTTACCCACTCACTCACTCACCCACTCACTCATTTATTTAATCACTTACTAGGAGCCTCCTCTGGGCCACACACGTACACTCTGTTTATATCTCCTCCTGACTTTGGACATTAAGCAATTATGCCAGGAGTCATTTCCCAGGGATTGTTTTGTTTCCAGTCTTTTTCTTATACTTTTCCCCCTGCGTACCCAGTCTATGCCCACAAACAAAATCACACAGAGAAACAAAAACAGAGATCCAGGAAGAATACATTCTTCCCCCACATTTCCTGTGGCTGAAGATCTTCCACTAGTTCTTGGAGTCTGGAGGGGACAGCAGCAACAACCGAATCTTCTGGATTCTCTTCCTTTCATTCATTCATTCATTCGTTTATTCATTTAACAAACTGCTTACTGAGCACTGTGTCTGGGCCAAGCCCCGTACTGGGCAGAGCAGGGAAAACAGAAATGAACAACCACAGAGCACACCCTCAAGGTGCCTCCATTGAGGTGGGTCAGTGGCTCCTTCTTTCCAGGAATATTTATTGAGCATCTTCCACGCGTCAGGCACCAGTCAAGGCTTTGGGATTGTGAATAAGAAAGATGAAATCCCTGCCTTCATGGAGCTTATCTTCTAGACAGAAAGACAGACAATGGGCAAACCAAAGCATAAATAGATGGGCAACTACCCATGATCAAGGCTCTAAAGAAAATAAAACAGATTGATATGGTAGTGACTGAGGTTGGACAGCGCAATCTATTCGAATCTCAGCAGGGCCTTCTCTGAGATAGCAATTACACCTACCTCTGCTGTGAGGAGGAAATGAGTTAACACATGTGAAGCCTAGCACATAGTAAGCACTATAAGTTAACTTTTTTTAAAAAAGTAAATGCATAAACAGATCATCAAAACACCAGGCAGTCAGTGTAGGATAAAGTGATATAGACGTGAGGCATTCTGAGAGCACTGGGGAGGAGGTCCAGGGGGCCAGGTGTGGCCCACACAGGGATGGAGGTGAGGATGCTGAACACAGATGCTCTTCTTCCCCACCCCACCCACAGCCCTGCAGCCCACTGGCCACCCCCAAGGATGTTGCTTCTCTAAGGGACTGGAGCGGGTGGGGTGGGGCCGAAGAAACACACATGCCTCACCTCCCTCTAGGACAAGAGAGGAAGGAGGGTTCACAGGTGTCCACTGAGGCCCTCGCCAGGCCCAGGGCAAGTGGGACAGTGCCTGCTTTCATGGCCAACCCCTTCCAGGGCCCCTGGCTCTCCAAAGTGCCCATTGCCCCATCTGGTGATGGAGATGCAGGGTGTGAGGGTCCCCAGATGCTCAATTCACGTGAGATTGAATGAAAGAGCAACTTCCATTCCTGGAGTCCCTCCCTAGATCCTAGGATCCCTTCCAACAGCTCTGTGGTAGAAGTATCACTGCCCCCATCTTTCAGATGAGCACACAGAGGCTAAGGGAGAATACAGATCATTCTCGGTCACTCAGTTCAGAAATGGCAGAGGAATTTAAAATCTGGCCTGGCCATAAAGCGGCTGTTCTTTTTATCCTCCCGCACTCTGCTTCTCCTCAACAGCAGCAGGGAGTGTGCGGGAAAGACCATAGGGGTGGGTGGGGCGGGCTGGGAGACTCAGGAGGGTGGAGGGAGTGAGGCAGATGTTGCTGTGCAGAATGACCTGAAGCTGAAGTGAGGGCTCCAGCATTAGGGGGTCACGGGGGGTTTACAACCAGGAAGACATGGAAGAAATGGAACCACAGGGAGAAAGCCCATCTGCCCCACCCCCAGCACAACAGGCGCTCTGGCTAAGAGGATGAGGATGGAGCAAGGCCCTCCGCTCCACACCAACCCCCCTTGAGCATCAGCTGACCAAGCAGCCCCATTTCAAGCCTCGTGCCCACAGGGACCAGGATGTGGGCACCCAGGGACGGACAAGCCCTGACGTAGACAAGTCTGCGACTCCCCATGCCCGGCCTCCGCAGCCAAAAGCCAAATACTCCTTGTGGTTTGGGGCCCAGCCAAGCGCCCACACCCCAGCTCACGGGACCACAACTTCCCTGTTGCATCAGGTTACCAAGCGCGTGCACACAGCCCAGAGCTGGTTACACAACTGTGGTGCGCGCATACGGCACCCACACACCCCGGGTGGCCCTACAGTCCCACAGAGGAAACCGCAGCCTTGCACGGAGGGCACAGGCCCCTCTACGAGCTCCTGGCATGGAAAGCCGGGGGAGCGGTGCGGAGGACGCCTGGCCAGGAGCCAGGACTCTGCGGGCTCCACCACCGGCTCACTGTGAAACCCCAGTAAGTCACGTCCCCAGAGCCTGTTTCCCCACCTATAAAGGAAGATCACCTTCTACCTTCGTGATCCAGATACCCCTTTCCCTCCATGACACTCAGCACCCTCTGAACCACCACCAACATCCTCCTTTCCCCTAGGAAAGTCTACGAGAAAGGGAGGCGGGAATTATGCAGCGTGGAGACAGAGGGTTGGATGAGATGACCTCTAAAAGGGCCCTTCTCGGATGGGGCTTCTTCCCCAACAGAAGTGGGTGTGCCTTAAGCGGAATGCCATGGTCACCTCCTCCCTAGAAGAGGCAGGGCTGTGGCCAGAGCTTTTTGCGGTGGCTCTAAGGAGCAGGAGATAGGGGAGGTAACTTTCTTCTCTGCGCTTGTTTTTTTCCATTGCTCTACAACAAACATGTGTTACATATTACTTTGCAAAAGAAGGCGGGGATGGGCTTGACACATTAACCTTCCCTGGGGGCATTTGCCCTCCGCCCAGGATGATGCCTTAAGCCAGTGTTTCCTTAAGCTCGTTGTGGTGAAAGGAATCAGCATAGGAAAACTGGGCTAAACAAAGTCTGACAGGTTTTCTTGCTGGAAGGACTGCTCTGAGCCTCCAACGTCTCTGGGCCGAGACCTTCTGCGAGGAAGAGTGAGATGAGGAAACACATTTGGACTCAGAGCTCTTTATAGGGAAGCATCTCGAGAGACACTTTCTAGGTACTGTGGGAACTCAGGGTCCAGTGAGGCGGAGAGCCAGGCACGCACCCAACCATGAAGGGCCGCCATGGGAGAAGAGATGGCAGGCCCCGGAGGGCAGTGAGGGCAGACGCCCTAGGCGGCCTCCTGGGACTGCATGAGTCAAACGCCAACCCCTCTGCCCAGAGCTGGCCAGAGCTCCACATCCCAGTGAAGGCAGGTAGTAATGTGAGAGGGACCTTGGGTGGCCCGGCCACCTGCCTGAGGTTACTTAGATCTGCAGTGACCCCTGCTGGCTCTGCCCAAAATCACCCCTCCCCTTGTCCTCACCTTCCTGGTCTACCTCACCCTCTTCACCCACCTTCTCTTCCTCCACCCCTGACCCTCCAGCATCTTCCCCAGTGCCTCCACCCAGCCCTATGGGGATAAACCCATGACCACACCCTGCCACCAGGACCCCACTCATTTCCTCATCCCTGGGACTGGAATCTGGCTGGGCTGTGATAGAGCCCATTAGTGAATTCTGGAGCCTGAACTGCGGAGATTCTGATGGCACGAGGAAGGGGGCTCCAAAGATGGCCTGCCCCCCTCTCAAGGGCATGGGACACCCACAAGACCCCTCTAATAATAGCAGACATTCACTGAGCACTCACTATCTTCCAGGAACACAGCTAAACTTTTATATAGATTATTCCATTTGATTCTCATAAGAATCCTAAGAAGTAGGCACTATTTCTACCTCTGTTATTAATCCAGTTTTCAGAAATGAAACTGAGACTCAGAAGTAAAAAAGTTAGCAAATGGCAAAGCTTGGATTCAAATCCAGCTCTCTGACTTCAGAGCCCATCCACTTACCCACTAAGCTATTTTATTATTCTTGCATCTGCCCACCGCCAGGGCCACCTTCATGTTCGAGGTCTGCCCAGTACCCACTGCTTTGGGGAAATGTGCCTCCATGGGCCTTGCCCCCTGCCCTCCAGGGATGGCCCAGGGATCCAAATCTGGCCAGCTCTTGTACCCTTCCTCCTGGTAAACTGGGTTGCACATTTGATTTCCATGCCCAGGACCCACTGCCTCTTCTGATCATCGTGTCTAGATTTCTTTGGGGCAATACCCAGGCCTTCCACAGAAATGGCTTGGATGGAGATGACTCACCCTACCCCCATCTCCAGGGGGAGACATGTGATTCAGGCTTGGCCACTCAAGCACCAAAACATCCTGATTGGTTCAGGAAGTTACATATGACCCAAACCAGGCCAATAGAGCCAATGCTAGGATTTTACTAAAGCCAGTGGGAAGGAGAATAGTTTTCTGCTCTGGAGTTGCTAACTGGATGTGTGTCTGTCAGAAGCTGCCTGAGAAGGAAGCTGACACAGGGGAGCAGAGACTAGTCCTGATGACTTTATGCATGCTGTGCCAAAGACAGGTCCATCCCTGGACTTTTCAGTGACCATAAGCCAATAAGTTACTTCTTTGTTGTTCTTGTCTTAAGCAAGTATGAGCTAGGTTCCTTCCTTCAAAACAAAGATCTATCAGAGCCTCCCCCCGCATTGTTAATCATCGTTAACAGCTGTGTCTCCTTCTTGCCTGTTCCTCCTATGCTTACTTAGACATACTGGACATTTTTAAAATAAAAATTGACACCACTGGCTACTCCTTCCTTCAAAATATACCCTTTTGCTTATTTTTGTGAAAACTTCACTCCCCTAGTTTTCCTCTGGCCCTTTCAAAGTCCCTTCCGGCTCTTTTTCCTTTGCTGGCTCCTCTTCATTTGTAAGTAACAGAAACCAACTCTGGCATTTGTTAAGACCCCCAGAAAAAGCATTTATTGGAAAAATATTGAGGAAGTAGCTCAGGGAATGGACTAGGAGGCTGGAGTACCTAGCTTGGAAATGAGACATAAATTACTTGGCTGAATTCCGAAGGCCTCTTCCACGCCAGTGTCAGGACTGTCAAGATACTCAGTCCCAAAGGAGAGTCTGGCCCAGCTGAGCCAAGGTCACATGGCCAGCCCTGGGCCATCCCATGCAGGTAAGAGGGAGGGTCTGATGGAACAGGTCTCTAGGGATCCTTCTAAACTCTAGAGCAGGTGAGCAGATCATCTGATTTATCACCCCACAAGATGGCAGAAAGACAATGCCCCAAAGGGGAAACAAGGACCAGGAGGCCACAAAATGAGGGTGAACATCTTCTCAGGATTCTCAAGGCGGTGCCTTTAGTGTTTTCTCTTCTCACTTTTTACTGCTCCCACTAACATGCCTACAATTCCCAGTATAAACCTCCAGCCCAGACCTGTCTCCTGAGTCCATATCCATATATCCATGAGCTTCACTACATAGATGGCTCATAGGCCCTTCAACTCAATTAGTCCAACACGGAACTTGTGCTGATCACCAAACCTGCTCCTTCTTCAGGGTCCCTTAGCTCAAAAAATGCAACCACCCCTGCGCTCCGCAACGGGAGAGGCCACAGAGGTGAGAGGCCCGCGTACCACAAAAAAAAAAAAAAAAAAAAAAAAAAATGCAACCACCAGTCACTCAGCTGATCAGACTGGAAACTGGGAGTCACCGAGTCATTCTCAGTGTCCTCCCTTAGCTCAAAAAATGCAACCACCCCTGCGCTCCGCAAGGGGGGGGCCCACAGAGGTGAGAGGCCCGCGTACCACAAAAAAAAAAAAAAAAAAAAAAAAAATGCAACCACCAGTCACTCAGCTGATCAGACTGGAAACTGGGAGTCACTGAGTCATTCTCAGTGTCCTGCCTGCCTGAGGGCCTCCACACATGCCAGTCCCTCTCTGGCACTCTCTCCAGTCTTCACCACCCCGTCTCTCCCCCAGCTAAGTCCTTGTGTCATAGACTTCTATCCATCTCCTCTTCTTCTTTAGTAGTAGAAACTGCTGATCTGTAGCTCAACCCATGGCAGTCTAGAAAAAAGACAAATTCCTCAGCCCAGCCAAGTTAGCCTTAACGGGTCTCAGAATTCCAGCTCAGCAAACAGGCTATTATCTTGCTGGGCGTCTCCTCCAGCAAGGAGGAAGATGGTACTCGCCATCCTCTTCCCGCTCAGGCATTGGCCCAGGCAGCCACAAGAAGAAAGGGGTCCCAGGGCCAGGTGTGCCCCTCCTGGGGCCTGCTGTCTCCAACTCTTGCAGCTTGCTCTGGTGCCTCAGATTTCCTCTAACCTCCAAACCCTAGAGAACCCCTCTCTCCACCTCTGTCCTTCACCTTTGGTGATCCCCCAAAAGCATGAGGATGTGCCTAAGAGATGAAGTATGGAGGGTAAGGGATGGGGGACTGGTTTGGCCTAAACCTCACTAGGCTGTGATCTCCTTAGGGCAGGAATCAAGCTTTTTCCATCCCTGTCTTCCTATACCTAGCATGGTGCCTGGCACATAGTGGGCACTTAGTAAATGTCTACTGGATAATTAGAAAGGCTGTCTAGGGGGTGGTTTGGTGGGGTGAGGAGGATAATTTGAGATGCTTCCCACTGGGTGCTCTGAGGACCGGAGGAGAGAATGAGATGGGAAGGTGGTGAGAGCTAATGGTCTGCCCCAACCCCTCCACTGCCTTTGATGGGGGAGAGGACACAGCTGGGGGAGGCCGGGGGAATCCAGAGCTGGTGGGAACCAGATCCCAGCAGACCCTCCTCTCGCCCCTACTCCCACACCCAGATGGGGTCTGTGGGTGAGCAAGGACATTTGGCTATTGTCTCTGATCTGTGATACCCCTGCTCCTCTTGATAGAGCAGAATCAAAGAGGTATTGCCACAGGGCCACACAAGAGCTGTCCAGACACACAGGGGTCTTCTGGGCCATTGTCTTCCCCGCACCCCCAGCCACTCCCAGGGGCCAGGCTGATCCCAGGGAGACCCGAGAAACAGGAGTAGTTCCAAACGGGTAGCTCGACTACAAATGTCACCTGGAAAAGCCTTCGGGGTGCAGCCAGTTCAGTTCGATGCCTGCAAAGGGCAGATGAGGAAACAGAAGCCAGAGCGCAAGGGTTTGCCCCCAGCCACAGAGGATGCTATCTGTTAAATACAGATAGCAGTGTTTGTACTAATCTTACAGTGATATTGAGGGAACTCAATCAGTTGACACATATAAAGTGCCTGGAAAGGGCCTGATATGTAGTAAGTGCTCAATAAACACCGGCTGTCACTACTGAATCATCATCAAAAGGTCTCCGTGTCCTGCCAAAATCTTTCTAACCTGGCAAAAGCCCTTCCCCTGAGGAGTTATTTGCAGGGGGCAAGTGGGAGGCAGCTCCATCACACCCATTTCCCAGGGTATGGGGAGAGCCTGGGCCCTTCCCTGAGCTCTCACTGACCTCACCCTCCAATCCCCGGCCTCTGGGATTCAGTGGCCCCTCGGCCTCTCCAGTCGCCAGCCTGTCTGGCGGGCTCTCACGCCTGATGCAGAGATAAACACATCCCGCGATAGTATTGTTTCCCACTTCCAGAAGCTCTCAAGTGCAATCCTAGAGGGTGGGATTAGCCAGGCATTTGGGCTGTTTAGGGGTTTGGAAGGATTGAGAGAGGCTGTTCTCAGAACTGGCCAGTCCCATTCTTAGAGGCAGTTGAGGTGGCTGGGCCTGCAGGCAAGGGGTAAGGGAAGCAGCTGTGACCTGAGCTTCTGGAACATTCTGCTGTCCTCCCCTACCACCATACATACTCACTTGGCCTCATGTGGCAGGAGGGGCTGCCCAGCTGAGTGGAAAAATGGGATAACACTCTCCAACAGTCAATTCTCTCCCTGCCCCCAGAACAGAGCCTTCTGGTCCCTGTATTCCCTCAAGTGGCTGAACCAGGTAACTAGCCAGGTGTCTCCTGGGAAAGAGAAACTCTGAGCCCATGGCAGAGAGTGCCCACAGCACCCAGAGCCAGTGAGGGCCAGGCAGAGGCACGGGGAGTCTGGAGGAATGGAGTGTCAAGGCTGCTTATATCATCATCTCTGGTAGGGTCAGCCCAGGGAGAGAGGCCTTCCTCTCCCAGCCAGGGCGGGTCCTCCTTCCCTCCCCACCCCGCAATACTCTGGTACCGCCACTCACATGACCTCACTGCTACGGCCAAGCCAGGCATGTGGCCAGGAGCCAGGCACCCGCCAAAATTCACATCCCCTAGAGACTAGCACAAGCCAGGCAGGGCCAGGACATGTCGCTCAGATAACCTCCACCCGCCCGAACCCACGCCTGCAAAGACAGCCTGTCCCACTAAGTGTTTATACCAGCCAGACAGGCTCACCTCCCGTCTCAACAACGCTGAACTTCGGGCACCCTCCTCTACTGATCCCATCTGTCAGCCAGATACATCCCAACTCTGACTTCTCCCCTGCTAAGTTCTGCTCAGCTGTCCTGTCACAGGAAATCTCCCCTGAGTCCCCTTCCCGCCTCTGACCTGTCCGTTATTTCACATAGTGATGTCCATTGTCGTAGTGATGATGGAAGGGGCAGAGGGGAAGTGATGGAGGTGATGACATGGACATGGCTGTTGCAGTCATTCTCGCAGTTTCGGTGGTAATGATGGTGATGGAGGTGGTGTTGATGGTGGTAATGGTGAGGGTACTCACGGTGGTGGAGGTGACAGTGGTGGTGACAGAGGGCTGGCAGTGATAGCAGAGGTGGTGGCATTGCTGGGATGGTGACAACAGTGGAGGTAGCAATGGTGGTTGAAGCAGCGGGAATGAGGTGAATAGGGGGTGTCTCCCTCCCCTCCCTAAAGCTCAGGGACACGACTAGACCCTCAGATATGTCCCTGAGGACTCCAGGAAGAGTGGTGAGTAAAGAGTGTCCAGGGCATTTAGTCACAGAAAGCCCCAGAGCAATGAGGTAATGACCCCTTGCCCAGTTCCCCAGTGAGGCATGATATGTTCCCCTCCCTGATTTTCAGTGACCTTCCCTCCAACTTGAAGCACGAATCATCTGGCCCAGAAACTGCTGAGGCTTCCCTTGAGAGAAGGTGGGAAGAGGCCAGGCTTAGGAGATGGAGGATCCAATATTGGAATCGCAACTAAATGGAACAAACTTAGGTCTGAATCTCCCTGTAGAATGGAAATCATAATTCTTACCGGCAGGGTCATTGTAAAGACTGAGATGAGTATCTTTCAAAGTGTCTGGCACAGAAGAGTAGCACGATGAATAATACATATTTTTCATTCTATTTTCCAAGGCTTTCTTATCAAGCCGTGGCCTCACCAACCCCTTTTGCCACATGCCTCCCTGTATTAGCTTTCTAGAAGTGCCATAACAAATTACCACAAACTTGGTGGCTTAAAACCACAGAAATGCATTATCTTGCCGTTTTGGAGGCCAGAAGGTGTCAGCAGGGTCATGCTCCCTCCGAAGGCTCTAGGGGAGAATCTTCCCTTGTCTTTTCCAGTTTCCAGTGGCTCGAGGCATTCCCTGGCTTGGGGCTCCCATCTCTGCCACCGTCTTCACGTGGATCTTCACATGGCTTTCTCCCGTGGGTTTCTGTATGTTCTTTTCTGCTTCTGAAAGCACTCTCATCGGATTTAAGGCCCAGCCTAATCCAGCACTATCTCATCTCAATCCTCACCTTAATTACGTCTGCAAAGACCCTATTTCCAAAGATGATCACACGGTGAGGTCTCAGGTGGATATAAATTTGCGGAGAAAACTATTCAAACCACCAGACCCCTCGCCAGCCTCTGAGTGTGCCAAACCTAATTCGCTAACCTGCACACCACCTGGCACGGTCACGGACCCTGTCCCTCTGAGCCTCCCAGGCCTGCTCCCAGACACCCCGCCCCATCCCCTCCTCCCACAGACTGCCAGGCCCTCAGCCCTGGGCCCGGGCTCCCTGGTGCTATGCGTGCATGCCTGTGTGCATGTGCACAGACTCCGCTTTTCACTTGGCGGTGAGAAAGGGGGATTCTAGGCTTGAGTTGGAGCCCACAGGGGCCTCTCTGCTCGGAAATGCTTCTTCCTCTCCCCCTGGCAGCTGTTTGGCTTGGCGGGGGCCCAGCTGGCACGCTCGGCCGCCAAGGAGCCCTGGGGGGCAGGGGGAGGGAATGGCGAGGGGCAGGCAGTTCCCTCCTCTGGCCCAGGCCCTGGGAGCTGGGCCAATGGCGGGCCTCCCTGCTGGCCAGCTCCAGCCCCCTTGCTCTTGGTCCTCCTCCTCCTCCTGTCCTCTCCATCCCACAAAGGGGAATTCTGGAGACCCTCCACCACCCCACCCCGGCCAAAGAGAAGACGTGCAGAAGGACAGCAGCACTGGCAAAGCAAGAAACACACACCAGGAGAAAGAGCAGTCGGCAGACCCTGGGTCTTTGCTCAGGGGGCTTTGGGCACTCTGAGGGCACCCCAGGACAACCTAGACTCTTCCAACCTCTGGATCCCCTGTCCCCACCCTCCCACCCCCTCCACCCCACTCCTCCCACATTCCTGAAATCTCCTGTCCTTAGCGCCCCCTCTAGGGCACTTGGCTTCTCCTTCCAGGGCCCCTCTGAACCCCCAAGCTGTTGCCCATTTTTCTGAATCAGTCCTCCCTTCAGATAAGTAGGATTGAAAATCATGTCCCCCAGCCCCCAGCAGGTCTGGGACCTTTTACTACTGATGGAAAAATAGTAAAGAAACATGCAGGGAGGGGTCCAGTATAATGAGCCTGGATTTTAGGGTCTAATAGGTCTGGGTTTATGTCGCAGCCCTGCCACTTAAACACCTGTGTGACCCTGGACAGGTGATTTAGCCTCTCTGACCCTCAATTTCCTCTCATAAAAGTGGGGGTATTCATAGTTAATTTCCAGGTTGCAAGGATAAAATGGCACAGCTTCTGAAACAAGGTAGGGGTTCTCTGAATGGTAAGAATGTACTACATGCCAAGCACTGCGTTAAGTGTTTTGTGTAGATTAACTCATTCAACCCTAATAATAACGTCATGAAACAGAAACCATTGCATGGCCAAGAGAGCTGAGCAGTATCCCATAGCTGGTAAGTGGCTGAGTTGGGATTTGATTCCAGGTGCTTTGAACGCAGCCCTTGCTCTGTGCCAACGCCACTGGCAGTGTAGCCAAGGTCTATAGTATTAGGATTAATATTATTAGAGAAAAAGTGTGCTTATGTAAATTTTGGAAGGAAAATGTATCAAGTGTAGTTTTAAACTTACTTGGGCTTCATTTTAAAACTTTCTTTTTTAACCCAGTTATTTTACTCGATTTGCTAGCTTTAGGGAAGAGATCCAAATTTGGGACCAGCCCTAAAGGTTCCATGTTCGTATTGCTTGTGCTGGCCGTCACGGCAGTCTTGCTGGAGATGAACCATAGCACCAGAGCCCATGCTTCATTGTCAGTCTTGACCCAAAGATGTCACCATTCCTAGTTATCTGTCACCACATAATTGGTGTTGATTGGAAACCGTTCCCAAAATGGGGTAGAACTTCTCAGTTGTCTCTTCCATGTAACTTAAGCATAGTAATATAAATAAAGTAATTGTTGGATGTTAATTAAAAAAAGAAAGGCATAGAGAGCAGCTGGGCTGCCAGGGTTTTCCCAGGGGCCCCTGCAGGTGCAGCACGGAAGCCTCCCTTGCCCTGCACACATGGATTTGCATGCGGTTCTTGAGTAGGGATCTGCGCAGCTGCCTTGGCAGTTCTGGAAGTCCCAGACACGGGAGCCAGCTCATCCCAGCCTCCCAGCCATGGCAGGAGACCACTGGACCGGAGGCTCCTTCGGCTCTCTCGTGCCCTGGCACATCTGGAAACTGTTAGCCTCCATCCCCTCCCCCACCTCCACCTCTGTGCTCCAGCTGTTCTTGGTGGCTAATTCTGGGAAGGACCCCTCAGCCATGCATGCTTGCAGAGGACGGGGTGGGGGAGGGGGTCCTCCCCACTGTGCTGGTGGGGTGGGATGGAGGCGGGCAGGCTGCAGAGGGTTCATATGCGTCACGCAGAAGAGCTGGTCTCCTCCAGCCTTGCAGACAGTCTGCCTGCCCTTGGGGTTACTAGGGGTTGAGTAATGAGGAGGGAAGAGAGAGGGAGGAGGCAGGGGAGAGTGTGAAGGGAGACCAGGGAACAGAGACTGAGAGAATGTTTCTGCTGGAAGAGATCTGCAAAAAGTCATCTGATATTGTCCATCCCCTGTTGCCTGGGGGTCACGACAACAGCCACATAGTCTAGTGGACAGAGGGTAGCCTTTGTGGTTGAGCGGAGCTGGGTTACAATCCTGGCTCCATCACTGTTGGTCTGTGTGACCTTGAACAAGGTCCTTACCCTCTCCAGGTCTGAGCAGCCTCATCTGTGCAATGGGAAGATGGTACCTCCCCTGCCAGAGGGTTCCCTGATTTGGTTCACACCCCAAATCATTGGCTTCCTCCTCTCTAAGAGCTGCAAGAAGCTGCATGGGATGCCTTCCCCTCACTCCACACCCTGCCCCACTTTCTGGGGTCTCACTCACTAGTGACTGCATCCAGTTCATTCACCCCACGCCTGGACCTGCTCTGAAAGCCATGCCCTACCCAGATGGAGCCTGACTCTCCCTCCTCTTTGCCCAGCTCTGCCCTCCTCACTTTCTAAACGTGCTGAAGACATCCTGCTGAGGGAGACTGCCTCAAATCTCCCTCCACCTCATAGTAACTGTGGCCTTGGGCAGGTTATTGAACATCTCTGAGACTCAGTTATCCCGGGGGTTAAATGTCATCACTGCTGCAAAGATGCTTCCTTACATGCTGTCGCATGTCATCATCACAGCAATTCTGGAAAATATGGTTTCTTAGCCACCTTTTTTTTTTGGGGGGGTGGGGTATGCGGGCCTCCCTCTGTTGCGGCCTCTCCTGTTGCGGAGCACAGGCTCCGGACGCACAGGCCCAGCGGCCATGGCTCACAGGCCCAGCCGCTCCGCGGCATGTGGGATCTTCCCAGACCGGGGCGCGAACCCGGTTCCCCTGCATCGGCAGGCGGACGCGCAACCACTGTGCCACCAGGGAAGCCCTTAGCCACCTTTTTATAGCTATGGAGGGAAGGACAGATGCTTACATTCATTGAAGACTTGCTATACACCAAGCCATGTGCTGGGCCTGAAAGAAAAGCTGAGGAAATCCTGGATTCTCCCCCTCAGAAGACGTGGGCTTTAAAAAGCCAAGGACTGGCTAATAACTCCTATGGGTACTACTGCAAAAGGGCGGTGTCCCAGGCCACCACACAGCCTGCCCTGCCTGTTATCATCCTGGTTGGGACACTCAAAGCATGGCTGCTCAGTCCCAAGACAAGGAGCTGATCCAGCACCTGTAGTTGGATGGCCCTACACCCACACTTTCCTGCCGGTCAACAAGCTCTTGTCCCTCTGGAACAATGAAATCACGTCCCCCTTTCCCCCACCACCCCCCCGCTCCGGGCTCTGACCCCATTCTTAGCCTTTCCTCTCCTCACCCTTCATTCCACACCCCCTTAACCCATTTGATGACTGGTCCACAGTAGCCAATCCAGGTTGACTCCTCATTATTTTTTCACAACCATTCGAGTGCTTCTTTTGTGCCAGGCACTGTGCTAAGTGCTTTATGTCTACTGTCTCATTTGACACCCCCCCACAGCAAGCCCCCAAATAAGTATTGTTATACCAATCTTGCACATGAGGAAACCAAGCCTCAGAAACAGGGCCACCCCATGCACTGGGCAGAACTAGTCTATGGGACCAGCACCCTCTGTGCTTGTCAGCAGCCTTGCTAAAGAGCCAAGTCCACCCAGAGCAAAGGATTCTAGACCTGAGCAATCAACTGCCTATGCGTCAGCGCTCCCTAGGTGCCCACTAGGGTCTCAAACTCAACGTGTCCAAAACCAAACCCCTGATTTTTCCCTCCAAATGCACTTCACTCACAGCTTCCCCATCACAGCTAATAGCAACTCCATCCTTCCAACGAATGGCTCAGGACAGAAATCTCGGTGCCGCCATCAACACCTCTCCCCTACCTCTTGCTTTCAATCCTCAGGAAGTCTTGTTGGCTCTACCTTCAAAATATATTGAAACCCCACGACTCCCAACCGCCAAGCTGCCATCTCCTCTCTCCTGGTTTAGTTCAGGGGCCTCTCACAGGTCTCCCTCCTTCTGCTTTTGGACCCTACAGTCTACTCTCTACACAGCCACCAGAGTTAGAGTTGACCCTTTTCAAGCCAACCTCTTGCCTCCTCTGCTCAACACACCCCAGTGTAACTTCCCACTCGGCATAAAAGCCAGGCCCTTACAATGGCCTCCAGCACCCACACATCTGACCTCTGCCCCCTCCCTCCCCTCCTACCACCTTCCCTGTTCTCTCTGCTCCAGCCACACTAGCCTCAAACATTCAAGGCACTTTCCTGCCTCAGGGTCTTTGCTCCTGCTGTTTTTTTTACCTGGAATGCTTTGCCCCCAAACATCCTCATGGCTCATTCCCTTACCTCCTTCAGGTTTTGATCCTAAATCTCACCTCTCAATTAGGCCTACTCTGACCAAACTATTTGTTTCTGTAACAACCTTTCCATCAACACGCTCAATCTTCTCCCCTTATCCCATTCAACTCTTAATTTCCAAAGCCCTATAGGTCTCTAATATACCTTATAATTTACTTATTTTTGTTTCTTCTTTATCATCTGTCTCAACCACTAGAGTGCCAACTCCATGTGGGCAGGCAAATGTCTCTGTTTTGTTCACTGCCACATACCAAGGACCTAGAACTATGCTTGGCACATAGTAGGTGCTTAATAAATACTTCTTGAATGAATGAGGTGACTGAGCTGGTATATATCCCAAAGACACCTATGGGAGAGCACATCTTGGGGGATTCAGGTGAGCTACTTGAAAGGTAAATTCACTTTTTTGCTAAGCATTTTTGGAGGTCTGCCATGTATCAGGCCCTGTGCTGAGTCCAGGAAAGTGATCAGGGACAGACATGGTCCCTGCTCTGGAGACTCCTTACCCAGAGGAGGACACAAGTACCATGTCCAGGAGTGGGGTCACTGTGGAGGTCATTCAGCTTAATACAAACAGTAATCACGGAGCACATAGCATATGTGAGGCCCCTTGCTAGGACACCAGTTTTATTTTGCCCTTAAAATAGGTTTCACGGTTGAAAACACCTTCCCATCCATATCTCCTGAGACTCCCACCATCACTGCCACCATATCACCTCCAAAACCTCCCTCCTTTCCTCCCTTCATCCCTCCCTCCCTCCCTTTCTTCTCTCCCTCTTTTCTTTCTTCTAGAACACTTACTGAGCATCTGCTCCTTTCATAACACAGCAAGGTGTGGGTTGTAGGGTACCAATGTGGTTTCAGAGTCCCAGGAAATTTAAAACCATTTCGGTAACAAAACCAAGCTGTTAGATAAGGAACAAACAAGCCATAGCCCTCAGGAGAAGGTAGGCTCAACCAAAGATATAGGGAGTTCTCAAGAAGAGAGTAGATCTGAGCCAGATCTAAGACAAAAAAGAATTTTCAGATATTCCGAGGTAGAAAGGAAGAAGGAAAAGGATGCCAGGTGGAAGGAACAGCTTGAACAAAGGCTTAGAGAAGAGAATGAGCTGGCATGAAGGGCATCAATCTGGTTGGCACAGCAAGGTCATCTGAGGGGTGCTAGGATGTGCAGAGCACCCAGCCCACGTGATGTGTGAGAAGGTCAGCAGTTGGACTGTGCAGCTGGACTTGACCACAGGCAGTAGAGCAAAGCACCAACTCTGGATTCACATGGACCTGGAACCATATCCCGACCAAGCCCCTTGCGCAAGTCACTTCCTCTCTGCCTTGGATTTCTCGCATTTAATATAGAGATAATAATTCCCAGCTCACAAAATGTTTATGAGGATTAAATGAGATGATGTATATGAAAACTTCTGGCATATACCTTGTAGATGCTTTTTAAAAAGTGTTTATTGAATCTGAGAAAATCAAGGCAGTGGGTGTGAACCGCTCATTCAGGTTTAGTCACAGAAAGAGGGAAACATATTACACAATGGCCGGAGAGTGCAGAGCAGGGTCAAGGGAGACTTTTTTTTTTTTAAGTTGTGGAAGACTGTGGGTATTTGAAAGCTGAGGAGGATGGGTGCAGCCAAAAGAGAGGCTGGCTAGTGATGAAAATGTTGTAAAACTGACTGTGGGGATGGTTGCACAACTCTGTGACTAGACTAAACCATTGAATTCTCACTTTAAGTGGGTGAATTGTATGGTATGTGAATTATACCTCAAGAAAGCTGCTTTAAAAAAAAAAAAAAAGCTGGCTGGATAGAACTACAAGCTCCCAGGAAGGGGGTATTCAGCGAGGGCCAGACTTAGAGAAGAGACGAGGATACAGTGTTCCTCCAAGACAGACTGGTGGGCTGGTGGGCTCACTCCTCTGTGCCATGGGCTTTAAGAGGTGCCTACCAAGTACCAGGCACTGTATCAGGGACTGGGAGGCTGAGATGCCCTCGAGGTGCTCACAGTGCCTGGGCGAGGCCAACAGGAGCAGAGCCATGGGAGGGCACGCAGAGTGTGGTGGAAGCAGGGAGGACACTGCCCTGCTCCCAGTCTTCAGCTGGAGGGGGCTTGATGTCTCGATCTGAGATAGACTCACCAGTGGACTCAGCGCTGAGGCAGACAGACACCTGGGCTGTGACTGGGGGTCAAGGCATAGCAAGGTAGGGTGCTCCCTAGTCTAACTGGGACAGTTGTTGAAAGTGCCCCATCCTGGAAGAAGTCAGAGAGTCCTGAAGCCATCACCCTTGGTCTCCAAATCACTTCCATGAGACCTTGACAGGGCACCACCAAGAACATTTATGGAGTCCTAACTGTATACACAGCTCTAACCTGCATGTGGTTTCTTTGTTTTCTTGAGTAAATGCCCTGCACCCAAAAGCACGGTGGGTCCTGCTCATGTGGTAAAGCCATGCTTTTGAGGACAGGTGGAGGGAGAGACCTGGTGGGCTTGGGGACAGGGCAAGGAGTTCATTTGGGCCACTTTCTGTGGACAAACCACAGCTGGAAGAGCACCAAGAGTCAGATATATCTCTTGAGTCGACAGTACATGTCTTTGGGACACAGCCCAGACCAACCTGTAATGTCAGGTGTCCAGCATGTCCCCAGGCACCAGGCTGTCCCCACCACCACCACCACCGCCACCCAGAGCTAACCACAGCCTTTGTCTTCGCCTCCCCCCACCAGAGCAACACCCCTGCTGGCCCCTCCCCCTACACCACCCCGCCCCACTCTGGGCTCATCAGGCAAACTGAGGCAGTGTGCTGGAGGGAGGGTCCTAAATGGATGGGGTCCTGGCTTCTAGCCCCCCGGTTCTGCCATCAACCTGCTGTGTGACTGCCCCTCTGGACTCCGTCTCCTCACCTGTGAAGCGGGGGAACATGGGAAGGTTCAGAGCATAGGTTCCAGACCAGAAACTCCAGACTCCTGGGTTTTGATTCCCAGCTGTTCACCCAGCTGCTCTGTGAAGCTGGGAAAATTATGTGTCCTCTTTGTGTCTCAACATCTTTAACTGAAATGGGAGTAGTGATAGCATCCCCCTCAAATGTTAGTGTGAGGAGCAAACAGGTAGATCGACATAAAGCACTCAGGATGCTGCCTGGCTCATAACTGTTAACTGTCTGTATTATTACGACTATGAGGTAGGAGTGCTCAGTGGTCTCTGGGGTCCCTTCCAGCTCTGGCTGGAGTTCTGCCCGCACCATCATATTTGTCTGCATTTCTAATTATGCACAATATGTTGTTGTTATTTGTAACCTGGGCATCTCAAATCTGGATGACTCCTTGACAATGGACCTCTTTGACTTACCCTTTCCTGTAACATCCAATGCAAGGCTTGAGCCCCACCCGCAGAGCCCTTCCCCGAATCTCTGAGGGCTGGGGGATGGGGTACTTTTCCCAAGTCTTTCCTCCTGAAGCTGTCTGACATTTGGTGAGCTGCTCCTAAGCTTCACCAGGCCTATATCTATGTGGCAGACTTAAGTGAAGGTTCAAGTGTACGGTGGAAAAGTACAGCACAGAGCAGGAAGCAACTTCAACATTGAGGTGAAACAATGGGCATCTGGGTAAATAAGCCCCAGTACCCACATAATGGAATACTGTGCAGCTGTAAAAAATAATAATAATGCAAAAGCCCCTGCTGCCCAAAGAAGGATCACTAAGTAAATACCAAGCTGGGTGCAGGATACTGTGAAGGACACATTTGTGAAAGAAAGGACAAGGACCATAGATTTATATACATTTGCTGTATGTACATAGACTATCTCTGCGAAGCCACATAAGAAACTGGGGGTCACCTTAGTGGCTGGGGGCAACGCAGAGGGATACTTTTCATTGTTTACACCTTCATACACTTAAAATTTTGATATATGCAAATATATTACCTACTAAGAAAAAAATAATAATTTTTTAAAATCAAGATGAGACTTCATTGGGAGTTCCCTGGTGGTCCTGTGGTTAGGATTCGGTGCTTTCACTGCCGTGGCCTGGGTTCAATCCCTGGTTGGGGAACTGAGATCCCACAAGCTGCATGACACAGCCAAAATAAAAAATAAAAAATAAATAAAAGATGAGACTTCATTCTGCCTAGAGATGTCTTTGCTGGTCCTCACCAACTGGCCCTCTTTAGAGGGCCCTACCCGCACTTCTCTCTGCTCAGCTGCCTCAGACATGCCAGTTTCCTCAACATCTTGTAATATGCAAAACTTTCTCTCTTGACCTCATCTTCACCTATTCAAGGCCAGGCCTGTCTCTCCCAAAGGGCCCATTGCTGTATTTTCCCCACAAAAGAACCACTTCCTCAAGACGAAACACAGTACATTCCTAGAAAGCAGAAAAAGTGGCAGCAGCTTCTATATTAAATGGCCCTTCCGTTTTTCTGCCAGGTTTGTTTCCAAACCAGCCTCCCGTCTGGACTGTGAGTTTCTTGGGGGCAGAAACCTGTCTTATTCATCCTTTATCTCCAGCCTCATAGGTGCTTGCCGTGCACACCACGTCATTTGTCCAGGGGATTCACAGCATCCTAAGCGCAGGAACTCCCAATTATCACATCTGTTCCTCCCTCAATGCCTAGCATAGGACAGCTCAGACCTCACACATAGAGCACGGCTAGGAAATGTCTGTCAGACTGAATTGGTTTGGTAAGGTAAGTGTGTGGATGTGGAAAGACAGACAGGGAGGGTGGAACTTGGGCCAGATCTGGAGCAGGAAAGCAGCTGCTGTATAATAATAACAGGTCATGTTAACTGAGCATTTTACTACGTGCCAGGTGCTCCTCTAAAAGCTTTTCATGCGTTACCTCATTTAATCTTCACAACAACCTTACCAACTACCAACAACCCTATATTATCCCCATTGTACAGATAAGGAAACTGAGGCATGGAGCGATGAAGGAACTTGGCCAACATCACTGCAAACAAGTGGCAAAGTTGGGATTTGAACACAGTGTGAACCCAGAGCATATGTTCCCAACTTTATCTCACATGACCACAGTATAAAGCATATGCTCTCCAGAGAGAGTCTGGCCTGGCCACTGCACAAATGAGATGGAAGGGCTCAGCCCAGCCAGAGCCTGGGGCTGAGAGGTGGAGAAAAGGCCTTAGAGCAGGGGTCCCCAATCCCCGGGCCGCGGACTGGTAGCAGTCCTCGGCCTGTTAGGAGCCAGGCTGCACAGCAGGAGGTGAGCGGCGGGTGAGCCAGCGAAGCTTCATCTGCCGCTCCCCATCGCTCTCATTACTGCCTGAACCACCCCCAGCACCCCACCCACCCCCGTCCGTGGAAAAATTGTCTTCCACGAAACCGGTGCCAAAAAGGTGGGGGACCGCTGCCTCATAGAATCTCCCTCTGCAGAGATTTTTCCAGGAAAGGGAGGACCACTCTCGATCCAGGCCTGCTTGGAGGGTGGGGGGCTGGACACGATCACCTTCCAAGGTGTTCACCATCTTCTGACTCACACCTGAGCTGAGAGCCCTAAGGGCAGAAGACTATGCTTGGGGGTCCCTCATGGCTACAGCTTGGAGCAGCCACCCATGCCAGAGATTAAAGGTGGGAGCAACACAGCTCCTGAAGAGAGACAAATGTCGATCTGACCCCAAATCCCTGCCTGGCAGGCAGAGGTCCCAACAAGGCCACCAGGAAACAGGCAAGAGACAAGAAGGTTGGGCCTTCCAGCTCCCAGACTGCCAATCCCAGCCCAGAGTGGCCTGACTCCTCCCACTAACCACCCATGCTCCCAAGTGTGTCCCAGCCCACCAGAGGGGCCCTACACCCTCCCGGGGTACAAAAACCCTCAGCTTTGATGTGTGAGATGGAAGGGCTCAGCCCAGCCAGAGCCTGGGGCTGAGAGGTGGAGAAAAGGCCTTAGAGCAGGGGTCCCCAATCCCCGGGCCGCGGACTGGTAGCAGTCCTCGGCCTGTTAGGAGCCAGGCTGCACAGCAGGAGGTGAGCGGCGGGTGAGCCAGCGAAGCTTCATCTGCCGCTCCCCATCGCTCTCATTACTGCCTGAACCACCCCCAGCACCCCACCCACCCCCGTCCGTGGAAAAATTGTCTTCCACGAAACCGGTGCCAAAAAGGTGGGGGACCGCTGCCTCATAGAATCTCCCTCTGCAGAGATTTTTCCAGGAAAGGGAGGACCACTCTCGATCCAGGCCTGCTTGGAGGGTGGGGGGCTGGACACGATCACCTTCCAAGGTGTTCACCATCTTCTGACTCACACCTGAGCTGAGAGCCCTAAGGGCAGAAGACTATGCTTGGGGGTCCCTCATGGCTACAGCTTGGAGCAGCCACCCATGCCAGAGATTAAAGGTGGGAGCAACACAGCTCCTGAAGAGAGACAAATGTCGATCTGACCCCAAATCCCTGCCTGGCAGGCAGAGGTCCCAACAAGGCCACCAGGAAACAGGCAAGAGACAAGAAGGTTGGGCCTTCCAGCTCCCAGACTGCCAATCCCAGCCCAGAGTGGCCTGACTCCTCCCACTAACCACCCATGCTCCCAAGTGTGTCCCAGCCCACCAGAGGGGCCCTACACCCTCCCGGGGTACAAAAACCCTCAGCTTTGATGTGTACCAGTAAATACACACCCCAAGAAATCCATTCATTCTTCTCCCATAAGTTTTCCCTGAGCTCACTACACTGGAAGCCCTGTGTTAGGCACCAGGGATGCTGGCCCACAGAGAAGTTACCCATCCATTGGGGAAAAACGGTGCCTGAACAAGGAAGCACACTGACGGTCCTCATTGGTTAGGCGCTGGGAAGGAAATATGTGAGCCCGATGGATGCAGGAGTCAGTCAAGGCTACTTAAAGGAGTTAGTTAATGTTCGAGCTGAACTTTGAAAAAAATAATAAATGAGGTCAGGGGGAGAAGGGAAGGGGATGAGCTTTCCAGGAAGCGCTGAGGCCATCTCATTTGTGTGGCGGCCAGGCCAGGCTCTCTCTGGAGAGCATATGCTTTATATTGTGGGAGACTGCAGGCCAGCTGGGGAGGGTAGGTCGTCTGGGGTGACCGGCTTGTGGAGCCCAAGAGTATCAACCACGGGCAAGATGGAGAGGGGAGGGAAGCAGAGGGCTGGGAGCCACTCGGGCCCCTGCAGGGTCCTGGGTTTATGCTGCAGGAGACAGAGAACCACGGAGGGGCAGTAAGCAAGGGCGTGACATGGTAGGGGGGAACCCTGGGCCTTGATGGTCAGCCTCATGGTCTGCGGGCCCCTGCTGCCCTTCACACCAAGCAGGATCCTGTCTACATGTGTTTGAACCATGTTTCACCCACAGGCATGTTAAGGGAAGAGAAAGGAAGAGAACACCACACATGGCTGGTCTGGACACTGTCCTAGGCCCCAAAGGTCCAGCTGGTCCCCATTACTATCGACCGTAACTCCAGCAGGGGCTCAGAGGAGAGCAAAGAGAGCCTTTCATGGGGGAGGAGAGACTGGAAATAAGGTGAGAGATTTAAGATGACAGCAAACACTTATTGAGTGTTTAGCATATACTGGGCACTGTCTCAAGGCTTTTTACATATTAATCCTATGAAGTAGATTCTATTACTGTCCTCATTTTACAGAATGAAGCAAGTAAAGCACAGAGAAGTCCCACGGTATCTACCAAGGGGATTCAAATCTAGAGTCAGGCTCCTTTTGCTTATACTATAAATACTTACTGAACACCTACTATGTGCCAGGCACTGTATGGGCACTTAGGACACAATGGCGAATAAACAGCGAATTTACAAATAGTCCATGTTGTCAACAAGTACGCTGCGCTACCTCCCTGAGGTGGGATGAACAGAAGCAAGGGTCAGTCCTCATGCCTGGAGAGGATGCTCAGTGCCCCAGGGCATTATTGGCCCAGTTGCCAAGGAGAAAGAGCAGCCCCTCTGCTAAGAGGCTGGTGGCACCTGGGGCTCATGACCCCCACTCTGATAGCCAGGCTACTGGACAGAGGACCTAGGGCTCAGGCCCTGCAGCACCCACCCTCACCACTGGGAAGAGTGTCCCTCTCACCATCTCTCTGGGCTGTACCCAATCTCTTGGCAGCCACTGGGGGCGGGTGGTTAGAAGGGTGAAGGGCAGTCTGCCAGGCAGACTTCACAGGAGAAACAGAGGAGACTCAGTTTCTCCTTCCCCAAGTCTTTTCTCGACCCTGCAGCACCGAGGGCCTCTGTCAGGCCTGGGGCCCAGAGCAAATAGGTAGGAGGAAATAGCAGGACCCTGGGGCAACTGGGCTGCTCTCCTGCCTGGGTGGTCAGCAGCTACATCTGCAACGTGACTCAGCAGCAGCCACTAAAGCCAGGCAAGGGAGAGAGGGCTTTGGTGTTGCAATCTTGCGCCAGCTACTCCAGGCAGGCGGTCTGAGGGCCAGGTCAGCCTCAAGGGTGTGGACTAGGGTAGGAGTGTGTATTGGAGGGATCTTTGGGGAATTTCTTAAACTCATAGGCCAAGGGCAAGAAAGGCATTGTCTGAGCTTATATTTCTGCTGCAAGCTCTGCAGAGCCCCTGCCATGCCCTTCTTCCAACCAGTTCCTTTCTTCCTCCCCTTTCCCCAAGAACCTCCCGGAAATTCTGCCTCCTCCAGATAGCCTTCCTGAACTGTCAGAAGTTAATGCTTCTCCTCGCCTCTGATCCATGTACCAATGCATAGACTGACTCAAGGCTTCTCCAGTGTTTTCCTCAAACTGTCATCCAAGTCAGGGAGTTCAGCAGGCCCATGCCTCCTGACACAATGGTCAAATTTTTTTGACATCTGATCTTTTAGCTTCAAATATATGAGCTTTGCATTCTACTCCAGGATATAGCCATACATATCTGTTATTATATTGTTATTTTATTTTTTTACATCTTTATTGGATTATAATTGCTTTACAATGTTGTGTTAGTTTCTGCCGTACCATAAAGTGAATCAGCTGTAAGTATACCTATATCCCCTCCCTCTTGAGCCTGTTTTTTGTTTTGTTTTGTTTTTTGGTTTTTTTTGCGGTACACGGGCCTCTCTCACTGTCGTGGCCTCTCCCGTTGTGGAGCACAGGCTCCAGACGCGCAGGCTCAGCGGCCATGGCCCACGGGCCCAGCCGCTCCGCAGCATGTGGGATCTTCCCGGACCGGGGCACGAACCCACGTCCCCTGCATCAGCAGGCGGACTCTCAACCACTGCGCCACCAGGGAAGCCCTGTTGTTTTTTTTTAATGTCTTAAGTTACTTACAAGGTGAATCATAGTTTTTCTCCTAATATCTTCTAGGAAATTGATGCTGCAAGAAGATGCCTCACGTGTAACCTATAACTTTGTAAAGTGCCTGGGACTTCAGCACAAATATCATGTATGCCTCGATTGGAGGACCAATGAGGCAATAAACTTCAGCTGGAAGGACACAAGAGTTTCTTGTTGATACAGAGACACTGAGCCCTGCAGTCTTAGGGACAGCCAGGCACGTGGGCAGCTGGAGTGCCCTCTGTGATCACCTCTGGTAACATAGAACAAATACTGCCTTGTTCTATGGATGCCATGATGGGACTGTGGTCAGGAAGCAGTTATCTAGAACAATGGTTCTCAAACTTGGCTATAAATTAGAATCCCCTGAGGATTTTCTAAAAATCCCAATGCTCAGACCACAACCAGTACTAATTAAATCAGTGTCTCTGAGGACGAAATCTACTCAAAGGTAGTTTTTAAGGATCCCCCAAAGGATTCCAATGTGCAGTGAGTTTGAGAACCAAGGATCTGGGCCAACCCCTTTATAGTGCAGATGGAGATGCTGAAACCCAGGGAAGAGAAGTGACTGCCCAAGGTCACGAAGCATGGCAGTGGCCGGACCCAAGTGTTCTAGTGCCCAAGGCAGCCCTCCTTCTGCTGTGCCCCTGCCCCCATCCTCCACGTTGTTGTGGGAACTGAGCTGGCCAACTGCTACTCCCACATGGACCTTGGGGTTCTTGGCTCAAAAGAAGAAATCCAGGACAGGCTGACAGATCACCCTCACCCCAATATGCCCCCACCAAGCAGCCCCTGAGGCTGGACACCTTAGGGCAGAGCCCAAACCAGAAATTCTCTGGGCCCCGGACACCACCCTGGATTTAACAGGAGCTCAGGGAGACTGGGGGGACAGGTGGGGCTTGCTGCAGGGACACCAAAGGGAGATGTGCTACAGCCATGGTGAAAGGGCTGGGGGCAGAAATGGATGATGACTTCCCTGGCCCTGCCCTGTGGGGCCCCCGTACTCCCCACTCCCTCCATTCCCCACCCTTCTAATGATGTACTGACCCCTGCCCTCCACTTCACCACCCTCTCCCCCACCCCCGATGGGAGGTGACAAAAATGCCAGCAGCCTGCAGAGTATCAGCAACTGTTTTCATTCTGGGGTCTGGCTGGGCTTTATAGGTCCATCTGGGGCCCTGCCGGGCCCTGTATCCAGGCTATCCTGTTTGTGAGGCGCACACACACTAAACAGAATTTCTGGAGGCAGAGGAGGAGGCATCTCAGGGGTTCTGAGCCATTGGACTTGGGTGGGTGCGCGGGGCCGCAGGGGAAGACAAAGAGGCTGAATGGTGGGGGGAGGGTGTCAATACTTCTGTCCCTTCCTCTCCTATCTTCTAACCCAGCGCTTCTCAACCCTGGGAGCACCAAGAAGCATGGCGGGGGGGCGGTGGTTTAAAAGATTGATGCCTAGGTATTTGAAAGTCGCTAAGAGAACAGATCTTAAAAGTCTTCATTACAAGAAAAAAAATTTTTGTAACTATCTGTGGAGATGGATGTTAATTAGGCATATTGCGGCGATCATTTCACAATGTATACAAATATCAAATCATTATGTTGTACACCTGAAACTAATATAGTGTTATATGTCAATTATACCTTAAAAAAATTTTTTTTAATTAAAAAAAAAAGACTGATGCCTGGGGACTTCCCTGGCGGTCCAGTAGTTAGGACTTGGTACTTTCACGGCGTGGGCCGAGGTTTGATCCCTGGTAGGGGAACTAAGATCCTGCTAAGCCCTGCGGTGTGGCCAAAAAGTTTTAAAAAAATAATAAAAAATAAAAACGACTGATGCCTGGGCTCCGGCCCTAGGGGCCATCTGCTTTTAAATCTCCACACCTGATTCTAATGTGCAGCCCGGGGGGAGACCCCTGCCTGACAGAATCATACGGACAGGAGGATGGATTCTCAAACTGAGCAGAGGGTCAGGGAAAGTGTCTGCCCTTTCTGGGGGTTGCAGGGCAGGTAATATACCCTGGCCTCCTTCTTCAAGTCCATTATCAACACGATGCAGTAAAATGTCATGGCTGGAGCACACAGAGATGCTGGTCCTTTCACTCCCCTTTCCTCACCTTGGGCAAATTACTTGGCTTCTCAGAGCCTCATGGAGAGAATATTTGCCACCTGGGAGGTACCTGTGATAACTAAGTGATTAGGTCTACACGGTTCTGAGCACATAGTAAGCAATCAGTAATAGGTAACTTTTTTTTTTTTTTTTTTTTTTTTTTTTGCAGTACGCGGGCGTCTCACTGTTGTGGCCCTCGTGTCCCCTGCATCGGCAGGCGGATTCTCAACCACTGCGCCACCAGGGAAGCCCAGTAACTTTTATTATAAAAAAAAATAAAAGCTAATTTGTACACCCATGCTCAAAGCAGTATTATTCACAAGAGCTAAAACATGGAAGTAACCCAAGTGTCCATCGATAGAAGAATGGCTAAGCAAAATGTGGTCTATACATACAACAGAATATCATTCAGCCTTAAAAAGGAAGAAAATTCTGCAATATGCTACAATATGGACGCACATTGAGGATGTTATACTAAGTGAAATAAGACAAATGTTGTATGATTCCACTTAGATGAGGTACTTGGAGTAGTCAAAATCAGAGAGACAGAAAGTAGAATGGTGGTTGCCAGGGGCTGGGGAGAGAGGGGAATGGGCAGTTAGTGCTTAATGGGTACAGAGTTTCAGCTTTACAAGACGAAGACAGTTCTGGTAAGGATGGTGGTGAAAGTTGCACATTACGAATGTACTTTACACAGCTGAGCTGTACACTTAAAAATGGTTAGGATGGGGACTCCCCTGGTGGTCCAGTGGTTAAGACTCCATGCTCCCAATGCAGGGGGCCCTGGTTTGATCCCTGGTCGGAGAACTAGATCCCGCATATAGCAATGAAGATATTGCGTGCCGCAACTAAGACCCAGAGCAGCCAAATAAATTTTTTTTTAATGGTTAGGATGATAAACTGTATATTATGCATATTTTACCACAGTTTTTTAAATGTGGAGAAAGTAAAATCACAGCCAGAATTGGTGATACAGCTGACCACAGGCCTAAGCAAGGCTGTTCCCAGGGAAGGGTGGACACAGGCCCTGCCTTCAGGCCTTTCCTTCTGAGATGGTACAGGGAGACAGATGCACAATGAACGAACTCAGCATTTACATTGCTAATAAACAGGAAATAATAGATGGGTTTAAATATTTACATGGTATGCAGGCTTCAGGGTGAGGACATTACTGGGGAGGGCCAAGAGGAAGAGGGGAAGAAGGGGGCAGGAGACAGACGGAGAATGTAAACCCTGGTAGAAAATGGGGGGGTTGAAGCCACTCAAATACGTGTTTCAGGCGTACCCAGGAGGAGGGGGAACCCCTGTCTAGGCCCCAGGGAGTGTGCCAGAGCCTAAGCCACGTGTCCCTTCCTTCCACGGGAGATCCTTGTTTACCCTTTGAGACTGGAAGAGAATGTAATCAAATTATGACTCGTTATTCTAAATTACCATCTCCAGTGGGGAAGGCAGGCAGGCAGGGAGCCTGGAAAGGGGAAGCCAGTTGTTTTCTAGGACTTTGTTTGCTCATTCTCCAGCTCCCTCTGTCCCCAAGCCCTTTCCTCCCTTTCTGCCTTCTCCATCCTGGCTTCTCCCTCCCTCCTTCCTGGATTCTGCTCCCTCCCTCCACCAGCTCCCAGGGCAGATTTGGTGGGGAGGGGGGAAAGGGCAAAGCAGGCACTTCTTAAGTGACCATGGGAACAACCACAAGGAATATTCTGCCCCACAGGACTACCTGACCAGCCAAAACGAATTTTTCCAGCCCCTCCCCCCTCCCAGCAAGATAGAGCAAATATTGACACAATGTCTCTATTTCTAGATGTAGGGTCACTTGATTGACTAGGACTCTTTCTCTAACTTGCTGTGTCACTTTGGGCAAGTCACTAGTCCTCTCTTGAGCTGGGAGGTCATTCCAGAAAGAACTTCCTCTGCTTGCCCTTTCCTGCCTCTCAGGACTGGTGTGAGAACAAGGGGTGAGTCAACTGGTCAGAGACCCTCAGATCTGGGAGCCTGGAGGCCTAAGGCAGATGACATGCCCAGGCCTTCAGGGACAGGGGCAGCTGGGCTTGTGGTATGGTCCCCACAGAGATCCCAGGACCAACCTGGACTGGAAGTCTTGAGCTAGATGCCCCCCTAAGAGCATCCCATCCGTCCCCTGGCCTCCACTCAAGCCCACATGCAGCTTCTCAGAGAGGAGGGAAAGGTCAGATCAGCTAGATAGGGGAGAGCAAAGAAGGCCTCCTCCCTCACCCTGTGCCCGGGTACCTTCCAACCACCCACAGGACTGAGCAGAGAGGCTGGTTCCACTTCCTCGCCTGGGTTCTCACGCTCCAATGCTTGGTAGCTTGTGGTGATAAACACAACCGAAAATCCTCTCAGGGGTCAAAAGGAAACTGAGAAAAGGGAAAAGGCGGCATTTTTCCAAACATGACAGACATTCCCCCCTCCCCCCCCCCCCACACACACGAGCTGTGCGTAAAGCACATACCACATGGTCATGAGAGCCGTGTCACTGAGAAAATCTAGTTTACATTCTCTTATTATTAATATCCTTAACTTTAATCAATTCACCCAGAAACTGTCAGATCCAAAGCTCACCCAGAGACTGCCACCAGCCTGGAAGGACAGTGCTGAGGGGATGCTGTGACTGCCCTTTCCTGGCCCTGCAGTCTTCTCACTGCCCACAGCACCTTCCAACCTCACTCCACCCCCCTCCACCCAAGGGCAGGCTTCCTGAGGGGCCTGCAGTGGCTTCTGTAGGGACAGCAGGGCCAGCGTGAAGGAAGAGAGGAGGAAGCTTAGCTCCCCTGGCTCCCAGCCTCTCCCCCAACCCATCGTAGCCCCAGGACGGAGGTGCAAAGGATGTACTTCAGCTCTAGAAGGATGGAGCCATCAAGTCAGAGATGACCTTAGAGACTCACACCCCACCTTTCACTCTCCAGTGAGGTCACTGAAGTCCAGAGCAGCCCAGGGACATGCCCCAGGTCCCACGGACAGTCAGTAGTGGACCCAGCACTGAGACCCAAGTCTCCTGACTCTCCTATCAGCAGTGACTCCCCAGGCTTCCTCAGCCGTCCCCCACCCACTACCACTGTCCTACTCAGTGTGGGTTGCTGTGGCAAAATACTGTAGACTGCTGTGTGGCTTAAAAACCAGACATTTAGTTCTCACAGTTCTGGAGGCTGGGCAGTCCAAGACCCAGGTGCCAACAGATTTGGCTCTTGGTGAGGGTCCACTTCCTGGTTGCAGATGGTCCTGTTCTCACAGTAGCCTCACAAGGCAGATGGAGGAAGCTCTGGTGTCTCCTCCTCTTCTTATAAGGCCACTAATCCCATCGCTGGGGCTTCACCCTCAGGACTCATCTAAATCTAATCAGCTCCCAAAGGCCTATCCTCCTAATACAATCACACTGGGGGTTAGGGCTCCAACATATAAATGTGGGGTGGGGGGCACACAAACATTCAGTCTCTGACAACCACTGTGTGGCTTTTGCCCACCCCCCCACCAGTCCTCTCCAGGACTCTGAGGAAAACCATTCCAAATAGTAGAGCTCCCCAGGGGCCCCTGCCAGCTGGTCCTTAAAGTAGCCCCCTTCTCACCTAGACGCCCATCCCTGGCCTGGGACCCAAGTGATTCCCTGACCCTCTGATAATGTCCACAGCAACAAAGATAAGGTTAGGGATTTACGGGAGGACCTGAGGATTGCCTCCGGATTCATATCAGGCCTTTGAACAGAGCTCCTACCATCTCCGATCACTCTCAGCCCATCGCACCTGGTGACTCCCCAGACATCATTTTGTAAAAGAGGAGAAACTGAGGCTCAGTGAGGTGAATGGACTGGACCCAGCTGACCCAGCTGGTTAGTGGCAACTTAGAGCCCCCAGATCTTCCACTCTGTGGCAGACTCCATGAGGCACTGTTCAGACCCCCACTTCAGGAATAAAGGGCGTATTTTTCCAGTTGCTGAGAGTGCTGCAGGCAGAAAGGCCTGAGCTGCCAACCCCTGTGGAGACTGCCTGGCTGAAGAGGGGGTGACCTGCCCACATCTCATGGCTGATTGTCATGTGGATATAAAGATCTGACCCTCCTGTCCCTGCCTGAGTCAACCCTGAAGGATCATCCTAGCATCAGAACTCCCTGTGAGAGGCTGCGGCAGCTCACTGAGCCCTACTGCAGCCTGACCTCTCCCTCTTCCTGATCCCCCTTCCTTCCCTTTAGCAGACTCCGATCCTGGAGCACTCCTAGAACACCCACTGCATGCTAACCTCTGCCTCTGAGTCTACTTCTCAGGAACCCAATCTGTGACATACTCTGAATCCAGTGTGTGGGTTTCCATTGCTCTGAGAGCTCTTGCACCTTACTTAGGGAAATAAACTTACCCAAAGGAAGACAAAAAATAAACAGCTGCATGGGGGACATGGAAGATGAAGAGGGGATGGCCCCTGACGCTCACAAAAGTAGGAAGGGAAAACAGATCCACCAGCTGACAGTCAAGATATTAAATGAAGGGCCCGCAAGAGCAAGATGGCAATTGGCATAGATGCTTGTAAAGTCCTGCTTTGGGGTCAGTCTGGAAGAGGAGTGTGAGCTCTCTAGCACCAGGATGAGTGTGAGGTTAGAGGACAAGCCCATTGGGCCAAGCACATTCTCTCTCAATCTGGGGACCTTAACAGATGTAGGGTGTTGAAATGGGGGTCCCAATAGCCCAAATTATATCCTGTACTGGTCATACAACATCTGGGACACTGGGCCCGGCTTAGAGCATCACATTTTAAGGAGTATATTGACCAGCCCCAGCTTCACACCAGGGCGCTGAGGTCTGGAACTTATGAGAGAAAGACAGAAGTTAAGGATGATCAGACCAAAGACTTGGGTGCCAGTGTTGTCTTCCAACCATTTAAAAGCCATGGTGTAGAAAAGGGTCAGAGGGCAGAGCAAGGACCAGCAGGTATGTCACAGAGGGGCATGTTTGGGCTGTCCACAAACGGAGCAGGCCACCTTGATAGCACTATGTCCCCATTAGCGGGAAATGCCCCCTCAAAGCACCTCGTGGATTAGGGTCATGGCACATCCACTGTCCTCCAACATCCATTCTTTCCTTCTTCCTTAGTGTGTAACAGCACCTCTGATTCTTAGCTGTGCACATTCTGTGCACAGAATTAATGTCTTAATTCTGTGTCCAGAATTGACATTTCCCAGAAGCCCTTTCAGTTAGGGATAGCTATATAACTCAGTTCTGGCAATATAAGGGATATAAGCTAAAGCATGTACGACTTCCAGAAGGCGGCTTTCAAGGATGGCAGTTTGGGCCACTCTATTTTTTTTTTCTATTTATTTATTTTTGGCCGCACTGCTCAGCTTGTGAAATCTTAGTTCCCCAACCAGGGATTGAATCCGGGCCCTCGGCAGTGAGAGCTCGGAGTCTTAAACACTGGATTACCGGGGAATTCCAGGGCCATTCTTTGTGTCTTTCTCCTTTCTCTTCCCTAGGCCATATGGGCAGAATGACTGGAGCTCAAGCCATCATCTAGGACTAAGAGATAGCACAGCAACCAGCTAGAAGGAGCTTGGGTTTCAGAGTCCTTTGCCATCTTATTTAAGTCACTGCTATTTGGAGTTTTCTGTCATGAATAGCTGACATGACTTCTAACTAATACAGTGGGGACCATTTGTTGGCTTTTCTGTCCAGCACTTTCCCTTTCTCTTGAAACAGTACTTCCCTTCTTTGGGGAAACTGCTCTTCTTTTTGCCTTTCCTGCAGCTTCTCCATCAAGTTCCACTGGGGCCTGCCAATCTTAGTGACTCAACCCCTGCCTCAAGGCTGGGAACTGCTGGCAGCCTCCTGAGGAGAGAACAAGGGAATAAAGGCAAAGTGCAGACAGAAGCAGAGACAAGAGGAGGAGGGGAAGAGCCCGGTGGTGGTTGAGTCTCTGGCTCCAGGTGTCCCGAGGCCCCACTGAACCCTGCCCATCCTAGGTTGGTTCTAAAAGGTAGCAAATGTCCTTCTACAGACTGGATGACTGTCACAACTCAGAGAGTCCTGGCTAATGTGGAATAGCATGTAACTAAGGAGCCAGAGATAGAAGGCAGACAAGCACTGAAGTGGCAGGAAGGAAAGAGAGAGAGAGAATGCAGAAAGAGACAAAGGAGGTAAGGGGTGGGCCAGGCCTTGAAAGAAGTGGGCGATTCCGACTAGGAGATGAGGGAGGGCACCCCTGAAGAGGAACATGATGGAGGTGGAGGAGGGAAGGAAAATGAGCAGGGGTGGGTTTTGAGAGTCTGTGCGGGAGAAGAGGGAGGAAGAGTAGGAAGGGTAGTGGGAGGCATGGCACGTCACTCACGTCAGGCCGCAGAGTTGGGACTTTATTCCCCTTAGTCAGCAGTTCTCAGACTTTAGTCTTCCAGTTCCTTAAAAATGCAAATTCAGACTCCAGCTGTGGGAGATGAGATGCCATGGAGCAGGAAAGTGATTGGGGTGTTTAGAAAAATCAGACAGAGACAGTAGAGTAGATTGGAGATGGGGAAACTGAAGACGATGGACAAATTGAGGTATTAGAAGATGGTGGAAATTTAAATGATAAGGAAGAGGGGGAAATCATGAGATAACTTTGAAATTCATGAAACTTATGAAAACTTTGGAAATTGGACGAGGGCAGTCAATGGTGACTCTGTAAGTGAGAGGGAGACCGACAGCCCTGACAGCATTTATCAGGAAGGTGGTGGTGGCCTTACTTAGACATGGTGTGTACTTAAGCTCCTTCAGAAGAACCAAATAGAAATTTCTGTAGGCAGTCGGAGCCAGAGGCTGGAGCTCAAGGAAGCACTGCTGTGGATTTTGTTCTTATCAGTCTGAAGGTGAAAGCTGAAGGGCGAAAGTGGCTGAGACTCTGAAAGAGAGCAGAGTGGGGAGGTGGGAGCTGAAGACTGAACTCTGCCATTCCAGGTTACAAGGATGGGAATGTTCACAGAACCAGAATTCTAGAACCATACAGGACTCCTCACAGATGGAGAAACTGAGGCCCAGGGAGTGTGACTATCTGACTTCAGGTTGCCAGTTGGTTAAAGCAGAGCCTGATTTTCAGTCTGCAGCTCCTTCCTTTTGCTTTTGTAGGTGTCCCCATGTGCATACAGTGGACAGCATCTCCCTAGGTGCCATTTTATACCCAGTAGTAAAAATGTGCCAGCAATTCCAAAGTGTTCTAAAAGGTTAAAAACCTTCTCCTTATACAATAACTGAATTGAGGCGCCAGGAAAAAGAAATCTGATGAGTTTCTCAGCCTGACAGGGACATGAAGGCCTTTTCTGAAAGGTCATCCAGCCCTCTGCAGAAATGCCCAGTCACAACCAGGGCTTGCTTGGTTTGGGAGGAAACTGAGTGGAGTGGGTCTCACTGGCCCCCACCACTGGGTGAAGCTGGGGTGAGGCAAATGCCAGCCAAGCACTGGGGGGTCCGGACTAGGGTGCACTCACTTGGAGAGGCTTCTGGCCTGGGCCTGGGGAGTGCACACAAAGGGCACTGCAGGCTTTCTGTCCTCTGGCAGTTTTGTTTGGGGCCTCCTGCCTCTGGCCTCACTTTCCAGAAAGGTTCTGGGGTGCTGAAGGCCCCTAAAGCTGCTTCTCACCAATCCCACTTCTCTTTTGTATCTTCCCCCCTTATCCATATCAGGGCAGCAGCATGCCGTAGTGATCCAGCATAGAAATGAATCAGTTTTGCTTTACAATTTATCTGTTATATGGTACATTTAAACTTTATGTACTTTTCCTGATGTGTGTTTTATTTTATTTTTTTAATTTCTGAAGGGAAGAGTGGGGAGGGGAGAGAAAGCAAATAAACCCCAGGCCAATCATCCAGTTTACAAAATGTTTCTTTATCAGACAAGTGCTTTCACCCCTGGAGAGTGTTCCCCTCATGCATGTAATCATTTGTTAACGAAAGGCACATAGTAGCTGCTCGATTGAAACCTGCTGTCGAAATGAATCAATGAAGAAATAAGGGGATAAGATGAGTAATTTGGACAGAGTAAAGTCCTGGTGAGGAAAAGAAACAACCCTGAAAAGCTGCTGGAAAACACTGAATGAGCAAGGACTCTGGACACACCCTGATTGTTTCCAGGCCCATTGCATCAAACAGGGCACACCTGTAGGTAGAGAGGCCACCGCTGAGCAAGGGGTTCTTTGTCAAGGTCTCCTCACCCACCCCCACTCAAACCTGTTTGGAGGCAGCAGCCCAAACAAGCAGGGAACTGCCCTTTTTTAAAGGTCATGGGAAACCTAGGTGAGCAGCCAGGCGAGCCCAAAGCCAGCAGTCCCTGGCTGTCACCTCAACCCTGATTGAGGTGCTGTCCCTTCCCTCATCTGCACAAAGCCAGTTGGGGAGGAGGGGCAGCGGGGGCAGAGGAAACCGGACCCTTGTTGGGAGGCGCCCAGCCTCAGCTCCTGGCCCTGGCCATCCGGGCAGGCCACGTGTTGTTATGGTTTGAGTTGACCAGCTGGAATCAGCAGGGGGGTTGTAAGGAAACCACATTAATTAGGAGAAAGCAAACAGGACTGTCACTGGCTCTGCCAGCCCTTTCTCCCAGTTCTCCCGCAGCCCCCTCCCACCCTTGTCTCTACCCCAACAGCTCTCTCGTTCCCGTGCCTTTTTGCTGCCTCTGCTCATTCACAGCGAACATCTGAACATCTGTGTGGCTCTTGGCTCTGACCCACTCTTCCTGGGCGAGGTGGGAGGAAGGCTGGAAGAGCACACTCATCCACAGCTGGGACCAGAACTTCCTCAGCCCCGAAGCCACAGACAGGCTGATCCACCCATGGCTTCCTAACTCTTGCTTTTGCTCTGACCTGAGCCGGCTGTCCTGTTGGCCAGCAGCAAGTCACTTAGACCAGATCATCTCTGCTGCAAGTTTAAGTTTTTCTTGGCAAAATGAACACTTCTGGGTTCATCTGTTATGAATGTTTCCCTGAAAGTCTTCATTAGGACGGTTTACTTGGGACTTGAGTTCTCTCAAGGGTCCAGGACAAGGGGTGAGGGAAAGAAGAAAGATTTCCTTGGAAAATGGGGTGGAAACAAGGGGGCTGGGCTCCTGGGAGGAGGAAGTGGACAGAAGATTGTGTCAGGATAAGGAATGGTTCATTGGCCTCCCTTCTCTCATACATGTTCACACAGTGTCACTGCTGCCCTTCAAGGCCCAAGATTACTATTGCAGCTGGAAATAGTTCTTCCTGTGCATGAGAGTGACTCTGCCAACAGCCCCAGAAACTCTTGCTCCTGAAAAGACCTCTCCTTTGGGTGGCAACTACCACTTTGCAGCCCCCCAGAGAAGGGCCCTCACTCCCTTATATCCCACAGTACAGTTGTACTTGAAAATACAACAACAACAAAAACCACAACATACCCAACTGGGGACAGGGGTATATAAGACTCACTAATGAAAAGATGCTATTTTTGGAGTAGGAAGATAGGTCCTAGAAAATATGTTTGAATTAAAAGCAACCTAAATGCCTAGTAATCGGGGATTGGTTAAGTAAGTTGTGGCACTTGCAGACAATCAAATAGTATACAGCCATTTAAAACAGTGCTGGGCTTCCCTGGTGGCGCAGTGGTTGCGTGTCCGCCTGCCGATGCAGGGGAACCGGGTTCGCGCCCCGGTCCGGGAGGATCCCACGTGCCGCGGAGCGGCTGGGCCCGTGAGCCATGGCCGCTGGGCCTGCGCGTCCGGAGCCTGTGCTCCGCAACGGGAGAGGCCACAGCAGAGGGAGGCCTGCATACAAAAAAAATAATAATAATAAATAAATAATTAATTAAAAAATAAAAATAAAACAGTGCTAAAGGGGATGTCGTGCTTCCACTGCAGGGGGTGCAGGTTTGATCCCTGGTCAGGGAACTAAGACCTTGCATGCTGCATGGCTCAGCCAAAACTTTTTAAATTAAAAAAAACACACAAAAAAAAACACAGTGCTAAAGAACAGAAAAAGAGATCAAACAGAGATTCCAGAAATAGATCTATACCAGATAAAATGCAATGGGTGGAAGTATGACATTTTTAATAAATGATGCTGGGTCAGTTAAATTTCGCTATGGAGGAAAAAAATGAATCTTAATCCCAATCTCAGGCCACATAATAAAACAATTCCAGGGCTTCCCTGGTGGCGCAGTGGTTAAGAATCCACCTGCCAATGCAGGGGACACGGGTTCGAGCCCTGGTCCGGGAAGATCCCACATGCCACGGAGCAACTAAGCCTGTGCACCACAACTACTGAGCCTGCGCTCTAGAGCCTGCGAGCCACAACTACTGAAGCCCGCGCGCCTAGAGCCCGTGCTCCGCAACAAGAGAAGCCACCGCAATGAGAAGCCCGCGCACCGCAACGAAGAGTAGCCCCCGCTCTCCGCAAATAGAGAAAGCCCGTGTGCAGCAACGAAGATCCAATGCAGCCAAAAATAAAAATTAAAAAAAAAAAAAAAAAAAACAATTCCAGGTGAGTTCAGATCTAATGTGAAAGTTAAACAATAAAGTTTTTGGAAGAAAACATAGGAGAACATCTTCATGACCCTGACAAGGAAAAAATTTTAAATAAGAAACCAAACAAGCCAACCAAAAAGGAAAGAAACCTGATAAATTACACTATGTTAAAATTAAAAACAACTCTTATTGAAAAATATACAGTTGACCCTTGAATGACACGGGTTTGAATTGCACGGGGCCATTCCTATGTAGAATTTTTTTCAATAGTAAATACTACAGTACCATTTGATCCTTGGTTGGTTGGTTCCCCGATTGTGGAACCATGAATACGAAAGAACCTCGGATATGGGGGAACCCTGTATACAGAGGGTTGACTACAAGTTATACTCGGATTTCTGACTACATGGAGATCAGTGCCCTGACCCCCACGTTGTTCAAGGGTCAACTGTAATACAGAAGAATGAAAAGGCAACCCACAGAGAGGCAGATGACATTTGCCATACATACATCCAACGAGTGACAAGTATCCAGAATATATAAAGAACTTCTACAAATCAATAAGAAAGACAACCCAATATAAAATGGGTCAAAGACTTGAAAAGACATTTTACAAAAGAGGAGATCTAGATGGCTTATAAACATATGAAAAGTGACTCATCCTCATTTAGGCATCAGAGAAATGTAAATTAAAAACACAATGAGATCCTACTATGTACTCACCAGAATGGCCAAGATGAAAAATCACAAAAAATATCAAATATTGATAAGGATGTGGAACACTGGGAACTGGTACAACTACTATGGAAAACTGTTTGGCAGAATCTACTTAAGCTGAGTATATACATACCCTATAACCGAACAGTCTCACTCCTAGATATAGTCCCAAGAGAAGTTTGCTCTTGTCTTCACAAAAATCATGTAGAAGAATGTACATCACAGCACTATTTGTAACAGTCCCAACTGGACATTATCTAAATCCTATCAACAAAAGAAAGGATAAGTAAATTGTAGTATAATCACAATGGAACATTATACGACAATGAGAATGAATGATGACAACAATATATAACAATACGGGTGAATCTCACAAACATGACGCTGGTGAGCAGATGAAAGCAGACAGAAAAGAGTACATGCTACATGAGATTCTGTTTATATAACGTTCAAATGCAGGAAAAAGTAATTTATGGTGCTAAAGTCAGGATAATGATTACCCTTGAGGGGGTAGTGTCTGGAAGGGGACACCAGGGGGTGTTCTGGTGTGCTAGTAATGTTCTACTTGTTGGTGTGAGTAATGTGTTCCCTTTTTGAAAATTTATCAAGTTGTATACTGATAACTTGTATACTTTCTTATATAGGTTATTCTTCAATAACAATTTTTTTTTAAAGTAAAGGCTGGTCTCTTGAGCAAAATCTGGTCTCAGAGAGTTCTTTTTTCATGTAAGGGCTAATTACGCAAGGATTCAGAAAAAGAAGATATTACAAAACAAAGAATATGCACAGTATTATTTCATATTGCTGAATGCAAATAATGCTTATCTCTGGATTATGGATATTTCTTTTCTCTTTATTGTCATATTTTTTTACCATGATCACATGTTACTTGTCATTGTAGAAAATATAAGTTGCTTTTTAAAATAAAATTTGATTATATTAAATTAGGATATGATAACGAAGGGAGGGTTAGCACTCAAATACTTTAGCTCACTAGGTCCAAAACAAACCCTGGGTGGGGCTCTGTTACTGCCTTGGTCCCAGTCATCCCCAGAAGTTGGGGACTTGTAAAGAAACAAGGGATATGGTACAAGCAGGAAGGGCTCAAGGTCATCTGTACAGAAGGAAAGTATACAGAAGCTACAAGAACAGCCAAGGATTTCCTTATCCTGGCCAGAACACCTGGACCTATACACCACCAAAACCCTCTGCTCCACTCCTAATCCATGTGTCCGTCTCACTCACCTAGATTGACCTTTCTTTCAAGTTTCCCCTTCCCAGGACCTGTTTTTGCTGAATTTGATGTTTTAAGGAAACCCAATGCCACGTTTCTCCCACTCTCCTCATCTCTGGTGACACCACTCAAGCTCCCCATGCAGCAGCTGCTCTGCATCCTTAGTCCACAAGCGTGGCAGTCCCAACTGGAAGATGGACTCCTTCCCTCCCCTTCATCAGGGAACGTGCTCTGCCATTTAATGAGCCTGATTTTCCCATCCTTGAATTAGAGTAGGATAACTAGAAAATCCCCCTTCCGGTGTGGAAAACAATATCTTAACCACAATGTGGAAGAATTGAGCTGTGAATGGCTTTCCTTTCTTATGTAGCTCTAGGGGAATATCCTATACACCCTGCAAATCCAAAAGACAGAAAACTGGGCAGCTGTGTTTTCTTTCTGGTACTATAAGCTTCTTTATTAGGCAAGTATGTCGAACTTATGAAAAGTACCTAGCACAAAGGCCATTTCAGTAATTGCCCTATTAATAAATTATGTTTATTGAGCACTTATGTTTTATCCCATCTAATCGTCACAAACACGGTATAAAATAGATTCTACCCATTCACTCAACAAGTATATAATGCACTCATTATGTGTCAAGCGCATAATGGATGCTGGAGCTATGAGGGTCAACCAAAAACAAACAATGTCCTTGCCTTCAAGGAGCTTACAGTCTGGTGAGAAGACACATACTACACAAACATGCAAAATTGCAGTTGAGTGGGGTACTAAGATGGAGAGGTATCTGGTGCTGAGAACAAGTAACAGGGAGGTTAAGGAAGACTAACGTGGAAGTGAAGTTTGAGCTGAGCCCTGAGAAATAAGTTTACCAGTAGCAACAGAGCAGGCAGAGGAAATAGCTGAGCAAAGGCCCTGGGGCCAAAGGGAAGCGCCAAGTTATGAGAATGAAAGACGCGCGGGGGGTGGGGTGGGGGTGGTATTAACTCTATCCCAGGTCTGCGGGGTACCTGATGTTCCAGAACCATTGTTTCTAACCATTTCAACTGCCCTGGTACAGACTTAAGGCCAGCCTCAAGAAGCTGAAAATCCATATCTCACTTGAAGAGAAGAAAAAGTTTTAAAGAAAGAGAGGCAGTGCATGTGATTTTACCGAAGAAGCCCGCCAGGGAACGAAAGCGACCTTGGGAACTTCGAGGACTGGCAGTCAGGAGCTAAAGACCTCCCTAGACTCTTGGAACAAAGCACAGGCTTCACACAACGCCGCACCGCTTTGCTCAACGCGGGAGAGGTGAGGAAATGGAAGTAACGGACAAGAATAACGGAGCTAGAAGCCCACAGGACGCAAGCTTCCGGCCCACCACTGCGGCTGCGCGCGCGCGCCGTTCCGGAAGCGGAAGTGCACAAAAGGTCAGCGTTGGTTTTCGACATGGTGGCTCTCAATGTGCTGGTGTCCGGCTGCGGACGGCTGCTCAGAGGGCTCCTGGCAGGCCAGGCCGCGACCAGCCGGGCCCGGCCTCCAGCTCGCGGGTTCAGGGAAGGTGAGTCCTGGGTCCTGGTGACCTCCCAGGGTTGAAGAGGAGAAGCGAAGGTTGCTTCCTTCTGCCCCCGTGCGCCCCTCCCTCCTTTTCCTTCGCGCGGTTCCGAAACGCTGGAGATGCTTGGGCTCCGGGAGTGCTTGCAGTTCCCTTCCAGACCCTGATGCTGTTACTTTGATCTCCCACCCATCGTGATTGTCCTCATGCGTGGGGACGGGGAGGGGGATGGAGATCGGAGAGAAAATCCTACTTAGTTAGCAGGGGCAGAAGAGAAACCTGTCCTAGGGTTCAGGAAAGTTTTTGGTTAGGGTTTGCATGTTAATTCTCCGTTCCGTATTCGCCGAATCGCCGCCTCCTTCATTAAAGAATTCCTGCGCCATCGGGGAAGCGGGGAAGGACATCTGGATACTCTCCCCCGGGCCTCCCTTTCCAGTTTCTCATCTGAAAATGCTGTAATCTGATGGCAGCTTTTTCTGCCTGGGCCGCTAGTCTGAGAAGTGGAAGCTAAGGTGGAAAGACCATTGAACAGTTGAAACGGAGGCATATGCTGGATGGTGGTTTTGCTTTTCATTAATCTTAAATCTGGAAAAGCAGCCCGATTCTAGTATTGCACCGAGAGCTTACTGAAGGCCAAGTGCTGTACTTCAAGCTGTTAAGGGATTCTGGAGAAGAAAAATATATAACCCTTTTCCTGAGAAGTTAGGTTCTAATAAGATGATATGATACACTCCAATAAATACAAGTTAGGTATTAGGTATTTACATGCGGAAGTACAGGGAGATTAGGTTACCGGCAACAGCAAACCGAATTGGAAGTATTCATGAAGGGGGTGTGTCTTTAACAGGCTCATAAAAGGATGGAATCTGGCAGCGAGTGAAAAGGTCTTTCAGGACATAGTCTTTGTGCACTGCTGGAAGCAGGAAAGGATGAGTGATGTGCAATAGAAGTGAAGTGGTTTTGTATGTGTGTGAGTGTGTGTTTTTAAGATCTGGTGTAGTATTGACCAGCATATCCTTTAACTAACGCTGAGAAGAATCCAGAGGAAAATAGTGATCATTTTTGCCAGGGGGACCATAAAAGTCCAAAAGTAAGAGCCTAATGAAGAGAGCATTGGATTTGTCTCAGAAAAGGTCTCTTTTTTTAGCTTTCAAACAGCAATTTCAATAGAATGGCAGACAAGGAACCCAGTTTGGGGAAATGAGAGAGATAGTTCATGAAGAAATGAATAGGTATGTTTGAAAAATTTAGCTATGAAGGGAAGATGGAACATTTGCTAGAAAGAACAACAAAATCCAGATACTGCCTGGTTAGCATTAGATAAACGAATTCATTGATAAAGAAAGACAACAAAGAGGTGTCTTGGATAAGGTGTTTCATCTGTTCCCATGCTGCAAAATAGGCATATGCCCATAACATTTTTGAGGGCGTCTACCAAGTGTCAAACACTAACGGCTGCAATTTACTTATCCTTTATGAAATCAAAAGTTGAAAACAGTTTCTTGCTATGTCCCCAGAGGATAAGCAAGCGGAATAGTTTTGGTTTTTTACAAAGGAATATTTGAGATTATAATTTTTCAATTGGAGAGTTTGTGAAATGCTGGGCTGTATGATGAGATGGGTGTTTGAAGTCTTCCTTGCCATAAATACCTGGTAGCCTTTAGACCTAAAGGCTAAATAATTGAATTGATGTGATCTTACATGAAGGCATTACCATATTCTATATTTTTCTTGAGAACCACCTATCTCCAGGGCCTTTAAATGAAAAAAAACAAACAAACAAACTTGATATTCTATCCATTATGTGTAAGGCATAAAGAATTACACCTAAAGCTAATTTTGACTGGTCCCAGCTGGTATATTTGACACACAAATAATCTTGTACACATAGAATTTAAAGTCATGGAGAGGAAGCTGGGTGTCTTGCTGAAAATATTCAAGCATTCTACTTTTCAGAGTATCAGATAGTACTTCCTTAATTTTAGTCAGAGTTCATGGGCACTCAGCACCACTCCCCCTGCCTATAGAAGCTCTCCGTCTGAAGCAGTGATTCTCAATTGGGGGCAGTTTTGTCCCTCAGGGAACATTTGGCAATGTCCAGAGACATTTTTGGTTGTCACAGCTGGTGCTCATGGCGTGTGGTGGGTAGAAGCCAGGGATGCTGCTAAGCATCTTCCAGTGCACAGGATAGCCGTCCACAGCAAAGAACCACCTGGCCTGAAATATTGATCCTGCTGCTGTTGAGAAAGCCTGGTCGAAAGTTTGACAGAGGGACACTCAAAACCAAAAAAGATAATTACAGAAGAAGCAAGACTAAAGGAAGACAAAAAATGGAAGTTGTGGTTTACTAAGTGCCTGCTGCAAACACTGTGCTAGGTTTTCCACGTACACTTATTAAGTCTTCTCAACAGTCCTTAAAGGTGACTATTACAGGCATTTTCACAAATGAGGAAATCCGGTCCAGAGGTGTTGGGCAGCTGCCCAATATCACACAGCCAGTAAGTAGTAGAGTTGGAAGAACAGCCCGCACTCTTCCCTCCAGTAACATCACCTTGGTATTCCATAGCAGGGCTTCCGCATGGTTCCCTCCCTTCCCTGAAAGCTCTTGTCAGTTAACTTGCTGGAGACCATTTAGTGTTCATGATTGACACTGTCAGACCTAGCAAAGGTTACACCTTGTTCCTGCCTTGTCACTCTTAGAGCCCTTGTGAAGGAATGCATTTAAAACAAGAAAAATAAACACATATGACTATCTGAATTAACAGTAATGATCTATCAGACCCTCAGAGCAGAGTGTGTTGAAATGAGTAAAGGCTGAAGGGAATTTTCTTCATCTTTTCCTAAGGGAGCTTTCTGGAGGACTTAGCATTTCAGACAAGGATATGCCTGGCAGGATGGGCATCCCTATAGGTAAAAGCTTTGAGAGAGGAGTGAGCAAATTGGGGCCTTTAAAGAATTCAAAAGACATAGTCCAGGGACTTCCCTGGTGGCGCAGTGGTTAGGACTGTTCCAAGTGCAGGGGGCCCGGGTTCAATCCCTGGCCAGGGAACTGTATCTCACATTCATGCCGCAACCAAGAGTTCACATGCCACAACTAAGGAGCCCACGTGCTGCAACTAAGGAGCCCGCCTGCCGCAACTAAGACCCAGCACAACCAAATAAATAAATAAATATTTTTAAAAAAAAAATAAAGACGTAGTCCAGTGTAACCTGCTAGTGGAAGGAGATTTTTACGTAGCAGTAAGACTCCTCATTTGAAGGATAGTGCAGAGGGACATCCCCTCAAAGGTCCAAGGGAAAAGGAAGGGGTAGGTGATGAGAGAATCAGAAAACTTTAGTGGCAGAATTAAAGGTGAACAGAAGGGAGCAGAGCTTGAGCAAGGAAGGAGTTTGAGAAAAGTAGTCAATGGCCATACTTCCCAAACATGTGCTCTACTCCCTGACCCTACATAAGATTGTTGGTGCTGCCGTTTAGCCACCTTGCCATTCGGTTACTCCGTCCCTTCCTACTCTACTTGGGACTTGGTTTCCATGGATCCTTTCCAAGAAGGACCTTGGTCTCTGGGCACTTCCTGCAGCAGTGCCCTCCACTCCTCGTCATTCTGCTCTCCTCACTTCCTCCTTTACTAAACAGCTGGGTCTTTATCCCGCTGCAGTTCACTGTGTCTGTTTATGTGGGCATCGAGGTCTTTTTGCGTTCACTGCAGTCTCACCTCAATGCTGTTTGCCCTCGAATTACAATTCAGTTATCTTGGACTCCATCCTAGGTGAGTATTTACTGAAGTACTCAAAGGACCTCTTTACGAGGCATGGACTTTGTTAGAGTGAGATTCCCTTGCTTGGTTTAGTTCTCTTTTCTCCTCTAGGGCAAAGACTCTGTCTCCTAGTAGGCTGGAGCTCTCCACAGTGGGTGGAGCCCGGCTGTACACTCCACGGGTGCTCAGCAAATGTGTTGCCTCCTGTGGCACAGATTATTTGATGTGTATGAGAAGTGCCTACCTTAGAAGATTTTGGCCCTTAATTCTAGTTTAGGAAACTGCTTCATATCTTTCCTTAGTTTACTTGATACAGCCATGTCTCGGAACACAAGAGCAATTCCATCTTTTTCTAAACAAGTTTTCAGTTAGTGACTAACAGTTTTTTGTTAGTCCAGCTTTTCTTAACCACCCCCACTTCTCTGGAATGGAGAGGAGGCCAGGGACAAATGGATCTCAGATTTTGTTTGGTTTTGACATGTTTTTGTATGCATGCTGAAAAGCAGTACTATTTTGATTCCTAACTCCTGTTTTCAGAGGCTTGAAATCTCCTAGGGCTTCTTCAGGCTCCAGTGGGCCCTCTGCCCCTGCACTGAGACACCGCCCTGACCAATCTCTGTCCTGTATGAGTTCTCCAGTCATTCCTTCTCATTTGACAAATTGTCTCTATTCGATAAGCATCTATTGTTTTTACCCACTGACTTATAGTGAGATGATTCACTGGCTCAGAGTTGCTGTGTGAGGAGCTCATTAACAGTGGAGCTTGCTACGGGCTTTGATCTCTCTTCCAGGGGCCAGTGGGATGACTTCAGGGTTTGGTTCTTTGCCGGGAGTGATGAGTTTTGCTAGACTTGTTTACTTGATGGTTAGGACCCAAGTGCCTCCACCTAGAGGGGAAGCACATGTTTGTCCTCTTCATTTCAGGGCACTGTTCTCACGCTGACTCGAGTGGTACCGGAGTTGGTCTCTCTTTTTGTTTCCTCTCGGGATTCTTAAAAACTCGCCCCCCACCCGTTGTTGCTCAGATTGGGTCACCCTCCATCCCTCTTCCAACTTGGTTTTTGCAAATTTGCAAAGTTTCCGGGGTGCCTGGCAGCCCTGCTGGGCTAGGGCTGTGTCCTTCTGCCTCCCTACTTTTGTAGGCTGACACAGTGCAGTGACCATCTCCCTGCAGCTGTGCTGGCCACCAGACTGAGTACCAGTTTGAGTCTTACCCACATCCCATTTAGGCTGGTCTCTGTTCGAAACAAGTAGATCTGTGCCTGTGCGGTGACACATTTTCTCTTAGGGAGAGAAACCCAGTTTGTCTTTGAATTGATTAGAATACAGTGTTCTCTGGAGAAAGCCTCGGGCCTTTCTGGCCGTTTTTACTCCTTTGTGTGTGTGGCGTTGACGTTGAGAGGCTCTCAGGTTGGTTGTTTGAAGTAATGAGTCTTTATAAATGGCCTTGCCCAGAAAACAGACGGGGACAATTCCAGGCAATCTGTGTCCAGTTTGGTGTCAGTCACAGAACTCAGTGATCACAGATGCTGCTGTGGGCCTCCGGGTGGGTTAGAATTGCCTCACTTTTTTTTCTTAGACATTTTCATTCTCTCTTTTTACTGTTTATTTTTTATTGCAAAGGCAGTACATGTTTATTTTAGAAACTTCAGAAAATCACCTCCTCCCTTCCCTGAGGGAAAACCAGTAGTACCATTTAGGTGTGTAGCTGTAGGGGTCTGTGAGCTTCCTGTAATCCACGTCTAATTTTGTGTACACTTACGGAGGCAAGGTCCTAGATTCACAAAGTTAACCTTAGGCTCTTTCTAATCTGTACTACTTCTTTCCTTGGCTAGGGCTGAGTAGAACTGATTGTGGTAGCCAAGCTACTGTTAAAATACGGTTTTACTATTTGGGGAGACAGTTTGCAGCCTAGTATGTGCACTCATGTTTTCTGTTACAGTAGTTAGCAGTCAGAAGGGCATCATGAGAAGTATTTTGCTCCCTAGCTGTTACGGAGCATCTGCAGTATGCCAGTTCCTATGCTAAAAGCCATGGCTTCTTTCTCTAAAGAAACTGGGAGACCAAGGGAGAATCTCCAAGAACTTTCTGTTTGATTATATTTGCGGAATGTGGGTTATTAGCTTGGTTCTTCCTTTGGATATTGTTGAAGTTGTCTTTCTGCATCCTGGTTAAGTAAGAGGAAATATGTACACCCTGGCTTGCGTGCCTGTGTGCGTGCGACTTAATTGTCTTGCCCTCGGGTTCTCTTCTGACTGCCTCGGCGAAGAGCTAAGGGAGGCCCTCTCAGTGTGGAACTGCAGCACTCTCTGCAGTTCTGCCTGGACCCCATATCTGCAGGCCCCTCATTCCCACCTCTCCCATCACCCCTCTCCAGTATGGATAACAAAATGCACCCCTGCAGGGAGAGGAGAGGATTTGACCCACACAGCTGCCCTTGTACAGCTTTAACACAAGGCTCTCAGGATGTTTTAGGAGTGAACTGGTCTCATTACTTATCCACTGTGGGACCCCTGGAGCAGTGTTAGTTCAGTGCTATATCTTAGATTGCAAACTCGTCAAGGTCAGGAACCATATTTGTCTGGTTCTCCTCATGAAAGAACCTATGCGATGGGTATTTCTGAAGGTCTTTTAGCGGCTTCTGCCCAATTCCCACCCCCCACCTTCAGCCCTCAACTCTTAGGCCACTGTTGCTAGCCACAGTAGGGCAAGGTCTTGCCAAGTACCTTGGATGGAACCAAGATGAATCTCAGCTTAGAAAGGCGGAAACAGTGTGGAGACCCTTAATCCCAGACAGATGATATGACGTGGGCATCTGGGCTTGCCCCTGCCCAGCCTCCAGGGCACAGAGCCTTGGCACTGGGAGGTGAACCCTGCACACTTCCTTTTCCAGGTCAGGGGTGTGGGAGAGTGCAGAGAGAGGGCTCCGTTTTTCTGCATGTGTAGAGTTTGAGCTGTTACTTGAAACTCCCTGTTCCTTATTAAATGGCTGACCTAGTTTTTCCCCTTTATCTCTGTAGTGGTGGAGATCCAAGCAGGGAAGACAACTATAGTAAGTATCGTCGAGTTGGCCACTTCTAACCTCTTTAATGCTTGGAGCTGCCTGGCTGCTCCTCTGAGGGAGGGTGGGAGGCCCCAGCTGGACTCCTGGCTTCAGGATCTGCTCCCTCTGTGACCATAAATCCCACAGTCTACTATTTTCAACCTGTGTGTGAGAGTGTGGTTAATCAGGAACAGTTGCTGTGCCTGGACTAAGGCATCTGTTACTTGATTAAAGTGGCCCTTTGTATGACAAGAGCTCATAGGTATTTGCTGATATGTTCTTTGGCGGGTGATAAGTCAGTTTTCCAAAGGGGAAAACTAAGGTAATGACACACTAGAGAGAGTAGACCCCGGGTGAGGAGGCTGGATCTTTCCTTTCTGCCTAGAATGACTAAGCTACTACTCCTTCGGTGATGTAGTTAGAAGGTGACACTCTCTGGGCCCTGGGCTCATAGCTGGCACCCTGTCTTCTCTGTTGGTGAGAAAGCTAGCACAGTTCTTCACCCACCTACTCCCCCGCTCCCTCACTGGGCCCATCTCACCTCCCTTCCTCTGGGAGTCATGGGGCCTAGATTATCCTATAATCCCTAAAAGACAACGTTGTTTTCACATGGCCTTCCACGCCTCCAAGAAATCCTCAACCACTCCGCTGAGTTCCCAGAAGCCTCTGTAGCTTCCATGTCCACCAGGGATTTAACCCTCTGGCAGCCAGCCAAGCTCAGTCCCCCCCCAAGGCCTTCTTATCCCCAGAACAAGCCTTAGGGTTCCCTCTTTGGGTCTTCCCCGGAACACTCCCTCAGCCTTTTCACTGCTTAGCCTCAAAACAGTTCTTTCTAGGGGGATCCCATTCCCTTAGGGCACCTTTTTTGGTTCCCTTATCTTAAAGCCGAAACAAGTATTCACCCTTTAAACTCCATGCTGGTGGAGAGAAGCACATCTGGCTTTTGAGTGTGAAGAGTGTTTTTCCTGTGGGGCGTGAATTTGCTGTTTGTGGAATGAACACAGAAGTATGTGGCCCCATGAGAGCCCTTGGGGGAGGTAGCCCAGCCATGCCTGGAGAGGCGCTGCCATGGCTGACTTTGGGTATTACTCTCCAGGGTCTCACTTTCTTCATCAGTAAAATAAGATCATGATTCCGCCCTCACTAGGTTGTGGGGTTAAATGAGATGATACATGTGGACCATTATTAGCACAGAGCCAGGCCTATAGTGGGGAGTCAGTAAGTGTTAACTCTCCCCCACCAGGCGCACCTTGACCCCCTCCCAAGTCCTTCCATATACCTGCACATTTTCCCTAGCGCACCTCTCCCTTTCTGGGGTAGCTGTGGTGGCCTTGGCAGAAAGGTAGTAACAGCACCCTGCACGGCCAAGCTCTGCTTCTGGCCCCCTTTGCCTTCTGCCAGTTCTTCCCTGGGAGACAGTGTTGCTTCCCTCCCAGAGTCTCTCAGACCTGTCCCAACCTCACACAATCTGTGGCCTCAATCAGCAAGGCTTTCTAAACTCCCCTTCTTGCAACTGGAGCTGATGCCCAGATCATTGGTTTACTGAGCTTAGTAATTCCAAGGCTGTGTCACAGGATACAGCAGCCATGGAGGAGGTCACTTCACACGTGGCCTCAGCACGGTTTGAAAGGTGGCATCCACAGTGATAAGAGGAGGAGGGCAGGGGAATGTATCCTCCCCTCTGTGTTTTTAGAGAGAGGGGGGAGGAGGAGAGCGCACACAGTTGTCTGCTTGTATAGGCCTAGACCAGCTTTCTCAGCCTGGCACTGCTGGCGTTTTAGACTGGCTGGTTCTGTGTTGTGAGTGAGGGCTGTCCTGTGCATGTAGGGTGGTTATCACCTTCCCTGCTAGAGGCCAGTAGCACTCCATCCCCCCGTGGGGATGATCAGAAATGTCTCAGACATTGTCCAGTGTCCCCTGGACCCTGTTTTTAGGCAACCCTGCCTGGTTGAGAACCATTGGCATAAACTTACCTCTGTCAGATAAAACTGGAAACTGCAGTTTCCTCTAAGAAGGACATGCAGGATGGGAGGGAGACTTCCTTTGGACTCCACATCCCTGCACAGTTTGAAACTTTTTACCATGTGCATTTATTACTTTTTCCCAAAGGAGAGAGAGGGAAGCATAATGTTCTGGAGTTTTTGTCTTTTTGAGGAAGGAAAGGTAGCATTCAGCTGATACAGCAAACCCCTCCCTCTTGCCACCAGCATTAAGTTCAGTTTCTACTACCCTTGCAGACCATCAAACCCATCTCTGTGGCCACCCCAAGGTCCATTGTCCAGCAGCTATGGAATCAGCACCACAATTCAGGTGGAGAGACCCGTTAGCTACTCGCTTGAGGCCCCCAGAGATGAAGTCTCACCAGCACTCCTACCACTCGGGGGGTTGTTTGAGGATGAGAGGCTCTGCACAGCCCTCTCCCTCACAGGCTCTCTTTCTCTGCCTCCTAGATTGAAGGCCGAATCACAGGGACTCCCAAAGAAAGTCCAAATCCCCCCAACCCCTCCGGCCAGTGCCCAATCTGCCGCTGGAACCTGAAACACAAGTATAACTACGAGGTGAGTCTGGGCACAGACACACACGTCTGCGCGTCTTGGAGCTCGTGTTCCCCGTGGGCTTAAGCAGCATCTCATGGAACCACCAAGACAGAAGCATTTTGTCCAGTTTTTAAAATGCTCAGGCTCCACCTCCAGATGATTCTGTTGGCCTGGGGTGGAGCCCAGCCATCATTAGTTTTTAAAGCTCCCCAGGTGATTCTAATGTACAGCGAGGGTGGAGAGTCACTGACTTAGTTCATGGTCTGGTTGCAGTCGATTCAGACCACCAGGCCCCTGGAGCCCAGTCTCGTAGGGCTGTGTTCCCACAGGGGTGGAATCAGAATTCTGAGTTTGGCTTTCCTCCTTTTATAATGAGGGCATCTCTGGAGAGTCCTTACTGTGATCTGGGGATACATCATTCTCTTTCCATATTGGAGCTACAAAGACCCCTGTTTGCTGTAGGTCTTCTAGAGTAGTTGTTTCACAGAGAGATGACAAGAGTGAACAACAATAGGTGAGTTGCACGGGGTGCTGCTCTGTGTGTAAGCACCTACGGGGCATAATTCACTTAGTTTTCACAATATCCCTGTGAAGTAGGTACTATTTTCATCCTTGTTTTACAGATGAGGAAATTTGAGGCATGAACTTGTTAATGAACAGGTTAATGAACTTGCCTCAGATCACCCAGCTAGTGAGTATCAGAGCTGGAATGCACACGCTGGGGCTGCAGAACCCAGGCACAGCCTACGAGCCCAGCTACTGCTCTATACCGTGTCTAGAGTTGGGGCGGGCCTGGGGGAAAGGACGCAGCCCTGGAGAAGTCCATGCTTGTCCTTCAGCGTTCTATTGGTGACATTAAGCAACGCTGTTTTTAGGTTTCAGGTGATTCGGACTCTGGGCCACTTTGACCTGCAGATTGTCCCTGTGCCCCTCTGTGGAATGGGATGACTGAGGGCAGAGATCCCGGTCAGGTGGTCAGAGCAGAAGAGGCCACACGTCCACGGGATCTGAACAGAATGACCCAACTAATCTCCTGGGCTGGGAGCCTTGGCCTCAGGCCACCCCGGGGTGGGGGTGGGGGTATTCTTTTGACCTGTTTCGGCCCTTCCTCTGATGGCCACCTGGAGTAACAGGGAACTTGCAGGCCATGGGGCAGTGCTCTCAGCTTCTTGTGACATGGAAGTTAGTGGGGTCCTGGCCATACTTAGAATCCCAGCTGTGGATAGAGAGGTGAACCCCACACCTGCCTGATCACCATGGGGCACTCTTCCTACGAGCCATTTCCAGGAAATGGACTTGGCTCTGTTTATCAAGCAGAAGAAATCCAGTCCCCTCCAAGGTAAAGGCTGAAGAAGTTGTTTTCCTTTTACCCCTTTCCGCTCAGGGCAACGCCACTTTGAGCTGCACAAAGCTGTCAGCCTTCTTGGCAGCCTGCAGTGGGGGCACTGGGGCTGTGAGACCAGTGTATTATCCCTGGGTAATCCAATCCAAGTTCTTTTCATCAGATTCTGGAGATTACAGGGGTGGCAGTTGGGGGCCTGGGTCCCCCGGGAGCTGTCCAGTGATTAAACCAAACCTGCCGTTATACAGCAAGGCACCTGCCAGGGCAGCGAGTCAGTTTGAGGACGAGGACCATGGAGACAGTCATGCCAGGCCCCTCCGGGTCGGGTGGGCAACTTTTCTTTAACCCTCTCAGCTATCCTGTGAGAGTTGGGAGGGGACGTGGTCTCTCTTGATTCTGATTCTTAATTCTTGACTCTCTCCTTGACTCATCCAAAGCAGTCTGATGGTTCAAAGGAAGCCCAAGAATCCATTTACGTCTGGTCACAGGGGGCTTAGAAGATGTGGGATTTAACCTCACAGCCTGGCCCCATCCTCAGCTTGTTGCTGCCTGGGGCTTCAGAGGGCACGGCACAAGGTCGAGGGGCTTTCTGTGGGTCTTCTGGGCTGTGGCATGTAGACTCTGGGGGCGGAAATGGTACAGGTTTTCCCTGTTGTGCAGAAGTACATGACATACCCCCTACGTCACCCAAGGAGGAGAACACACCTTTCATCACCAGGAAAGATACCATGGGTGCATGAAAGCTTGTTAACCTTCTTGAAGAGTTCCTGTTCTCTAACCTAGTCTATTGGAAGACTATCTCATGGAGGAGCTGAGGACTCCTGGGGTTGGTAATGGGGTCAGGAAATCTTGCTAAGTTGGGATTGAACCTTTGTTAGGGTGGAGATAGCAGGCCCACGTGCAGAGCTCTGTGGGGAGGGAGTGGCCTCAGGTCTGTTCCGGGGGAGCCTCAGCCTCTTGCAGTGCCAGGGTACAGCAGCCTCCCCTGGAGGCCACTCAGCCCTGGCTCCCCAGCAGCAAGTGCCCGTCCAGAAGACCCTCATCTCCTGTTTTCCGTTTCCACTAGGATGTTCTGCTGCTCAGTCAGTTCATCCGGCCACACGGGGGCATGCTGCCCCGAACGGTCACAGGCCTGTGCCAGGAAGAGCACCGCAAGATTGAGGAGTGTGTGAAGATGGCCCACCGATCAGGTAGAAAGCACCTTGGGCTAAGAGGGGCAGAAGAAGGCTGTGGGCACCATTTCCACCCTCCAGCTGCCCCGTGTTCCGGCCCCTATGAAAGGGCAATGGGTATCCAGAGGCTTCATTATACTCACCCCCTAGTGCCAACCTCCCACCCCCTTGGGCTTTCCCTCTAGCCTCCAAGAGCTGCACAGGGAGCCGCAGAGACCATCCCCTTAAATGCTTTTCGCTCCACTCAGGTCTGCTCCCAAATCACAGGCCTAAGCTTCCCGAAGGATGTGTTCCAAAGAGCAAACCCCGACTGAACAGGTAAGCAAACCTGGGCTGGGGAGGCTGTCTCCTGGAGCTCATCCCACAGTTCAGGAAAGCTGGAGCGTTCCATCCCTTCCAGCCTAAGCACCCACCCCATCAGTCCGACCACTGTGCACGCCTCTGTTACCCTCCCCTGCCAGCCTCAGCCTCTTTCCTTGTCCCTTCCCAGTAGGGCACTTAGCACAGGGGTAAGAAGGGTAAGAAGGTCGTTAGTTGGGCATTAGAATGTGCTAGTCTTCTGTTTATGACATCATACTGGGTTGCTATGGGAATGTCAGAGCACTTCTGCAAACTTTCAGTAATAGCACTGGGGTTATTAAGGGACAAAATGAGGCCTTAGAAATAGAAATGGGAAGGCTCTCCGGGGCAGGGCCGCTGTACATAGCTGCGCAAATCGTACACTGCAAAACTTTAAGGCAGCATCCAGGTACACTAGACTGTAAATGGTGCTCCCTAGAGTTGTGCAGTTAACAACCTGCACAGCTGCACATGGCATCCCATGAGGTCCTGAGGTTTTACAGAGGAGGAGAGGAAGTCCCCTAGGTCCTAGAATCAGTCAGTCTGCCTTTTACCCTAAGCAGGGTGGCCCCCCTCTGGTGTAGAAATAGATTCCTGTCTAACACTTAAACAGCTGTCTCTGACATTACCACACTCACATACTCCTAGAACTATAATACCCCCTTGTTGGGAGTAGATCCAGGTCTGTAAAATCGATGTTGGTATTTCTTCTTGTTCTCCTGTATCGTATCAATAGCCCCCCTCCCTTCAGCCTGTCCCGCTGCCACTAGAATTGCACTCTATGATTAAAGCAAAGCAAGATACTCCACCCCCAGCAAATCTCCTAGGCTGATCCCCAACAGAACCCAGGCATGGAGGATGAGAGGCCAGGCAGATACTAGCCATGGATTGCTGGGCTGGGGGTGCAGGGCCAGAGCTGGGTCTTCACTGACGCCTCGCCAACACCCTGGCCCCTTGCCCATCTCCACCTGCACCTCCCACACTGCTAGCTGGGCCATCTGCCAGCAGCCCCGGAGGAATGGGACATATTAACCTCTTCCTGTCTTTCCCACATGTGCTGTGGACCTTTTGGGGGTTGAGCCCACCCCTACCCTGACTCGTTAAGAGACAGCAGCAGGCCTAAGGACATAATCCATCCTGCCCTCAGGCCTTTGAAGCAAAGCCAGGCTCCCTCCCATATATCCGGTGTCCTTTAACGTGACACAGGATTGATGATGCGTGGGGGCTCTTGGGTTGCAAAGGCCACCCTGGGGAGGAGAGGGAGGGAGTCCTGGCTACATGGGAGGCTGATTCCTTACAAGGGACTTTATGATTCCATCCAGAGGTCCTTGAGCTGCCATGCACCGGCCCAGGCTGTGCCGGGCCCCAGGGAGCCATGCGTCCTGCTTCCCCGCTCCTTCAGGAGAGGTAGGAGGAAGGAGCCTTGGTTCTTCTTAGAGCTGGAGTGTTCCCAGAGAGCCGTCCGGAGGCCCTCAGCCCCCTCCCCTGCCAGCTGGCTGCTCCTTGTGGCACACGCATCAGGCCCAGGGCCAGCTGAATCCCAGCTTCCCTGGGGTCTGTCCAGGGTGGGAGGGGTAGGGGGCCTTTAGGGCAGCAACTATGGAGAGCCTGGTGAGCCTCGGGATCTGGGGTCTTCAAACCCAAGGAGCACCCCTTTGGGGGAGGCTGCTCCCACACCCCACCTCTTCACCCACCCTTCTGAAGCCTGCGAAATGCCAGCACAGGGGCCTGCCAGGTCCCAGCACCACCAAAGGCATCCCTGGGGCCAGCCCACTGCACAGAGGCCTCCCTGCTGGGGCACTGACAGCCACAGTAGACATGGGGAAGCCCTCTCCTGCCGGCCCACCTCGCACGTGGCATGGAAGCCAATACCACCCACAGCTTTTACTTCCTCTCACAGCTCAGAGCAGAAGACAGAGGTCCAGGGGAGCTCAGTTGAAATGTATAAATCAGCAGTCATTTTTTCACTCTTCGCTAAAAATTTTCAGCCATGGTTATTAATTTTTTAAATTAAAACCTCTCATTTGAGGGTCTCTATAGAGGCGGCTGGGTTGAGCCCTAACCTAGCATGGAAGCAGGGGAGGATCCTGGCCTTTGCCATGGCTGAGCTTTCAGGACGAAGGGTGGGCCTCTCTGGACAGGATCCAAGTTTCGTTCTGGACGGAGTAAACCCCAGTCCCAGCCGGCATGAGCCACTTTTCCGGGAACTATCAGGGCCCTGCTGCCATCCCCAAAGGAGGCAAAAGGACTGTGGGTGGCAGCCATCTTTCCCCACCCCACCTCCTACTTACAAGCACCTTCCTGGCCCCCATGTCATGGGTTGGGTGAGGGGCAGGTATCCTCCACCAGTTATGGCTGCCTAGGCTTGTTCCCTGAAGGCTGGGGTGGCAGAGTGAGCCAAGTCGGGGAGAGGGAAGGATTCCTCCAGGCCCTTACATCAGCCCCTCCTCTCCCCGTGACTGGGCCACAGAGGGATGATCTGCTCTCTGAGCAGCCTCTTCCTCCACCTCCTCCCCCAGCAAATACACACAAACACTGACGACTCATAAAGATCAAGGAAGCGTGTGGTCTTGTGCTGCCTGACCCTGGCCACACACACCTGCGGCAGCAGGAGCCCAGCCCATCTGTTTACAGCATACTCAGCAGTTGCTCCCAGGAAAAGCCCTTCTCCTCAAGAAAGGAAAACTGGTGAAAGGGTTCGGTTGGCCAAGCGCGGCTGGGGCCTGAGGAGGCCATGCCCACGGTCCCACAGCCGCCTCTCGTCCTCGCTCCACAGGTACCTCACCCGCTGGTCTCCCCGCTCCGTCAAGCCCATCTACAACAAAGGCCACCGCTGGAACAAGGTGCGCATGGCCGTGGGGTCCCCCCTCCTGAAGGACAACGTCTCCTACGCGAGCAGGCCTTTGATGCTGTATCACTGACTGAGAGCAGGGCCTCCCAAGAGCCGGCCCTGAGCTCATCCTGCACTCCCGCCCCATCCCACCAGGGTGGCCCGGCTCCTCCAAGGTGGATGGCACGAGGGCTTGCAGGTCCAACACCAGTGCCCTGGGCCTGCTCTGCCACAGAGCTGGGCGCTGGGTGCAGGTGGGGCGGTCGAGTCCCCAGGCAGCTGCTGTGGTCTCGTGACTGGCCTGGGCTCATTGCTGGTGGACAGGAGCTTTGCCCACAGGAATGTTATAAACCAGGCTTGTACTCACCCACTGGGTGTGCGCCCACTGCTTGGGAAGTGTGGGGGGCTCAGCCCATTTCTGGCCAGTTACTGAGCGTTGAGTCACTGATCTCTCGTGATGGGCCATGTGAATGCAACGGGAGTTCACGGGCCAAACAGGTTCCCTTCCTCTCTATTGACAGCCGTTAGCTTTTCGGCCAGGGGGGCTGCAAGGAGGAGGTAAGTTAGGCTGCCCGGCCCATGTGCAGCTCTCACCTGAGTCCAAGAAGCTGCCCTCCTCAGAGGGCTCCTGGCTGTCACCTTCTCCCCCCACCATTTCCTCCCACCATTCTCTCTCGTTAGCACATTCCAGCCCTCTGCCACTTGCTCTATTTAGCTGGGCCTCTCCTCAGCCTGGACACCAGTTGGAGGTGGAGATGAGGGGAGGCAGCAGCACAGAACAAACAGACCAAATTCACTGGACTTTATGAAAATACTGTTGAGACTCTCCAGACTCCCCAGGCGGCCCTCCTACAGCATGAACGGCAGGTCGATGTTCTTCTCGCCAGTGCCCACGTAGATGTAGCCATAGTTCTTGGTGCGAGGAGCGTGGTAGAAGGTGAGACCTGGCCAGAGCAAGCTGCGCAGCACCACCAGGGTGTTGCCTCTCTCCATCTGGATGCTCCAGGACCCTGAGGAAGAGCAGGAGGCAAGGCCTGGGCACTGTGGAGGCAGACCCCTGACGGGTATTCAGAGGCCCCAGGCTCCGGGCAGCCAGGCCCAAGCATTAAGGTTCCAGTGGGAAAAGGGAAGACAGTTTAATTATCCCGGCACTTAACTCCTCCTGATTGCCTTTGAGCCGTTTCACTGCTCATTAAAACCACTTCCAGAGGGAGGGCAAAGGAAATGAAAAGAGGTAAAACTCAAAGCAGTCCGTTTTGTTCCTGTCAGCAAGTCTAGTGAAAGGTTGCGTGGGGGAGGAAGCCGAATCCACAGTGCACAGGCAGAGGGGAGCTGGGGCTGGGCTAGGGGAGGCTCCGGGCTCCCTCTCACCCTGCGCTAGGGATGCTCACTGGTGGCCTTCAGTCCTGGTGCGCTTCACCGCTGTTTGCCATTTGCTCTCTCTTCCCCAGGCCAGAAGCCTCTGCTCTGAGATGGATGCGACCTGACCAGGCTCACATAGAAGTGGGGCCGTTTCAGGCCTCCCAGCTCAGTAGCCCTTTCTGGGAGCCATCCTTGGCGGGAGGGTACTTGAGCTGCAGCTAATAAGCCTTTGTCTGTCCTGGGTTCTGCCCTGGTTTTTGCTCCCCAGACGGGAGCAGCCCAGCCTGGGGCTGAGCTGTGCAGCCGTGAGGACTTGGCGGGAAGGGCCTGATCCAGCTCCAGAACCGAGGGAGGGAGCCGCTGTGTGGGAGGAAGGAGCCTGGGAAAATCGCCTCTGGATGCAGATCTGGAACTTCTATTCCCCTGCGCACTGAGGCCTCTCCCGGCCCGGCCCAGCCGCAGCTCTGCTCCAGGCCCTGCCAGAAAGGCAAATGCTTTGAAGGTTTTGGTGCTGGACCAGCCAGTGATGCGCTGAGAACTGCGCCTAGGCCTTCATCAGCTGCCAGGTCAGCCCGGTTGCCTAGCTTCCACTGCCCCTCTGTCCCCAGGCCTCCTCCAGCCACAGCCCAGCATGGTCACTCCACACCCAGCAGCCTCGGAGCTCAGGTCCCACCCTCCAGGGGCCACCCTGAATCCAAGAGACCTGACCACCAGGCACCCCTGGCTCTGATGGCAGCTTAGCCCTACTCAGGGTGCCAGCACCTGCCCAGGTCAAAGCCAGAGCTTTTGGGGGCTGTGTAGGTCAGCTGGCCCTGGGCTGCTTAAGGAGAGGCCACCTCAGCACTGTGCAGTGTCCTGCACCAAGTGCCACCACCCATGCATGAGATGATGAAGCAGAAGGCACAGTGTGGGCTTGACCCCGCTCCCCCAGGCCCACTCAGTGCCGGCCAGACAGCATTAAGAAGAAAGGGTGTTCCTGGGTTCCCAGAGCTCTGGGTGGGGCACTGCCTAGGTTGGGAATGGGGGCAGTATCTTTCCTGGTCAGAGAAGTGGAGAGTATTTCCCCTAGCTCGCAGCTTTCCTCTGCGTATCTCCACCTCATAGACCTGCCCGCAGAGTTCTAGAGGCCTTAAAGGCCTGTTGCTTTCCCAGTCACTCGTTCCAGAAAACAGATGGCCTAGGGGTAACCAGAGAGGGGGTGTGACAGAACAAAGTGTTCCCAGTGCACTGCATTCAGCGTCTGGCCAGGAGCACAGGCCCCCCAGAAGATAGCCCCTGTGAGCCCCCGTTGCCAGTTCCCAGAGCATCATCTGGGGTGTCCCTCCCCACCCTTGGAGCCCACGGCCACACAGCCCCCTTGAACTGAAAAAGGTCAGGCTCTGCCCACCTGGGGAGGGCAGCTTGCAGCCAGACGCTGCCCTGGAGAAAGAATTGGAATCCTGGAGTCCCCCGGCCCAGACTACTATCAGCAGTTCCCTGTTGCTGGCGCCTTGGCACACCCTGGGCAAGGGCTGGGTCCTGGCCTCCCCTGGCACCAGCCTGCCCACCTAGGGTTTGGCCACCAGGGGGCCCAGGCTCATCAGCAGGGGCTCTCCCCACCCGACCCAAGAGCAAGGAGAAACTGACGGGGATGCTAGAGAAATACAGTGCTGCCTCCAGGGTGGGGGCCGGTGCTGAGCAGGCCCAGGGTGCTGGCCGAGTACAGGAGCGGCATGTGAAGTGGCCGGCCAGCCAATGACACTACCTCCTCCCTCCCTTGCATTCCTGTCACACTCCTTTCCTTGTCCCTGGCGCAGCTTGTCGCCCAGGAAACACACTCTCAACGTGCCAGGAGTCACGTAGCATCTACCTGGGAAGCCAGGCGCTTGCTGTCACCTTCACCCACTTTTCTCACTGCAACTGCTGGAAAGGCTGGGCCCAGCCAGCCACCACCTGTGGGACTCTGGGGAAAGCAGCCTCCTGCAGCCCTGGTGTTTCTGTTCACAGCCCCTGGTCTCTCCCAAGTCTCCCCAGACCTCCCCTCCGGTCCCCTGGCAACCACTCTTCTCCACAAGCGCTCTTCTTCGAGGGTGTGGTAGGAGGGATATAAGCTGGTAAATCAGGAATGGGCCCGCCTGCATCAGCAGGAAGTTCCAGGGCCTCACCCGCCTTGCCAATGTGGAAACCTCAGGCTGGGGTAGGCTCATCATAGTTATATTCTCCTGCCCACCAGGAAGGAAGGCAGCAAAGCTCTGAGATTAAGTTTGAGGAGTAGAATGGACCAGGCTGGGGTTCAGGGCTGTCCAGGGGCAGCAGATGGCTTAAACCGGTCCTCAGACCAGCACCACACAACTTGTCACACACACAGAAATGGCCATGGGCCCCTTCTCAGAGCAGCCACTCCCGCCACACCAGGGCCACAGCGCATGGGAAGGGGGTGGGGGCGGGGTGGGGAACCAGGCAGAAGAGTTCCCGGTCTTATTGATGAGCAAGGCCAGGCCCCCCGGTCCAGAAGACCGAGTACCCGTCACCCAGGCTTCCACAGGGCTGGAGGGGAGGTGCCACCTGCACACCCCCCAAGAGAAGGCTGATCCTGGACACCGTGTTCCCCAGCCCTCTTCGATGCTGTACCCCTGGTCCCCCGCTGCTTTCCAGGGAAGCAGGCCCCTTGCTGCCCTCTGCTGCCTGAACTGGGCATTGTGCTGGAGCCTCAGCGGCCCTGTGCTGAGCAGTTCCTGAGATCTGTCAGCTCCAGCCCAGAGTGGAGCAAGGAGGGGCGCTCTGCCCTCTACCCAGCTCGCTCTGCTTCCCAGGACACCTATGACTTCGCTTGTGAGGCACCTTCTATTTTACTTTAATGTTTCATTTGATCTTCCCAAACCTCTGTGAGGCAAAGATGGTGTCTTGTTCCCAGCGGCGTCTCTGGTGCCTGGTACATAGTAGCTGCTCAGTGGCTATTATTTGCTGATAGAGTGGAAGATTAAGGAGCATTGAATGGCAAGAGTACTGCCTAGAAATCTGGCGTCCTGACCTGGTGCTTCATGTCTCACCTGGCGAGAGCGCAAGCTCAGAGAACTCTTAGCTGTTGCCCTGTATCCACCAGGAGGATGGTTCCGCTCCCAAAGCCCTAATCCCACAAAACTCCGCAGACCCCAAGGCACAGTTCAGGAGGGCATTAGTGGCCCCAGGCAGGGCCAATCTAAGCCATACCTGCTCACAGGTGACATGAAGTTCCCCTGAACAATTGCCTCAGACCCAGAAAGGAAACTGATCCTACCTGGGCAGAAAACGGCTCCCAGATTCCACCCCTCCAGCCAGTGCTGGTGTCCCAGGGAACTCTTCCTCGGGATTTTGGCCTCACTTGGCCGCGCAGCCATTCTGGCTGCTGTCTGCCTGATGGGGCAGCCTCCCAGCCGCTCCTTTTGCTCTTTCACTGGCAGATAAGGAAGGGAGTCTGGGAGCAAAGTCAGAGTGTCTGCCCTCCCCCGACCATCCACACTTTACCCCCACACCATGGCCCCCATCAAGACATCATGAGAAAAAGCTGGGCCCGACTTCCTGGAGGCTTTCTGGTGTTGGCTCTGGGAGGAAGGGAGCTGGAGGCCCAGAAGCTGTGGTTTCCCAAGGTCAGGCCAGGAGCATCCCTCCCCTCAGGCCCACACACAGGAGATATCAGGAGCCCTCAGCCCCTAAGGCTCCAGGACTACAGAGAAAGCAACATGCGGGGGCGGGGGACTGGGATGTTGAATCGTTGGTTCAGCCCTAAGGCCCACCGTTAGGGCAAGAAGTCTAGACTCAAGGGGGAGGAGGCGCTCTTGTGTTAGCCCCCCCCAGTCACCCAGCGCTATGGAGGGAGCGCCTCATCCGCTGGCCCTGGAGCATCCTGCTGCAGGTGAGAAGGCTGAGAAGTCAGCACCGGACAGAGCTTTCCAGCCACACACTGAATCAGGGAGGAGGGGCTGCTGCCCCCAGATTAGGGGCTCTAAGAGGACTTTTCTCCATCCACCATTCAGCCCATGGCGCCAGGTCCCACCACCACAGTGTTCCTGGCTCCCTTTATCAACCAGGGATGTGCAGCCCCATCTGGCCTTGCCAGGTGGGGAGCAAAGAATTGGAGGAGGTAATGGGAATCTGGGAAGTATGCCTGGTGGTTGAGAAATGCCCATCCCCAGTAAACCTTCTTCATCTCCCTCAGAGGTGCAGGACCCCCCTTTCTATGCCCAAGGAGGGTTCACTCTGGAGCCCCCATGTGGTGGAGGCCAGAGTAGCCACTCTTTGCTGGCAGGCCTTACCCACCTGGCACCCGCGGCCCAGCCCCTGGGGCACTGCAGTAGCCCTGAAACAGCCTCCAGATCCCTGGCTTGCCCCTTTCCATCCATCCATGCACCACTGCCTTGTTATCACAGACCTGCTCACGAGCCACCAGCAGCTCCTACTGCCTTGGTCTACGCCTCCTACCCCTTGGCCTAGGCTCTCCTAGGCCTGCCCAACCCACCTCTAAGGCCTTTTTGCTACCGACAACAAGATCAGTAATAATTATTAATTTTTACTTGAGTCCTTACTCAATATGTTAAGCACTATTATAAATGTTTTGTATATGTGTTAACTCCTTTAATTCTCATAACAACCCAATGAGGTAGGAAGTATTATTCCCCTTTTACAAATTGAGGCACAAGGACATTGAGGGACTTGCCTGAGGTCACCCAGCTAGTATGCGGCAGATTCAGGATTCCAACGCAGGCTTTCTGGTTCCAGAGCCCTGTCCTTTAACGACTACTGCCGTCCCACCCCTACCCTGAGTTCCAGCCTGACTGGGTTGCTCATTGCTCCTCAGAAGTGTTTCCCCTTAGTGGTGGGGGTGACTATTGTCCTGCCATTCCCAATGTCCACTTAAAATGAAACACCATCTACTTGACACCACAGTTAAGGCCAGAGCCTTGGAGTCTAATGCTCTAACACTTAACTATGTGCTTGGGTTTAACTCTGAGCCTCTGTTTCTTCATCTATAAGATGGGGATAATAATAGTATCTACCTCATAGGTCAGCTGTGAAGATTAAAATGAGATAAGGCATGGGAAGGACAGTACAATGTCTGGCACACGATAAGCAGTGTCATTGCTTTTATGAGTAGTTACTAGTATCATTATCTTTGCCATCATCAACAACAGATCCCTCCAGTTCTCAGAACACCAAGCGTGGGGAGGGAAGGAAGCAGGGGTGCTGAGTCAGTGCCTTGGGTCTGGCCCCCGAATGCCCAGAGCCTGGCACCTGTCCTGGGATGCAGCATCCAAGCAAGAACATCTTCCAAGGACATGCCCGTCTCTACTGGTGGACCCCAGGAAGGAAATGGGGTCTCTGTGACTCCACCAACTGCTGGCTGTATGCCTGGGCCAGGTGGGACCTGAAGCACAATAAGGCCTCCGGAGACCTCCCTGGTGGCACGGTGGTTAAGAATCCACCTACCAATGCAGGGGACAAGGGTTCGATCCCTGGTCCGGGAAGATCCCACATGCCGTGGAGCAGCTAAACTCGTGCGCCACAACTGCTGAGCCTGCGCTCTAGAGCCCACGAGCCACAACTACTGAGCCCACGTGCCACAACTACTGAAGCCCGCGCACCTAGAGCCTGTGCTCCGCAGCAAGAGAAGCCACCGCAATGAGAAGCCCACGCACCGCAACAGAGAGTAGCCCCCGCTCGCTGCAACTAGAGAAAGACCACACGCAGCAATGAAGACCCAACACAGCCAAATAAATATTTTTTTTTAAAAAGGCCTATGAAGTTGTATGTTTTACGATTAAAAAGTACAACCACATAACAGGAGGCAAATGTATAGAACTCATTTCCTTAGCAGGTGGCCTCAGCCGGTCGGTCAGCACCCAGTCACTGAGCACCAGCTGTGTGCCAAGCACTGGATCTAACCCTGAAACTAACCATTGCGATGTATGTATGGCTAGTATTTTCAGGGGTGTTTTCAGAGATGTTTTGGGTGGGGGGAGATTCCCAATTTGCCTCCATTCAAGATTGGTAGGAAAATCAAAAGAAACACTGAGAGACTTCCTGTCTGTGGAAGCACACGGAAGACAATCCTTTCGTCCGCAAACACTTACCAGCTGTTTACTAGGAGCTGAGCCCTGTATTGGGCCCTGGGGAAGCCCCACCCTCAAGGCCCCACAGTGAACCCCCAGTTCCCACCCAGGCCTTAGGTCCCACTCTTAGAGGAGAATGGCAGGTGGCGTGGCCCACTGCTCTGACCTGGGGCGAATCCAATGTCCTCCAAGTAACAGGCTGTTACCTTTGGGGATGTCATGCTCCAAGGAGTCCATGAAGTCCAGGGAGGGGTCCAGGTCAGCCTTCTCAAGCAAGGTCTTGTTCTTCAGCTCAACAGGCTCCCTGAAGTGGAAGTAGGAACTGAGCTTCTTGGCTTCAGACGAGGACAGTCCTACAAAAGAGGCGGCAGGTAGGAAGTGAAGGTCATCCCCAAACCCCACAGCCCCCTTCCTCTATGATTGGGGACCACGTGGAGGGGCTTGCAGAGGACTCAGTCAGCTACTGACGGGGGACTGAAGGGCGAAAAGGGAGCAGTGTTCTCTCAGCCCTAACTTGGCTCAGATCCTGCAATGAGGACAGACCATGGAGGAGGAGCGTAGGAAAATGCGGGGAGCCCAGCACCACACAAAGCCCCAGACCCAGGTGGCCAGATGCTCCCCCACCCTTAGGCATAAACGAGTCAGGGCCCAGTGACTGGGTACCCATGCCAAGCACAGATACCAGGTCATTGGGCACATCCTCCCAAGTGATGTGGCCACAGCTATTCTTTCTCTGAGAAAGTGGGCAGTCTCCCCTGGACTCCCAGGCATGTGTCCAACTATGCTCAGGAAGAGATACCTTCTGGCCCTAAGAGATGCCTGAGAATTCACCTTCAAAGGTCCGGTTGACACGGATGGGTCCAAAAGGGGTCTTAAAGAGGGCACCTCGGGGGATGACAGCCACAGCCTTGTCGATCTGGTCAATGATGGACACCAAGCGGGTCTCTTCCTTGATCTGGACCTGAGGAGACAGGAGACAAGCCGTCCTGCCAGGGCGCTGTGCCCGGTCACCCCTGGTGCAAGGGCCTCAGCATGACCATCTGATCTGGGTCACCACAGTGTAGAAGCCAGGTCCATGGAAAATCACGATGGTGAGTCCTCGCCTTCCCGCCCTCCCTTCCTTTCTTAAATTGGTGATGAGTGCAATATTTAAAACTTAAAAAAAAAAAGTCTCTCACTTCATCCCTGGCCCCCAAATTGCCCTTACTGGGGGCAGACACCGTTAATGGTTTTTTATGTACCTTTCCAGAAACAAACCATTCTATCATCATATTTTAATGTTGCTTATTTTGCCTTTTTAAAATATAAAAGCTATCATGCTCACTGTAGACTATCTGGGTAATAGAGAAATATTTTATAATATACCTAAGAAAATGAAAACCACTCAATCCCACCTTCTAAAGGTAATCGCTGATAACATATTGGTATACTTCCTTCTATTCTTTTTTTCTATGCCTATATTCAAAGGAAAATTAGAGTTACAGTTTATATAGTTTCATATCCTGCCCTTTGACTTAACATTATTTCTCAAGCATCACCACATACTATTTTTACGCAGATGAAATTTGATTATAACCAGTATCAAGGGCAACCATGAACAAAAGGACTTCATAGAGATGTTTGGGAAAAAGCAGCACTTGACAGGGAAAACATGTCAGTGGGAGCCCCCAAAGTCACCCAACCACCTGTTTCCCATGGGCTGCTGACTAGAATTGATTACAAAGGAGATCGAAACTAATACTTAATAAGTGTCTGGGCCAGGGGCTTTAAATATGTCACCTCATTTAATCTGCACAAGCCTGCAAAGTAAACATAATGATCCCAATTCTACAGAAAATGAAACTGAGGGGAGGTTAAGTTTGTCAGGTGGGCACGGGGTTGCAGCTGAATCATCATAGACCTAGACCCAGAGTTTCGGCATCACCTGGGTTCCAGTGCAGAGGCTGGGTTTTGAATCCCAGGTTTCTCTAGTTTCAGAACTTGGGCTGGTTATTTTTTTACTGCACAATCCCATTTCTAGGAGTTGATCCTTCAAATCGAGTGCACGCATGGGAAATGACGCATGCACAAGCTTATTCACTGTGGCATCGCTTGTCAGAGCTAAAAACTTGGAAACCGACGTTTCCATGAATGAGACGCCGGTTAAATATGGTACGTTCACACAATGGTAAAAAGAATAGGGAAGTTCTTCAAGGCACTGATGTAGAAAAAAATCTCCAAAATATGTTGTTAGGAGAAAAAAGCAAGGTGCAGAACTGTGTGCATAACATGCTGCCATTTGTTTTCTTTTGTTTTTTAAGCTAAAAAGAGAATATGTCGGGGTGAGGTATTGGCTGAGGTTTGTACTTGCATAAAATGTCTCTGGAAGCAGAGATTCTCAAACTTTAATGCATATTTAAATCCCCTTGGAAGGACTTCCCTGGCGGCACAGTGGTTAAGAATCTGCCTGCCAATGCAGGGGACACAGGTTCGAGCCCTGGTCCAGGAAGATCCCCCATGCCGAAGAGCAACTAAGCCCGCGAGCCACAACTACTGAGCCTGCACGCCTAGTGCCCGTGCCCTGCAGCAAGAGAAGCCACCGCAATGAGAAGCCCCCACTTGCCGCAACTAGAGAAAGCCCGCGCGCATTAACGAAGACCCAGCGCGGCCAAAAATAAACAAACTTATTTTAAAAATAATAAAAATTAAAAATAAATCCCCTTGGGACATGTTAAAATTCAGATCCTGATGCCAGCCCAAGAGTCTGCATTTCTAACTCCCAGGGCATGGTGATGCTTCCGATACAGACTGCACTTTGAGTGGCAAGACTTGGACACACACACACATGCAACACGGTTGGTTATATTAATGACCCCCAGAAAGACGACCTGAGTGACTGGTGGATAGGGTAGGAGGGAAACTTTACTATATTACTTTTTGTGAATTGTGAACCAAGTGAATGTATTATCTAGTAAAATACAAATTTATACAAAAATATAAGCACCTGCGCACACCCCCTTGCCCCAGAGCAAAGCACACACCCCTTCTTCCCAGCCCCAGCCCCGTAGCACGGCTCCCCTGAGAGCTGCCCAGCCACTTTGCCACCCTGTCATCACTCAGGAGTGGTGTTACCCTGGGCAAGTCACTTAACCTCTCTATGTTTCAGTTGCCTCCTCTCTACCCCCTGGAAAGTAAGGTACCAACTTCCCAGAGCTATGAGGATGAAGCAATGGGACTGGCACAGTGGCACAGGGCCTTACACACCCAGCACCCCAGGCCCAGCTGGCCCCAGTGGCAGTGATGATAAACGTTGTTTCTGCTGCAGTGTGCATTGGGCTGGGGTTTGGATGGCCCAGGTCCCTTTCATTCGGGCCCTCCTCCTCCTCTTGTCTTCACTCACCACTACTTCTTCTTCAAAGACCTTTTCGCCCTCATTCACCTTCTGCAGCTCGGTGTGTTCGTACTCATGTGAGGGGTCCCCCATGAAGCGGCCCTTCACCACAGACGTCTGCATCTCCATCTCCTCCGTGGCAGGGGGCAGGAGGCTCCACTCCATGCAGTTCAGGCTGCCAACAACATCCTCATCACCCCAATTCTAACTCCCCTCTCACTCCAGCTTCCTGCCCCCGCCCCTTCTCAAGAGAGGTGAGGCCCAAGAAGAGCTGTTGGGAGTCACATCTTTCCCCTAAGAAGCACTAAGTGCCTGTGGTGCACCCCACCCCACATGTGATGAAATTCAGCTTTATCTTTTAAAAGCTTCAGTATGCCAAGATTCCAAGAGCTTCTTCCTAGATAGATATCTGGACTGTGAGGTCCCAGATGAGTTTCTGGAAGCTGAACTTTCCTCAGTTGCAGGTGCCTCTGCTCCTGTGGGCCCCAAATTCATGCTCAGCCTGCCTGCTGAGCTGACAGCATGGCCATCTCCCCCCACTTCTCAGGAAAGCCCAGCCCAGGCTCAAGAAGCTCTCCTCCTCTGAGGTCTTCCCTTCTTTCTCACATCCTGCCAGGATGGGATATCCTCCCACTCCTCCCTCATCCACGTGGGGCCTGCGTCCCCAGCCTGCTCTCTGCTCACGTTTCCTCCCTTCACTCTCCACTGGCTCCTTCACAACATGAAAACGCCCCAGCTTTATAAAACGACAGCCCTCAAACCCATGCCCCTCTAGAAAATGCCCCTTTCCTGTCCTGCCCTCTTCTTCCCCAACTCTGAACCATAATCGAGAACAATTTGCTCTGTGGCAGCCCTTCCTCTCCCTCACTTTCACTCTTTGACCACTGCACCATGATTCTGCCCCTGGCACCCCAAGAAACTGCTCCAAAGAAGGTCATCCATGGGACCTAAAAGCCAACAAATGCATCTCCGTTTCTATTTCCTTTGACATCTCCCTTCTCCCTCCTCCAGTGCCTTAAGTACTTCCAAGGATCTATTCTCACTGCTCTTTTCTCTCCACAGTCTCACCTACCTGACCCCTAGAACCCCAGCTACTCCCTAGTTGACATCCAGAATCCAGCCACCTCTCACCACCTCCACTGCTTCCACCCTTGTCCAAGCCACCATCTACTCTTGCCCAGATATTGCAGTAGCTTCCTAACCGGTCTCCCCAAGTCCACACCTGCTCCCCTTTCAGTCTAGTCCCCACCCAGCTGTTAAAACCTAAGCCAGATCATGTCTCTGTGCAGAACCTTCCAGTGACTTCCCATTGAGCCAAGTCCTTACAGTGCCCCACAGGGCCCTACACAATTGTCTCGGCCCCTCTCTGACCTCATGTCCTGCAGTAGTCCCCCTCACTCACTCCTCTCTAGCCACACTAGCCTCTTCAGGGTTCCACACTACACTAAGCACACACCTGCCTCAGGGCCTTTGCACTTGCCTGGAATGCTTTTCCCGGAGATAAACACACAGCTTACTCTCTCAGTTGCTTCAGGTCTCTTCTCAAATGTTACTATTTATAATAGTACCCCATCCTGTATTCTCTGTCTCCTTTAGCACCAATGCTAAGTGTATGCAGTATATGTGTATGTTTATTTATTGTCTGTCTCCCCTCCCCCACATACACACTAAAATGTAAACTCCATGAAGACAAGGACTTTGTCTCTTTTCACAGTGAATTCCCTATGCCCAGATCAATGCCTGGCACATACTAGGTGCCAAAGAAATAAAAACTGATTGGAACAGAGTGAGTCTCAAATCTCTATCTTCAGTCCAAATTTTTCTTCTGGACTCCAGATCTGTACTTTACTATGCCTCCTTACCACCCTGCCCCATAGGCACCTCACACCAAATTCACTAGGCCTTCCCTAGTACCTCCTGAATTCTCTCCCAGTGGGGGGCACCAGCACTTACCCAGCTGCCTAAGCTGGAAGGAAGGGTCAACCTTGACCTCTTCTTCACCTTTCCCCATTTAGTCACAAGTCCCGCCACGTCTACCACTTAAATCTTTCCAATCCCTCCCCTCTATTCCCTCAGCTACCTCCTCCTTTCAGTCCCCCTTCATCTGGACACTGCAACAGACTTCCAAATGCTCACCCACTTCCAGACCATTCTACCCACTCAGGTCTGAGCAGGCTCTTCTTGATTAAAGGCCCTCAGTGGCTCCCCATAGCCTGAGGACAAAGTTCAAACCCCTTGGCCTCTCCATCCAGTTCAACATAACACCCTAGGCTGCCACTGCCATGTTTGTCTGCCCACTGTTCTCCCAAAACACCCAAAGCCAGCTCAAGCCAGTAAGCTTGCAGTTGTTCCCTCTAACTGGCATGCCTGTCCCCCACACTTTCCTGGAGAACTCCAGATCATCTCTCAGATCTCAGTAATCTTATCTAATTACTCTCTAGGAGAATGTCCCACCCTGGCACCTCTTTGTGTACACCTCTGTCCCAGTTTTAAGACACTTTGCTGTAATTGTTGGGTTACCCATTGGTCTCCCTTCCTAGGATGTGAATAACTTGGAGATAGGGGTGAGTCTTAGCCATCTTTTTAACCCCAAGTCCAGCACAGGATACGTCCAATCAATGTTGGATTGATGCATAGATAGATAAATGAAGTCTCCAACTTCCTGCGGCCTCAACGGAATGCTTGTAAGATGGTGAGCTCCCCATCGTCAGGGGTAATCAAAAAGAGGAGGCTGGATGGTCCTGTATGGCACTGTCCAGGGAAATTTCTTCAGTTCTAAATCCCTTCTCTCCCATTCCACATTCGTTCACTACTTCCTAGAGTGCCTCCTGTGAGCCAACACCTCCACCGAAGATGCTTCAGTACCCACTTCCAAACAGCTCCCCACCACCCCTCAAGGCTTCTGACCCTTCTCCAAACTGAACTCTTTGAAAAAGCAGGTCCACCACCTGACGTCTACTCTGGGTCTTCATTCTCCAGAAACTTTCATCTTGCCCTGCCTCCGTTCTTGCCACACTTCCATTATAAACCCACCAGTCTCTTAAGTTTCTCTGGCGCCCCTCCCCACGTGTCCTCCCAGGGAGGACCTCGCCCACTCGCTTCCTGGACCTCACCCCTTTCGATCCTACCTCGCACCCACCCCTTCCCAGCCCTCGCTAGCCCCCGGCTCCTCAGTATCCCCCTGTGGCCTCAGCCAGCCCGGGCGCCGCCTCCACCTGTACAGGGTCTTGCGCGGTGCGAGCTGGTCCTCGCTCAGGCCCTGCGCGATGTAGTAATCGGCGACGAGGCCTAGGATGCGGCCCCAGAAAAGGACCCGATCGAAGCGGTAGTCGCGTTTAACCAGCATAAGGGAAGTGAGCAGTGAGGCCCGATGGTCCGGGCTGAGGCCCTGCCCACTACCGGACGCCAGCTCCAGAGACAATAGGAGGCTCTCTTCGTCCATTGCTCCAGCGGCTCTGCTCAACGCCTAACAGGTTGCTAGGAGAAGCCGGTGTCCACTGAGACCCAAAGCTCCGCCCTTCCTTCCGACCGGAAGCGGGATTTCACGCACGCGACCTTCTGCAGCCCAACCTTCTGGGGCCTCCTGCCAGCCCTTCTTCCCATGGAGCCCTTCCGAAAAGCCTGGGGGTACACTAGCTCCCTCCCGCTTCCTTTCCCGAGTAGGTGTCGGGAGGTGTTCAGTTGTCAGGGAAACGGCGTGCGTGGTTTTCCCCCCAAACAGGTAGGATACAGTTGATAGGTTGGAGGTCCAAATTAGCCAAATTCTGGGGATATTTTTGCTTTCCCTAAGCCCTTACATACGGTCGACATTTACTGAGTCCTCACTGTATATGCAGTGGGGGTTTGGGAAGAAAAATGCAACAGCGACACTAGCTATATTATTTCACTCCAGTCGTGTCCTTTCTTGGCCTCAGACTTATCTATGCAGAAAAGAATCTGACATCCTCTTGGCTCTAGGATACCAAGGCAATTAATTCCCCGCAAAGCCAGGTCTTACAAAGACCTAGGCAAAGTGATGAGAGGGGGAGGGAGCGGTGAAGTTCCCCAGCTGCCCAGTGGTTGGTGAGGACTCCCCGCTTTCACTGCCTGAGGACCTGGGCCAATGCCTGGTGGGGGAATTAAGATCCCACTAGCCCTGCGGCACGGGTAGCTGGGGCCTAGGCAATGGGGCAAGGTATACGGCCATACCTTGGGAAAGGAGGGTGCGAAGAGGGGTACAAAATGGGTGATTTTACAGACTACACTTTCCCATCAACATTTTCATTTACATTAACAACTACATGTTCCCTACCACCTACATTTACCTACCTCAAGCCCCACAACTGTTGCTTTTAGGCGAAAGTGGTGGCAACAGATGAAAGGCCAGAACCCCACTGAAGCTGGGGCTCTTCACTCCCTGGGCTAGATACTATTTCTTCACATCCATCTCGGGAGTGCCCAGCCAAGGTTAAGAGATAAACAGGGACTTGCATAGTGGCGCAGTGGTTAAGAATCTCTCTGTCAATGCAGGGGACACAGGTTCGATCCCTGGTCCGGGAGGATCCCACATGCCAAGGAGCAACTAAGCCCGTGCGCCACAACTACTGAGCCTGCGCTCTAGAGCCCACGAACCACAACTACTGAAGCCCGTGTGCCACAACTACTGAAGCCCATGCACCTCGAGCCTGTGCTCCGCAACAAAGAGAAGCCCCCGCGATGAGAAGCCCGCACACCAAAACGAGGAGTAGCCCCGCTCGCCACAACTAGAGAAAGCCCGTGCTCAGCAACGAAGACCCAATGCAGCCAAAAATAAATAAATTAATTTTTAAAAAGAGATAAACAGGTGCCTCAGCAGGCTTGTTGTCAGAGGAGATGGGATCTATTGATAAAATTATTAACTGATCTTTTAATTTCTGGATTCCTTTGGAGGACTCATGAAACCAGAATGACCAGGCCCCAATGCCAACCCGACAGAGAAGTGTCTAAATTACCTGAATAATTACTTTGTTTTGATTGCCTAGACATTGTTTATGAAGGCTTTTAAAAGTAGTACTTGAGGGATCTGACTTGGCTTAATGTGTCTTACATCTCAAAACAATTTATAACTCCCTTGTTCAAAACGCTCCCTCCCTTTAGGCAGACCCCTCAGCCTGTCCCTTCCCAAGTGCGAGATATGGCCCTGCTCCTCTTCTGTAAGGTAATATCAGACACAAAACCAGCAAAGTCCAGCTGGTGGAATATGCTTCAAGTGGACACAGCACAGAAAAGATCTCAAACCTTTTGTTTGCGTTGATTCCACATTTACTCCGCACCAATAAATGGCAGGTTCCATGTCACGAAACACAATCTGAAGCCAGAGACGGAAGTCCTGCAGCTTTCCAATTCTACCACCTTCAGTAGGGCAAACCCTGTTTAATTAGCTCAGAGTAAAATCACACAGGGTGTACAGCACAGTGTAAAGCACTGAGCCTCTGGAGCCAGCTGGACTGGGTTTGAATCCAGGTTTCGACACGTATGCAAGTTATTCAATCTCATGAATCCAGGTTTCGACACTTATCTTATGCAAGTTATTCAACCTCCCCAATCTCCCCAAGCGTCATCTATAAAACAGGGACTATAATATGAACTTTTCAAGGTTATTAGATTAGATAATGTATGTAAAGTGCTTAAAACCTACTATAAAATATAAACTATTTTTATGTTTTCTTAAAATATAAAACATAAAGACATAAAACATTCTTCTTAAAACATAAAAAATAGTATATATTGCCCCCATTTACACACACACACACACACACACACACACTCACACACACACCCCTATCTCCAACACCAGCAGGATAAGGATTCTGTCTTCAACTTGCTTCCAGGAAATAAGCAGGTGTTCTCAGGGACAAAGGGCATCAGTGCTTAGTGGTCAGGACAGCATCAAGCTGGAGAGGATAACAGTTAAGGATCAGGATGGCGAAGCCAGAAATGTAGCTGAGGAAAGAGAGCCACAGGCAGGAGAGCAGGGTTTGCCTGAGGACAATACTGCCAACAGTAACTGCCAGCAGCCACCACGCAACTGCAATGGAGAGAGGCAGGGCGGAATTCCAGAAGGGACATCTGGCCTCAGGGAAGCGAGCCTACAGGGCAGTCTTGGTGCCTTAGCCTACGGTTCAATCAGGCTTTGCAAAGACTATCTCGGTTTTCTTTTCTCAGCTCCCTTCCCCCATGTGACCTCTGCTTTGGGTACACATACTCATGTGGCAAGTAAAGAACATCAGGCTAGGAGTTAGCTGATGGGAACTCTTGCCCCAGCTCTGATATCGAACTGTTATAGAACCTTGGCCAAGTCACTTAACTTCCCAGATTGGCCTGGGGCTGATGAAGAGAAAGAATCATTAGTAAAAACAAAATCATGGAAGCCCAAAGCATAAGAGGCCAAGGGGGAAGATAAAATACTCTAACCTCAAGCCTGGGAAGTCTCTTTAAGCTAAAAGAGTTTCAGGAAAATGTAACATTTAATCCATACATTTTATATTTAAGCTCATGAGTCATATCCACATTATGTCCCTAGTAAAAATTCTGAAAGGCCACAGCAAAAAGCAGAAAAGGGTCACCTCCATAAGGGTGTCTGTCTATGGGCCCATGTTTGCTTTCCAACCCCCAAAATAAACACCTAACCCAGAACCCTCTGGGAAAATCAGCCTTTGATTCAAAGAGATGCTTGTTCAGTGATGATTATTACAGCCCTAGCCATACCATCAGCCCCCCGGGAAGTCCAAGGGAGGCAGGCAGCCAGAAGGAGAGAACCTTCCTCTCACCAGGAATTAACTAGCTCCAAGCAAGAGACGGGTGACTTGGTGCCACAGGGGGAAAGATAATTTAGCCATTGTGTTCACGATGAGCATTCCCATTCATTCGTGGAAGCCCTTCAGTGTCACTGGTGCCTGGAACCAAATGTAATCCTCCCAGGCCGTAGCTGGGATGGCGGGTCGGCCACAGGACAGGGTCACAGTCAATTTGTGGCCCCGGCTCGGCACTCTGTAGTTGAGCTTGGGTCGAAACCAGTCTTCTCCACAGTCGCGGTGACCCTGTGCCATGACAATGGTGCCCATGAGTGGAGGAACCTGCAGCTCACTGAAGGCATCAGCCATGAAAATGGCTCGGAAGAGGCGGCGCAAACAAGCTGCTGTGCTCAGGCTCGGGTCTATGCTGTTGGGGACCAAGCGGGACAAGTCAAGCTCATAGAACTCCTTGGGACTGAGGGCATTGCCCCCAAGGAGGATCAGCACTCGTGGTACTAGTGTCCGGGCAAAGAGACCCTCCAGGTGGCTGAGGACGCTCTCCAGTTCTGCCAGGGTTTGCTGGCATTTCCTGCCGCTCACCTCGGCAGTGGCCCGAGGTTTCTTCTTCACCACTTCCTCTGCCTGTGAGGACAAAGAATGGTGACAGAGAAGTTCTGCAAGGTAGGGGAAAGCTAATGACCTTTGAAGAGCCCTCTGGGATGGAGTAGACTTATGGGACTGGATTTCCAGTTCAGTGAACTGCCACAGGCAAGACACTGGGTTTTATCAGAGGGTAATGTATCAAAAAGGAAACTTATGTTCTTTGTACAAAATCATAATTCTTCCACACTTAGAACAGAAAAGACAGTGTTCTGAAGCAGGAGGCATCCAGAAATTAGCAACTAAAATACTCAAGGAGATGTGGTGGCACAACAGGTGGCAAATTTTTGCTGTGCTGAGAGTGATAACAAGACTGAGGATTATTTGGTCTAATAAATTCTGGAGTTCATCCTCCAGTTAAACATGGCAAATGGAAGGAAGGGAGGGATGGAGGGAGGGAGGGAGGGAGGAAGGGAGGAAGGAAGGAAGGAAGGAAGGAAGGAAAGAGGGAACGGAGGGAGACAGGAAGGGAGGGAAGGAGGGGAGAAAAAGAGGACTCCCAAGGGCAAAAAGAACTGGAAGGGACTTCCCTGGTGGCACAGTGAAGTGAGAATCTGCCTGCAGGGGACGCGGGTTCGTGCCCCGGTCTGGGAAGATCCCACATGCCGCGGAGCAACCAAGCCCGTGAGCCACAATTACTGAGCCTGCGCACCTGGAGCCTGTGCTCCGTAACAAGAGAGGCTGCGATAGTGAGAGGCCCGCGCACCGTGATGAAGAGTAGCCCCCGCTTGCCACAACTAGAGAAAGCCCTTGCACAGAAACGAAGACCCAACACAGCCAAAAATAAATAAATAAATAATTTAAAAAAAGAATCCGCCTGCCAACGCAGGGGACACGGGTTCAAGCCCTGGCCCGGGAAGATCCCACATGCTGCGGAGCAACTAAGCCTGTGCGCCACAACTACTGGGCCTGCACTCTAGAGCCCACAAGCCACAACTACTGAAATCGTGTGGCACAACTACTGAAGCCTTCACGCCTAGAGCCCGTGCTCCGCAAAAAAGAGAAGCCACTGCAATGAGAAGCCCGCGCACCGCAACAAAGAGCAGCCCCCACTTGCCGCAACTAGAGAAAGCTGGCGCACAGCAACGAAGACTCAACACAGCCAAAAATAAATAAATAAATAAATTGCAAAAAAGAAAAAGAACTGGAAAATAGACAACAGTGGCCAAAGGCAACAACAAATTTTTGGAAGAGAGAAAGCAGATGGAAGAGTTCGAAAGAGCTGAATACCAAGTACTGACAGAGGGGACTCCCCTGAGAAGTTTGAAATGATTCACAATGCAGAAGCCCATAAAGGCCCAGGAATTGTCCACTTAAGCACAACAGAAGACAAAAGTGAACACATGGGGACTTAGGGAACACCTGTGCAAGGACCCTTAGATCACCTGCCAACTTCCTCCACCCAGACAGAATGTTTTGGAAGTCCTCTTTCTCTCTTTCTTTCCTTCCTTCCTATTTCTCTCATTTAGTAGTATTTCAGATGGGAGCACAGATAAGCATGTGTTCAATTTGCCATGTTTAACTGGAAGACAACTCCAGAATCACCTTTATTAGACCAAATAATCCTCTTTCCTGTTATCACTACCATTACTTTCTTACCCAATATCCTTCAAGGCTATCAGCTAGCTCAGAGGCCCAGCCATGCACACAGAACTTTCAATGACTTATTCTTAAATATTCATCAGACACCAAATAAAAGCCTCTAACGTGAAAGAGACCAAAACAAATGAATAGGAAAAGGAATCTGGAAGAAACGGAGACACGGCAAGCAACAGAGAAAAGCTTCAAAAATACAATAATTAACGTCCACAGGTAAGAGAAGTTCATAAAGACAGGAAACAACAGGATGCAATTTAAAAGGAACATGTAAAATTAAGAAAAATCTCTTAAGACTATGACTGCCAAAAAAGAAAAAAAAATTGATGTAAGTGTTAGAATATAAACTCAAGGAAGTTTATATAAATATAAATTTATATAAACATAAACCCATAGAAAATATAACATAGAAACAAAGAGATGAAGATATGGACAGAAAAGACACTAAAATTAAAGGATCAGTTCATGAAGTCCAAATGCAACACACCATAGGAGTTTCAGAAAAAGAAAACAAGAGGAAAAGCAGGAAGGGTTAGACTATCAAGACTAGAGTGGGTAGAAAGGGACAGAAGCCATAGGGCTGAAACATCCCTTACAGCTGCTTAGGCTGACAGGCCTGAAGATTCCTTAGACGCCCTTTTTACCTGCCCACCATCTAATAGCCACAAAGTCTCCCCACCAATTTTCTCCCAAAGCCTGTGCCCACCTGGGGAGGTTTTCGGTAGAAGTGCTTAAGCTGTTCGTAGGGCAGAGGGAGTTGCTGGCGTTGGTACATGATATGCTTCAGAAGTTCACAAGTAAACCGAGAGCACCCTTCCTGGCTGACAGGCCCGGGAAACACCACTGGCACCACGCAGTCTCTGGGGCGAAGGGGCTCCGAAAGATTGGGAGGTTCCTGGGCGGAGGTGGTCTCAAATTCTATCTGGGGGTCGTGGGTTTCCTCCGACTTCTCACACCACTCCAAATCTGGTAGGTGCCCAGGGGGACAAGAGAGAAAAATGAAAAACTTAAAAGGCCAAAGCCAGTCTTCTCATTCCCTTGTGGCGACATCGGCCACCACTGCGGAGGCGACACCCCGACACATGCAGATTCCCTCCGAAAACTCCCCTGTGGGCGGTGGCGCGGAGGTTCCGGATCCCAGTTGCCTAAGGTGAAGTGACGGCGGGATTTGTGGGGAACGGGTGGAGGATTTCGGAGGCAGCGACTGGGGCTCTGCTCAGAAAGTGGAGGCCCTGATCTGGGAAAACGAGTTGAGAGAAGGTGTAGTCAAGCAGGGCCCAGAGACCCGTCGCGAAAAGGCGGGTGAACCAATGGAATCCAGGGCCGTGGGGGCGATGGAGTCAACGGGGCCTAGTCAGAACTGGGAGGAACGCCGGGAAATGGGGACAAGGAAGACGGGCCAGAGAAGGGGCCAGGGACTAAGTGACTGGAGGGAGCAGCGGTAGGGAGGAAACAGACTCCTCGAGCTCCGGACCCCACGCCTTACCAGAGACTGCGGCCGGGGACTGCACTTCCGGCTCTGGGGCTGCCATCACGACCTCCTCCCCACTCTCCGTGAGGTTTGAATAGGCGCCCCGCGCAGCCTCATGGGAAACCCGCGCCTCCACTTCCGGTTCCGTTGCCCGAAAGTGGGCGGGGCGCCGCGTCAGTGTGGCGGAGGCTGAGCTGGGTGGGGGATAGAGCTCTGCGCTCTCCTTCTTAACACCGTCCGGCAAGTCCGCTGAGCCCTTCTCCCACAGGGAAACCACGGGTTCTCAGCCATTTAGCGCTGCCTTCCAAAGGACACCCGCCCGCATGCATCCGTTTTCTCCTGCGTTCCCTATTCGTTGCGCACCTACTTCGTGCCAGGCCCTGTCCTAGGTGCTGGAGACTACGGCGAAAAAGCCAGAGGCAGGCGCTGTCCGCAGAGGGTTCAATGCCTAATAGATTCAATGCAATGTGATGAATTATATAGTAAGGCATACATGGGCAGCGGACGCGAAGAACAGGAGCGCCTAACCTAGAGGGGGTGGGAGTGAGGGGTGGTCCCGGAGGAAACTGTGACCTGTAGGATGAGTAAAGGTAAAGAGGAGGGCCTGGTGGTCCTGGAGGCTGTTAGAAAGAAACAACCCCCAAACGGATTCACTTGTGCTAAATCTCACCAAGACTCATTTCCTAACCTAGTACAGTTTCAGCTTCTCCTGGAGTGGAATTTTAAACTAACCAGTCTGGAATTTCCTAGTCAGCGCTAGTGAGGTAATCTGCAAGATAAGTCCCCCAACATTCCCCCTAATCCTTTCTTTCCTTTCGCTTATAACCTCCTTATCCTGTCCCCCCTTTCTATAAAAGTCTTGCATTTTGAACAGCCCCTCAGAGTGCCTTTGTATTTACTAGATGGGATGCCGCCTGATTCATGAACTGTTAAATAAAGCCACTTAGATCTTCAAATCTTCAGTTGAACTTTGTTTTTTAACAAGACCTTGAGATACAAGAGCATCCTCTATTCAAGGAATAAAAAGAGTTCAGTTTATGAAGAGTTAAGGCTGTGATGGACAAACAGGAGCCAGATCATGGCAAGGCTTTATAAGCCACGTTAAAGCGTTTGAACTTGATCCCGTAGCGGGGTGAGGGAACCTTTGAAAGATTTAAGTAGGGGAGTGACATAATTACATTTACATTTTATAAATTTAATCTCTACACTGGGTCTAGATTACAGACAGGATAAAGGAGGAGGCAGGGATACCAGTTAGAGCTAGCAACTGGAATTACCCAATTATTGTGTTGGCCAAAAAGTTCGTTCGGGTTTTTCCATAACATCTTACAGAAAAGCTGGTGAAAGAGGCCTGAACTAGGGTAGTCACAGTGGGGTGGAGAGAACTGGGTGAACCCTAGAGATATTTAGGAGGTCCAATGAGCATGGTGGTTGAGCCCAGGAAGAGGAGGAGGGGTAGAGAGAGACTGTCGAGATGACAAGCAGGTTTTTTACTTCAGCAACTCTATGACCAGTCGTGCCGTTCAGTGAAGGAGGGAACACCAGAGGAGGACCAGCTTTACTGGGGTATAGGTAAGGAGAAAAGATGAGTTCAGTTTTTGATAGGTTTGCTGTTCCATTGGACAGTGAAGAGATATTTAGGAACACCATTAGGAATAGAAATATGTATTTGAGAGTCATCAGCATGGGAGTGGATAAGATCACCCAGGGAGGTTGTATAGAATGAAAATGAGCAAGGATCCTGAAGACACTAATGTTTAGGGGATGAGCAGAAAGAGAGAGAGAATCTGTGGAGGAGACTGAGGAGTAGCCAGAAAAGTAGAAAGAAAAATAGACAAGTATTAGGTGATAGAGGCCAAGAAAAAAGTGTGTTTCAGGAAGCAGGGACCAGAGATCAAAACATACCATAAAAGTATAATGATTAAAATACTGTGGTGTTGGCTCAGGAATAAACAGATAATAAAACAGAAGACAGTCCAGAAACAGACCAATGTATATGTAGATCTTAGTATATGAGGAGGGTGACTTCTCAAAGCAAATAACTTGAAACAACTCCCTAACCATTCAGGAGGGGAAAAAAATCAAGTTAGTTCCTATTACACATCCTACATAAAGATACATTCCAAATCAATTAAACATCTACTGGAGAATAATCCATAATTTAGGAGTGGGGTTGGCTTAGACATGACACAAAACCAAGAAAATATAAAGGGAAATATTGCTAAGTCTGACTTTAAAACATATGTAATATGTACTATACACAAAGAATGAATGACTAATAATTACATACCAGGAAAAAAGTCTGTATGTATACATCCATTATTTACCTCACAGGCAACCACATCATAAGCACCTCATAAGCAACCCCTCCAGGAAACTAGACACATATAACACCTTCCATCTCCCAGGACCCTGATCTCCTCCTGGACAGACATCCCTGTTCAGCCTACTCCTCTGCCAGCCTTCACTCCTGTCTGTGGTAAGCCAGGTTGTTTAAGAATGGATATCAGAATGGGTTATCCCTTCCCATCTCTTAAAAGTTCTCCACTTAGGAGGCAAGGGAATTGGAAAGAATGAAGTGAAATTGTGTGTGTTGGGGTGGCTGAAAGATCTGTGATGATGAGAGGACAAGTGTTATCAGGCGAGTGCAGCAGGCCCTGGTTATCAAGAGACCCCAGAGCTGGTGGTGGTGATAATGTTGGGGGAATAGTCTTAGCTCTCTCGCTTCCCATCCCCAACCTTCTTGAGATCTCTCACTCAGCCCCTAAGTAGCAGCTTCCCTGGTGGGGTTGTGTCCCTGGCTACAGTTGACCTCTGCAGCAAAACCTTCCTTTAGCAGAACAGGGTTGAGAAGTCACGTGTGCTTTCAACCACTGAAGACCACATAATTGGCCGGGTCTGCTAGGCCCTTTTGCAGATTTTGGTCCTTCTGCTGTCACCGGTTTGGGGAGCTATGCCGTGTGGACAGCAACTACGTGATCAGTAACTTGCCTTTCTCCTTGTGGTCCTGGGGGGAAGCCATGGACTCCACCAAGTCTGAACCCCTGAAAGGATCACCAGAGGTAAGCCACTGTTGCTGCTTCTAGTTTTCCAAGGAAAACTGAGGTCTGGCGGGAAAGGCTGTTTTATTTCTGGGCCGTGTATGAGGATCTCGCTGTTTGTGAAGAGAGCGGAAGTGGACATACAATGGGTGAGTGGTGCATACGAGACAGCCGCGGGGCTGGGAATTGAACTCTGGCGTCCTGACTCCCAGGTCAGCAACACTAACTGCTTCTCCACTCTGCCCTTCTAGTGTCTCGTACACTGGTTTATGTCACTGAATGTGTTTACTCTTTGCTGACTGCAAGAGCCCTAAAGAGCAAGAGAGACGACAGCTTGGCAAGAAAGTCAGAAGTCAGCAATCCCCTGGGCCGTTGGCCAAGTTTCTATTCCAGGCAACTTCCCCCTCCCTCGCCTTGGTTGACGTAACCTGAGCCCCAGCCGCGCCCCAAGTAGGGGCCAGGCCCCGCCTACAGCCCTGGCGGTTTTAAAGCCAAACTCGGTTCTCCTGGATTGGTTCCGCTTCAAAACAAAGGGGAGGGGTAATACTCGCTGCGAGCCCTCGCTACAACGCTGGTTTATGGGCTCGGGCCTCGTGTCGGGGCCACCGCGGTATCTCGGGCTGCTAAAACCAGCCCGCGGAGGGTGCCAGCCTGGTAATAAACCAGTGACTACTATGTAAAGGTGGCATAATCATCGTAAAAATAAAAGCCGTAATTAGGCTAACCACCATCCGCCTCCGCCCTGGCATTGGTCCTGACTCACCCAAACGGCACCCCGGCCGTCGAGGGAGAAACTGAGTCACGGGCGGAGCCAGTAGGCTGGAGGGACCAGTCCCCCTGAGTTCTGCAGCTCTCCAATCCAAAACCCGTTGTCTGGGATCGCGGTAAGGGGCTAAACCCAGAAGCGCCTACAAAGTTTGATTCTGATATAAGCCCGCCGCCTCTGATGACTGCCCCACCACCAGGCCCCAGGAAAAGACCCGCTCAGCGCTTGGAGACTAGGAACCAGACTACAGCTCCCTTAGGCCTTTGCGGGCAAAGGCGAGCTCCTTGCCTACGCCCCGAAGCGACCCGCGGCTCCTTGCGCCGCGATGCCGCCTGGGAGTTGTAGGACGGCGGCGAGCTCTTTCCAGGGAGCTCGCAGGCTTGAGGACTCTATATCCCTTGGTGCCCTGCGGCTGTTTCTGACGCGACCGGGTGGCCCGGGAGGGTGGGGGCGTGGCCTGCGCAGGGCCCCACCCAGCCCTCCTCTGGCTGGCTCGACTCGGCCGTGGCAGTAGGCGAGGCGGCGGCGGCGGCGGCGGCGGCGGCGGCGGGGGGGAGGGGCCGGGCGGGGGGCTGGCGGCAGCGGCGGATGGACTCGCGGGTATCGGAGCTGTTTGGCGGCTGCTGCCGGCCCGGAGGGGGCCCGGCCGTGGGCGGAACCCTCAAGGCTAGGGGCGCCGGCGGCAGCAGCAGCTGCGGTGGCCCGAAGGGGAAGAAGAAGAACGGAAGGAACAGAGGGAGCAAAGCCAACAATCCCCCGTACCTGCCCCCCGAGGTAAGCACCTGAGAAGTGGCGGGGTGAGAGGAAACCACTCCTTCCGGTGCCAGGACTCCAGGAAGGCGGGTCAGAGAGAATTAGTACCCCCTTCCGGTGTCAAGACCCCCAGGAGAGGAGAACCCTTCTTTCCGGTTCTAGGACCCTAGGGAGGAGGGACAGAGAGACTGAGCCTCTCCCTCCGGTGTTAGGACCCCAGGGAGGAAGAGTGGGGAGGGGGGATCTCCCCACTCTGATCTAGGTAACTCCAGAAGTGGGGAAAGGGGATCCCACCTGCATCTCTTTGGGAAGAGCAGAGTAAAATGCCCCGGTCCCCTCCCTGCTGCAACAGGAGAAGGGAGACTGCATCCTGGGATGAGGAGTTCAGAGTTTTCTGAACTTGTTCCACGGGGAGGAGGGGAGTACCCGGGAAAAGAGCAATATGTTCCGTCCTTAACACACACACACACACACACACACACACACACACACACACACACACACACACGAGAAAAGTCAGGCTTAGTCCTCCCGCCCTTTCCCTGTCCTATGAGGAAGTGGGGACAGCCTCCACCTTCCTGCTCCACCTGTCCCTAAGGCAGACAATAACTGCTACTTTGTCGCTCTTAGAAAATGAGGACCCAGGGGAAGAGCCTCATCAAGTAGTTATAAAACTTTAGCATGTATGAGAACCACCTGGATTGCTGCTCCACCCCTAGAATTTCTGATTCAGTAGGTCAAAGGTGGCCCTGATAGTCTGCCTTTCTTATAAGTTCCCAGGTGATATGAATGCTGCTGGTCCTTGGACCACACTTTGATAACCATTAGCCTAGACCATTATCCTGTACCACTTTTTGAAACCATCCTAATTCTTCATCTCCAGCAAAATGATAAAAGGGAAGGTCTTTACTGATGGGAAAAGATCTCCTTTATACTCCATGAGGTGGAGATTATGGGTGAAGACCTGTAAGAGCCTGGGAGTCAAAGGGCCTTGAAGGGATGGAATGATGACAGGAACGGGAAAAGAAAAGTAAAATGGTCAGGGAGGAGGAGTGCAGAAATGCAGGACAGGCAGAACAGGCAAATCTCATATCCTTTTGTACCCGAGAGGGGCAGGCTCAGGCAACAGGATCCTTCTATGCTGGGTCACCTGATATAGGGAAGAGGAAGAGATTGTGGGATGGACTCAAGATTTCACCTCAACTGAGGCATGAGAGTTAGGGGACAGGAGGGGAAAAGCCACAGTGAGTCCTGTTTGTGGCGTCTGTCTCCTTCATTATATTTTGAGTTTCTTCTCTTCATCTCAACCCCAACTTTGGAGCCCTGCCTCTCTTTCACCTGGACTCCTTTCTTATCAGGCTTGTAGTGACCAGTGCTGAGCTCACCCTTTGGCCGTGCTCCAGAACCTCTTGCAGCCTCTTATTCTTGATGTCATCAGCTGAGAGGGGCGGGCAGGAAGGAAATGGTGTCTCTCAGATGAGTGGCAAAGAATGGCCTCAGCAGCCTGGACACGGAGAAGACATAGACTTGTGGGGACAACAGTTTGAGGCCCTAGGGGGAAGGGAGGGGGAGAATCTTGCATCCAGGAAGAGCGTGCTGCCAGTGATCAAAAAGGGAGGGAATCTGGGTTCTGTTCCTGGCTTAGATGGGTGACTGACTGTGTTCTCAGAGGCCTTTCCTTCAGAGAGGTCACACTGGGACTGAGTATAGGGCTGGTATGCCATGACCTTTGACAGACACCTGCCTAAGCAGGTGCAGCTGAGGCTTCCTGCTCTCTTAAGTTAGCTTCCTGGACCCCAGTGGGAATCAAGGGGAAGTAGGGGTTAGGTCTGGACAGTGTGTGGTAACTGCTTCTGTTTCTTTTCAGGCTGAAGATGGAAACATCGAATATAAAGTGAGTCTTAGGTTGGGGAGGGTCAGGTTGTCCTTGCTGGCATGGGATGATTTCTTTGAGATCCTTCTAACTTCATAATCTGTAGTAATTTAAAGATGTGGTTCAAGGTAAGGGCTCTGTACGTCATTCTGTTGGAAGAGGACTCACTGTTAGAGGAGGTCAGGGATGAGGGTAGTTAAGAGGGAAGGGAAGGTCCTGGTCCTTTTGGCAGAACAGATGGGGAGCATGTGGGTTCAGGAGGAGCATCTCTGACTTTACCTTCTCATGATACCTCACCTGCCCTAAGCTGAAGCTGGTGAATCCATCCCAGTATCGTTTTGAGCACCTGGTGACACAGATGAAGTGGCGGCTCCAGGAGGGCCGCGGTGAGGCTGTCTACCAGATTGGAGTAGAAGACAATGGGCTGCTGGTGGGGCTGGCTGAGGAGGAGATGCGGGCCTCCCTCAAGACCCTGCACCGGATGGCGGAGAAGTATGCTTCCCCTTCCCCTTGGTTCTCCTTTCCCTAAATCTGTACCCACGCATGCCCAGTCACCTAGGGCCTGCCTTCTCTTGACAAAGGGCTGAAGTGGGGAGGGTTAGTTTTCTGGGATCCTCTGCATTGGATCCAGGCTTTTTTGCTCCTTTACTTAAGGTTTGTTTGTGTAAAGGAAGCTGTGGATGTGGGATAGACTGGAGGGGGGGTAGGAAGTGAAGAAAGGTGTTGGGAGCTCTGTGGGAGGTATGAGAAGGCCATTGGTCCAGAGCAGGGATGGAAGGGGGAAGGGGAGTACAGGTGAGATGTGGCAGCTGTGGCCTTGCTGTGACAGGGTCGGGGCAGACATCACTGTTCTCCGGGAGCGAGAAGTGGACTATGATAGTGACATGCCCCGGAAGATCACCGAGGTGCTGGTACGAAAGGTCCCTGACAACCAACAGGTGGGCCCACACCCTTCCCTGCCTCTCACGCCCATGCTCCCTGGGAGGACCCCGTGGTGGCAGACTCTCCCCTGGCCTGGGACCCTGGTGGGGGGGGTCCAGTTCATCGTTTGGTCCCCAGAGAGTGCCACTGCCTTTGACCCTAACTCTCAGTGGAGAGAGGTGAAGGGTTGGAGCCCTGACCTCTGACAATTCATCCACAGTTCCTGGACCTCCGTGTGGCTGTCCTGGGGAATGTGGACTCAGGGAAGTCGACTCTGCTTGGAGTCCTGACCCAAGGAGAGCTGGACAATGGGCGGGGCCGGGCTCGGCTGAACCTTTTCCGCCACCTGCATGAGATTCAGTCCGGCCGAACCTCCAGCATCAGCTTCGAGATCCTGGGCTTTAACAGCAAGGGAGAGGTGCATGCAATCAACGGGACCCAGTGGGACCAGACTCTAAGGATGGGATGGTAGTGGTGAAGGACAGAGTCTGAGGTCAGAGTGTGGAGACTTTCTGGAATAGTGTAGACGAAGGCCCTGAGGGCACTGAACCAGCTCTGACCTCCTTAGAAAACGAATGGGGAATCAACTGAACTAAATCTGAAATGGGGCTCAGGGTTAAGAGGCAGGGTCACCCAGGGACTGGTTTAGGTCCTGGCAACTCTTGAAGGGTTGGGGAGGCTGGCAGGGGTCACTGAGAGCCCTGGGCTCTGGGCCAGGTGGTGAATTACAGTGACTCACGGACGGCAGAAGAGATCTGTGAGAGCAGCTCCAAGATGATCACCTTCATCGACCTGGCAGGCCACCACAAGTACCTGCACACCACCATCTTCGGCCTCACCTCCTACTGCCCTGACTGTGCCCTGCTCCTCGTCAGTGCTAACACTGGGATTGGTACGAGGCATCGGGGCAGGGATGGGGCTGGAGGGGGGTGCTGACTCTCCTACCCTGGGCCTCCTTAAATCTGGGAGCCAGACCAGCTCCCCTCTTGCTCTCTCCTCCTTCCCTCATTCTAACTCTTCTTCTTGCTGCCTGCCTGCCTTCTCTGAGCAGCCGGCACCACAAGGGAACATCTGGGGCTGGCACTGGCCCTGAAAGTGCCCTTCTTCATCGTGGTCAGCAAGGTGGACCTGTGTGCCAAGACCACAGTGGAGAGGACGGTACGCCAGCTAGAGCGGGTCCTCAAGCAGCCTGGCTGCCACAAGGTCCCCATGCTGGTCATCTCTGAGGACGATGCCGTCACTGCTGCCCAGCAGTTTGCCCAGTCCCCCAAGTAAGCCTTTCTCACTCCAGAGCCCTAATTCACAGGGATGGCTCCACAGGGCCCCGGAGCATGGGGTACCCCTCCCCCTAGGGCCAGACCAGTTCTGGTTCAGTTCTGTGGTTTTTCAGGTTGGGATTGTAGGAGAGAGTCTTTGCTGAAGGCTGGACCCTTCCCCCAGGCCAGCTTTGCTGACGCCTGGGAACCTGGAGACGAAGTGCTGTGCCAGGCATTTCCATCTCCCTGGGCTCTGGGATGGGCCTCACGTGCCACACTCCATGGCTCACAGAGGGCCCCAAGCTCCTGAGAACCTTAGCAGACAACAGAGAGGAGCCCCTCGCCACTCCAAGAGAAGCTCACCTTTCCATGTATAGGGCTCCGGCCTCTGCTTCCTGTTGGAACTTTCCTCATCTGCCCATTCCGTGCCTCCCTCTACAGTGTCACCCCCATCTTCACACTGTCCAGCGTGTCTGGAGAGAGTCTGGACCTGCTCAAAGTCTTTCTGAATATTCTGCCGCCACTCACCAACAGCAAAGAGCAGGAGGAACTCATGCAGCAGCTGACGGAGTTCCAGGTAACTGGCCATCTGAACGGGCAGTGAGCTGGGGATCTGGGAGGGACCAATTCCAAGCCCTGAGTCTGTTTAGAGATTTTGGACCTGCCAGCCCTTGATAGAATCTTCTTTGGCTTCAGGTGGATGAAATCTACACAGTACCAGAGGTGGGGACAGTTGTTGGAGGGACACTTTCCAGGTGAATTGCCTTTCTTGCTACCCACCCTACTCAGCCCTCACATACCCAAACTCTGGAAGACATCATAGCCCAAAGGAGACTCTGGAGTTGAACAGAGCCCATCTAAAGGATGTGCTTGTTTGTAAATTAGGCTTTCACCATCAGAGGAGCTGGAGAAAGCTTGTGTATTGGCTTATAAGGGAAGAAACGGTATTGCTGCTTATTAGGACTCTCCAGGCCCCTGGGGGAGAAGTGTGGGTCTTGGCCCCAGGAAGAAAACTAGAGTGCATCAACTGACTTCATCTCCAACTAGGGAAATGAGAGGTCCCTTAAGACTCTTTTCCAAAGCAGAGGATGAAACCCAAGGGGATAATTGCTCTTTCAGGGATCAAGTGCTCAGTGTCAAATCAACAGGTACCTGTCTGCCAGCGTCACTGCCAGCCTTTCCTGGTGTTAGCCTTCAGTCTGAATTCTGGACTGGGGCAAGGCAGTCATCTCCCCTACCTTCCAGTTGGAATTTAGGGTCTCTTTCTCCCACCCGAGGGACTCAATCTTAGAAGGGAAGGACCTAGTAGAGAAGCAGGTAGGGGGGCTTAGGCTGACGCTGTGCCACCTGCCCTGTGGGCTGCAGTGGGATTTGCCGTGAGGGGGACCAGCTGGTGGTGGGCCCCACGGACGATGGCTGCTTCCTGGAGCTGAGAGTATGCAGCATCCAACGCAACCGCTCTGCCTGTCGTGTGCTGCGAGCTGGCCAGGCCGCTACGCTGGCCCTCGGGGACTTTGACCGAGCACTCCTTCGCAAGGTGAGGTGGGAGGGTGGGTTGGAGAGAGAACACAAAGAGAAATGCCTGGGAGGCTGGCTCCTTGAATGAGAAGCATCTGTCTAAGGTGCTTCAGGGGAACTTGAAGAGAACCTAGTCCCTAACCCAAGAAGCTGGTTCCACAGACTGTCCGTGTATGAAAAAGCCTTAGGGTACTCATAAAGTGCAGATCACGAAATGTGAATTACTGTGGTGCAACCCGAATGTCCAGGACTCTGAAAGTACTAAGCGTTAGAAGGGTTAGAGGACATGAAAGGTGGGTAAGGAAGGGTTCCCTCAAAAAGAAGAGTTTTCCGTATTTTCTTCTGAGGTCTTTGTGTTGGAAGTCCTGGAGGAGGAGGAAGTTGAGGAGCTGTAAGGGGTGTGAGGGTGGCCGGAGAGGAGAAGCTAATGTGAGGTCTGCCCTTCCTGGGTCTGGGGGCTGTGCCTCCCTAGGGCATGGTGATGGTGAGCCCAGAGATGAACCCCACCATCTGCTCAGTGTTCGAGGCAGAGATAGTCCTGCTGTTCCATGCCACCACCTTCCGACGAGGCTTCCAGGTGACAGTACACGTGGGCAATGTACGTCAGACAGCAGTGGTGGAAAAGATCCATGCCAAGGTGAGAGGGACCCAGCCATGCCCCTGTTTTCCCAGGGAAAAGTCAGAATTCTGCTTCCAGAAAGGAGGATACCCTGTCCCCAGATTCGTAGAGAGCTCCCTTATCCCACAAAGGGGACAGAGCCCCACTTGGGGTGGGCAGACGCCTGCTAGGCCCCCGAGGGTGGAGAGCCAAGGCTGGTAGAGACAGGAGGTGCGTTCCAGGGCCAGTGACCATGTATCTGCTGCAGGACAAGCTGCGGACAGGGGAGAAGGCAGTGGTACGTTTCCGCTTCCTGAAACACCCAGAGTACCTGAAGGTGGGCGCCAAGCTGCTGTTCCGGGAGGGTGTCACCAAGGGCATCGGCCATGTCACCGACGTGCAAGCCATTGCAGCGGGAGAGGCCCAGGCCAACATGGGCTTCTGAACTCCTCCAGGCAGGCACAGCTCTACGGCTGTCCCTACAGTACATAAGGTGACTTCCGGCCGTGCTGCCCCGTTGGCGGCTCTGCGTGTTAGTAGGCTAGGGAGTGAGGGGTGCTCTCTACTGCTTGCTCCCTGCCACCTTTTCTGGAGAGACGCCAAGCTTGGTGTGACCAGGGAGGGGCAGTCCTGAGGGAAAGGGCAGGAGAATTCAGGGCAGTGCTCAGCAGCTGTGTGTCTGCCTGGTTGGCTCATCAAGCCTGGCATCCCTAATGGCCTGTCTACCGGAGGGAGCCGATCGCTGCCACATTGGCCCCACTGTCAGGACTGGGCATGATTCGCCGGTGTGGTCCCTGCACGTCAGGAATTGTCACAACAGCTGGGGGTGGTCCTCGAAAGCACTCCTTTTTCTATACCTCTTCTCAAGGCCATGTAAGTTGCCCATCTCTACTTGACTGTGGACAAAAGATATCTGCTCCTGGCCATCTGGTGGCCCAGGGTCTGAAGAAATGGCACAGGGACAGTGAATGGCAGTGCTCCCGCCCTGTGCTGAGACATGAGGTCTGCTCTTCAGCTTTGTCTCCCTTCCCTGCTTCACTCAAGGGCCATGTCCCCAGTTCCTCCTCTCAAAGGCCCCACAGGTGCTATTTGTTGTGCTGGCCCAGGTGTGGGGCCGCCAAGCTAAGACTTGGCGTACCGAAGGTCAGCTGCATGTCAATCAGTCTTGTCCCCTCCTCTGCAGTGATGTGTTAGTTTTAATGCTGGATCAAACAGGTTGTTTTGCCACAGTCCCCAGACTGGTGGCTGGGGACCTGACTCACAGCTCCCCATCCTGCCCCCATGTAAGTCCTCTCTTGTTTTAGTAATTTGTAGTGATCGTTCCTTTCCCTCTGTTGCAGGGAACCTGGAGGAAAGGGAAAGATGTTGCCATACTTCCTATTCTTTAGAGCATGGATTCCCTCTTTCCCTTTGTTAGTGTCCTGGGTTCCCATGGACTCAGGGATTTGGTTGAGGTTTCTCTGCATATATATATACACATATATATATATGTGTATATATATATATATATTTAAATACACATATATATATTGTACAGAATAAAAATGTTTTATTGAACACACTGTGCTTATGCTTAAGACCCAGGCGCATCTTCCAGAGCTGGATTCCTCTCCAGCATCAGAGACAAGTGAAACTCTTACACTGCTGAGCCCTGAATGGGGGAAGAACCCATTTGGTATCTCATTCACCCTGCTTCCTTTCCTCTCCCCCACTTGCGATCAGTATTCCAGTTCTGTGACTCAAGTATTCTGGCCTGTTTTGCATAGTTCTTTGAGTGAGCAGAATAGAAAGTGAAACTGCCACCTTTTCAGCTAAGATAGGTATCCACCCTGTACTTAAGGAGTTGGCCACTTGCTAACGGTCACACGGGTAAGGAGGCTGATGTCTATGCCCTGTCAGAGATTTGGAGATAAGCGTGCCAGCTACTTAATGACGAGTAGAACTTAGAGACATGGCAATCTGGTCCTCACGCTTTTCCTAGCAATGCAAAGTAGGCTGAAGTGAGGTTTATATAGTCTAAACTGGCTGTTTGGAGCCGAAAGCCAGCTGGCGAAACCTTTGTCCCTTCCTCCTGTTTGTGTTCAGAGTACCTGACTACCACATTTTATGGGTGAAGAAATATGGCCCAAGGTTAAAGTCAACTGTAAAAAGCAGGGACTTCCCTGGCAGCCAGTGGTTAAGACTCCACGCTTCCACTGCAGCGGGGCGGGGGTTTGATCCTGGTAGGGGAACTAAGATCCCGCATGCTGTGCAGTGTGGCCAAAAAAAAAAAAAAAAAAAAAAAGCAGGGGGACTACATTTTCAGTACTGATCCTTGCAAAAGAAATTTAATGATAAATGTGGGCCATGGTCCCACAGGTATTCTGCCTCTAAGGTATTAAAGTGATAGCCTCCCTACCATTCAGGCTCAGCTACTTTTTATTTATCACTGGTTTAACTTGCTACTAAGAAGCCTGTGGTTGAAGAACCTCTTGGTGTTGGGAACTAAGAACCATTTACTTCCTTCTGTACAGTTGCTGATAAACCGCTATGAGGGAAGGTTATAGTCAGCAAAAAGGTACTGTAGCCTTCTCCCAACACTGACCTTTGCATGTCTGTCTGCTGCCCCCTCCACAGGCTCACTGCCAGTATGCTGGGGCAGGGCTGGCATTCCCAAGAAAACAAGGTTTGCTGCTGGTGTTGTCTTTATTGGTTATTCACTAGTGCTTCCCCTACCTCCCCCCACTACCTGTCTTGGCCTCTAGAAGGTCAGTGAAACCAAAGTTTCTACCACATTACTTTTCTGTTTGACTCCTTCCAGTCAACTGAAGTGTTAGAAATGTGTTCAACTTGATCTGTACAGCACCCAGAGGAGATTTTTTTTTTAAACTTCTCCCTAGATTAGGAAAGGAAGTTTTGGAAAATGATACCGAGACATCTCCACAAACTAATGAGGCACTTTGCTACATTAATGCAACATTGAGGAGTATAAAAAGGTGTATAAGTAGTATGTACATTTTTATTGTTACAGTTCTGGTAATCTTAAAATTTTCAGTATATATGTTTCATCCAGTGACTATCAAGCACCTGTTGTGTACAAGGCACTGTGAAGAATTCTTGCCTTTAAGAAATCTACAAATCTAGTAGGGAATGAGCCATGTATACAGTAAGCACTATCTTTTATTAGATATTTAACTGCCACAAAAGTGGAAGGTCTTTCTGGAGGAAGAAATAATTAGCTAGACACAGTGGTTTTCAAATGTTCCCCCTTCAAATTACAGACCCCCAATTTATAAATAAGCTAAAATAAGCCTAAAAGTACTGGTTTGAGTACCTGTATGGAAAGGGGGACTATGTATACCGTTCTCCCTACCCTCTTATCTCCACCCCACCCCCCCGCCCGCCACCACTCAATTCATCTTTGATTGGGTTCTCTGTGTAATCAACATTTCCTATATCAGGAAAGCCAAAACTGACTTTCCACACATAAGAATGGAGATTAAGAATACAGTACTATAAACATGGACTAGTGCAAAAAGCTACAATAATTCATTTAAAACCCTAAGCTAAAGAGTCACACTTCCGTAGGGAAGAGATGAACATGCCAGTGACCGTGAAGGCCCAAGCATTTACCTCTTCTTACATTTGTATTTAGGGTTTAAGGAAATGACATTGCCCTCTACAAACCTGGTGGGCTGTTATTATCTTCTAGATGGGTATTTCTCAAATTTGTTAATATACAAATTCAGTAGGGGTGGAGGTAAGGCTGAGACTATTTCTAACAAGTTCTCTGGCGGTGGAGCTGCTGCCCCGCAAAATCACACTTGGAGTAACAAGGTCCTAGAGGTGATCTAGTTCTGATCATGACTTAGCCAATCTAAACAGTGTTCCTGAGCTGGTCCAGTAACAGTTTCATTGCAAGGGGTAGAAGGGCCAATGGCTAAAATTGTGGCTATGATAGGGTTTACTTGAATGAAATTCAGTATTTATTGAGTAGCTTCTATATACACAGTCCTGCCCTAAATTAGTTACCACTTTAGGGTTTCAGGTCTTCAACTCACATAAAAAAATTTTTTTTAACTTTTTTTCACTCAGTTCCTTTTATGTGCCAATGTTAAGCTACATACTTTAAGTACATTTTTCTTAATCTTCAATAATCTAAGGCATTGTCTCAGTTTTACACATGGGGAGAGTGACTCGCTCAAGGCCGTATTCCAAGAGGCAAAGCCAGGTTTGGAACCAGATCTCTTAACGTTCCAAGGCCCAGGCATTTTAAACTGTATGACACTGCTTCCCTAAAGACTAACAATTAAAAACTCCATACAGTTGTATCTCTGGAAGATGAGTTTTTACATCCCTGTCAACAACAGAATTAGAATCCCTGAGGTGGGAGCCTTAACTCAGCATCTAACTGGATTATTTTCCTTATTAAAAATTTTATAAAGTTATAAATTTCCTGCAGAAGTGAACATATTTCCATCTCCCAGTTACAAATAAAATATTAAAACCCTGCAGCAAGCCTGAGGGCAGCACTAGTGTGTTAATGGCTTAAAAAATGATTCCAATGTCTGCATGCCCTCAGGCCTAGGGCGTTTATTATTGGAGGCCAAAGGGCTCTTGCGATTTCTTTTGCCTTGAGGAGAACTGGCAGGAACAACCTGGGGGTTTGAAGAGTGGGGCTGCAAAAAGGATTTCTGCAAGTCCAATGCAAAATGATAGTCTGTATGTTCTGGCATCTCCCATACAGGTACCAGAGAGCCACACTTCTCACAGAGCACTTGGTCCTCAGCAGCCAGAAGACTGGAGGTAGTAGTTGCCTTCTGAGCCACCTCCAGAGCAGACTTGGAAGTTAAAGAAGCAAGGCTGCTTAGGCTGCTCTGGGCCAAATGCATCTCTGCGGGAGTTTCTTTGAAGGATCCTAGCTTCAACACCTTTTCACAGACAGGGGCACAATCTGGACACTCTGTTGGAAAACAATTTGGTAACTCTTTAGGACTGGACTGTGGTTTTTGTGGAAGGAAGAAAACATTAGTAAGCTGTTTCTGCTTTAGAAGCAGACTCTTCTGTTTAAAGAAGGGCTCAGTTCCTGAAGTATGACTGGTTTGGAAAGGTAATGAGGGCTTGGAGGGTGAATTGCTTATGGGGGCCTGCGTAGTGGCAGTAAGAGAAGAAAGTGAAGCTTCTTTGACTTTCTGCTTTTCTGCAGCTTTCTGGAAGAATGATTCCAGAGAAGTGGTTGCTTTCTTAGTGGTTGTCACCGCTGGGCCATTTTCCTGGGTCTTAGCTTTTGAACTGGTAATTGGCACCTTTGGCGGAGAACTTGGGTCACTGCTCAGGAAGATGGTGATGTCTGTGCCAGGTGAAGGGGCAGAGGCAGAGAATTTGGTGGCACAGAGGAAAACCATTGTAAGGGGAGGGGACCTGAATAGAAAGTAAAAGAATAAGATTAGCACCAGGTCACAGGTTCAGTTTGTAAATGATTGGGATTCTGGTTCTGCCACAAAAGGAAACTGTTACTGCAGTGGTTCTCAAACTTTAGGGTATATTGGATTAATAGATTCAGTAGACCTGGGATGGGCAGAGAATTTGCCATTCTAACAAGTTCTCAGGTGATGCTGATGTTGCTGGTCTAGGACCACACCTTGAGAACCACTGACTTTGGTGAACACCTACCAAGTCAGACATGTAAGTTGGATCCCCTGACAGCTGGGTTTATTGTTTTCATAAGATACTTTTGCAGAGCTGCTGAAATTCAGGGTTGAGGCAAGAAACTATTCAGGGCAATAAAAAAGCTTTAGACTATTTAGACTGGAAAGACTTGAAAAAATCCTATTATGCACTCTTCTGTTTTTAAACAGAACCAGAACTCTGACAGACTTTCAACTCTGGAATTTTTAGAGAATGAAATTTCACAACTGCTTTGGTTATCTGGTCTCAGAAATATTTCAAGAAATTCCTGTCATAAAGTTCCTCATTATGTCTAATTACCCAAATAAATTTTCACATGAGTTGAATTTTGGAAGATGAAATGTGCTTTTATATACAGATTAGTCCCTTGATGAGGTAAATTTAAGAATTATCATGACAGTATCTCGCGATTCTCCTCTTTCGTGCTCTGGGACAGTCTTATAATCAGACAACGTTATGCTTCCCTGTCAATATTTCACACTCTTGGTGAGTAGTATTTGTTATAGTCAATTTACAAGGTTTAATGTGAACATAGTATCAATTATCATTTGGTTCAGTAAAACCATTCAATATTTGAAAATAAACCAATATACCAGGAAGTAAAAGTAAATTATTCTAAGTTAAGAACAAAGAATCTAACTTTAGAGACCCATACATGTAGTAGCCTTATATTCAGATATGCAGTAACTTAGGTGCCTAACTAAACTTTTCTTTGTATAATCTCCAGTGTAGATCTATAAATAAACAACCAATTTATCTTCCTCACATAATTATATTTACATTGTGAATCTGGAATACTTTTTTCAATTTAAGAGGCTATGTTAAATAAATAATTATGGGATTCCAATACTGAAAATCATTAATATCTGGACAGTAAATGAACACATTCCAGTATATAGTTGGTTATCTTTAATGGCCAGCTGAAGTGAAGTTTATTATTATGACATTTGGTATTACACCAGTGGAGCTTGTAACTGAGTTGGGGTGGGAGATAGAGATTACTGGTGAATAGGTCACTTTCATTATCAAGGAAGATGATTTCAAGATAGAACCATCAAGCAGTTGAGAGAAAAGTTCCCTGAAACTTGAGTTCTGTACTCCTAAGTACAATTGGTCATTCCCCTGACTATAGCAAATTGATATAGACAGGGATAGTATTGGTTCATGCTGCCTCTCAAACCAAAGGTAGGCAAAGAGGCTGCAGCTGAGCTGCCTTGTTTCTGGTGCTTCTACTGTGTCCTACCCCAGCTGGAATGCTTATATACCCACTACTTTTAAATAAAGACAGGGTTTAAGTCTCAAAAGAAGATGAGTTAGAAGGAAACTCACCATTCAGTTTGGGTTCCTGAAGTGTTACAGTTCCTGATGACAGCAAATGCATCATGGCTCATCTTGTGAGCATCATAGCGAGTAAGGGCACAGCAGCGGCGCAGGCTGCTGAGACGTTTGTCTCCTTGTACGCGAATGCTCACGACCAACTGAGTGGCCACCCTGTCATTCTGTGGGTGTAAATGGATTGAGACAGAACTGGAGTTACCTTGAGCATGTGGATTCTATATAGTGAACTCTGTGAGAGGAAAAAACCAGGGTGACAGAATGGTTTGGGAATAGGTTTAATTTTTTTAAATTTTGTGCTGTTTCTGAGTATAAATAATTGGAGAAGACATAATTTAGATGATGGACTATTAGAATATCTAGGATATTTTGACAGGTAATGGGAACAGGACAGAATAAATGAAAATGGATTCTCCTGAATGTTTTGTTTTGTTTTGTTTTTTGGTGGTGTCCATGCAGGAAGATTATACTAAATACTTGTAATACTATATTCTAGTTTGTGACTGAAGGAGGGTTCATGTAAGTCATTGAAAGGGTGTCAGGACTGAGTAGTGGATCTATTCTTTAATCTGCTCTGATGCTCTTATGCTTAAGAAGAGCAAAAGTGGACTTACCTGGTGGCACAAGTGGTTAAGAATCTGCCTGCCAATGCAGGGGACACGGATTCGATCCCTGGTCCGGGAAGATTCCACAAGCCGCAGAGCCACTAAGCCCATGTGCCACAACTACTGAGCCTGTGTTCCACAACTACTGAAGCCCGTGCACCTAGAGCCCGTGCTCCTCAACAAGAGAAGCCACCGCAATGAGAAGCCTACACACTGCTATGAAGAGTAGCCCCTGCTCGATGCAACTAGAGGAAGCCTGTGCGCAGCAACGAGGATCCAATGCAGCCAAAAATTAATTAATTAATTAATTAATTTAAAAATACGTGTTTGTTAAATGCATAAATATTTCAATCTTAACAAGAACAACAAAAAACAGCAGTAGTTTCCACTAGCACCCCCTTACAGCCCATCTATAGAAGATAAAGTGTAGTGAGCCTCCCTCTAGAGAGCATGATCATTGATTCACTTTTCAGTGACGTCTAAGCACCTGAATACTGTTGATGCAAAGCAAACTAAGAAATAAAGGTCAAGAGGCAAGAAGGTAAAAAGTATACATAGGGATCCCCTCAAAATCAAAAGATTCTAGTGAGAAGAAACACCCCTAAGACAAACAAACCAAGAGCAGCGACCAACTTCTAGGTAAAAATACATTTTGTATTTTTGTGCATTTTGTAAATACAGTTTATACAGATTTGTATATCTCGAGAGAATACAAATAGGCAATTACAAACAAGTCCTTGTTGACTAAAACCGTTCAACTATAACTGACTGCCTACTATGTATCAGGCACTATCTAGAGATACAGGAGAGAACAAAATAAAGTCCAGGCCCTTCTGGATCTTGTAGTAGGAGCTGCATATAATAAGCAGGCATGTAACAGAAATGACCACAAAGTGCCATGGAAAAAAGCAGAGTAAGGCAGGGAGTGATGGAGGCTGCTGATATGACAGGGTAGTTGGGGAGAAGGTGAAGGTGAAATTTACTTGGTGTGTTAAATAACCGGGGAGGAGGCCAGCAAGTGGAGTCTAGAGGGGAGTGAGCTAGGGGGAGATGATAGGACATAAGGTCATTGACTGTTAGAGAATAAAGAGATGAGAACGGAGCGACACCTAGTGGGCAAAGTCAAATAGGCCCATAACACAACCTCTTTATGTTGCCTCCCAAAGAACAAACATTTACCACCACCTCAGCTCAAAAGGGGCAAACAGGTAATTATAGATGATTCCTGACAGTATACAGTTGACATCTGAACTGGATAGGACACATCAAACAATACCATCAGGAAAATGGAAAGAAAATCCACAGAATGGGAGAAAATATTTACAAATTATATATTTGACAAGGGACTTGTACCCAGAATACATACAGAACTTTTAAAACTCAATATAAAGAGACAACCCATTTCAAAAATGGGCAAAGGATCTCAACAGACATTTCTCCAAAGAAAATAAAATAGCCAATAAGCACCTGAAAACCATAAGATACCACTTCACACCCACTAAAAATTTTTAAAAAGAATAACAAAGATATAGAGAAATTAGAACCCTCTTACATTTCTGGGAGTGTAAAATAGTGCAGCAACAGTCTGGTATGCTAACATAGAGTTGCCATGTGACTCAGCAATTCTACTCCTAGGTATATATTACAAGGGAAATGAAAACATGTCTACACAAAAATCTGTACATGAATGTTCACAGCAACATTATTCATAATAGCCAAAAAGTGGAAACAAATATCCATTCACTGATGAATTGATAAATAAAATGTGGTATATCCATTCAATAGAATGTTGTGATAAAAAGGAATAAAGTACCGATAGATGCTACAATATGGGTGAACCTTGAAAATATTATGTTAATTGAAAGATTTCAAGCCAGTCACAAAAGGCCACATATTATATTATTCCATAGATATTAAATGTCCAGAATAATTAAGTCTATAGAGACAGAAAGCAGACTAGTGGTTGTGTAGGGCTGGGGGAGTAACTATTAGTGGGTATAGGATTTCTTTTCTGGGTTATGAAATGTTCTTAAATTGATAATGGAATAGCTGAACAACTCTGAAATATACTAAAACTATTGAACTGTATACTATAAATGGGTGAATTTTATGGTATGTAAATATATATATGTATCAATAGAGCTTTTTTTTAAAAAGAGAGAAGATAAACTAATCATCAGATGTTTCACCTTTGACCTAAGACTCTGTCTCTAAAACTGTGAGTACTTCTTTGTCACATGGACTATGTTAAAGCCGAATAATTTACAGTCCAATCCCTAAATGTCCTGCTTAATGGTTCTGTACTCTGATGAAGATCCACTGTATTTTCAGAGTTGCAGTAACATTTAGATAATATACAAAAAAGTAAAAGCAAATGGTAATGAGGGAGACAGGAGTAGTCAGGTCTTACGTTCACAGATCCAGGCTTTTGAGAATCATACTGAGTTTTATGGCAGTTTTATGGGAAAAGATAAAAGATTTCTTAAAATTTTCCAGCTGGTATCTTTTTGTATCTTTGTTTCTACTCCATAAGGTAAGGAGCAACTTGTATTTATATCCCAAAGCTCACCCCAGGAATAAAGAAAGAAAATCTTACATCATTTCGGTCCTTGATTAGTCTCTCCTCTAGTTCCTGGGCTAAATGCAAAAGCCACCATTGTACCTAAAAAAAGTATTGAGACTTTAATCTTTCATTTGAAGACTCTAGGTTTTTTATAGAACTAAATGGTGGTTTTATTCAGTTCTCCCCAAAATGGAAGTGTGCAACAAAGTCTCCCGTGTAACGATCCCCAGATCATAGAAAGCTTCAGTACTCTGACCTGCCCTAGCTCAAGATCTTTCATTCTTTTCCTGCTGGCATGCCATCAGGTGAATTTCAGGCATGTTCCAGCTCTGAGAAAAAAAGACACAAACTTGAGGCACAATATCTTGGCCTCCTAAGATTTCACCTACCAAAAAATAAGTAATTCCGGGCTTCCCTGGTGGCGCAGTGGTTGAGCGTCTGCCTGCCGATGCAGGGGACGCGGGTTCGTGCCCCGGTCCGGGAGGATCCCACATGCCGTGGAGCGGCTAGGCCCGTGAGCCATGGCCGCTGAGCCTGCGCGTCCGGAGCCTGTGCTCCGCAACGGGAGAGGCCACAACAGTGAGAGGCCCGAGTACCACAAAAAAAAAAAAAAAGGAGTAATTCCATTTTGAACTTCAATCAGCTCCATTCGATTTCTTTTTATATGGAAGAAAGGGAAAAAATAATAATAATAAAAATATCCCAAGTTAAACTAATCAATTTCAGCACACAAAAAACCTTCTATTTCCTTCATATTTTACAGCATAAAGGTCCCATCTAACTTTCCACAGCTACCAAAACCTACCCACCAACTCCCTTAAAAGAGGCAATGTTCTGTCAAGAATGTCTGCCTACCTGTTCCCGAGCAGCCAGAGCTGTTTTTCCTGGGAAGTTCTTGCTGCAGCCAATGGTTTTGGGTATTTGCCTGGCTTTAACTGGATCATGTTCAATCCCCCGGCACATGGCATATAGCCAAGATCTAATAAAACCAGCAAAAAAGTTTAAGGTGAAAGCAAATGATTATTCTTGTTAAAACAAAATACCTATTTTATACTACCTTTTATCCCTTCCATGAAAAAGAAAAAATTTGTTCAAAATTAAGTACACCTCACCCGTAACAGAATCCTTGCCCTTCCCAATGAATTCCAGTAATGATAAATTGCCAAGGAGAACACATTATGCTTTCTAAAGCCAAGTCATCATTTGTATTTTTGGAAAAGTGCCAACTGAGCCACAGATTTCATATCCCCAAGTATTTTTGGTACTTACTAAGCATAAGTACAAGGATTTTTAAGAGAACAACAGCATCTTAGCACACATAAATGTTGTACATGTATATATCAGAGCTTCAAAGTGAGAACAACAGCATCTTAGCACACATAAATGTTGTACATGTATATATCAGAGCTTCAAAGTAACAGTCCCTATCTACCAACCTATTTAGGCACGTGAAAAAAACTAGACTAATAGGTTATAATGATTTAATATTTTAAAGCAAAAGAACCAATGCAATTATCTTGAGCAATATTAACCTAAAGATAGGTCTATATTTTACCTGATGCTCTTGTCTACATTTGAATTTAGCATATCCATAAAGGTTATGATTGAAAAGTATTAGGAATCACTTACCCATTCTTCTCCCCAAAATGACTCTGGAGCTGGGATTCAGTGAACTGGGTCAGTTCTCCCATGTATTCTACCCCCAGGATTTCAATGACAGAAGCCCCTAGCTTTCCTCCAAGATTACGGCTAACAACAACCAAAAAAAGACAAAAGATTTATAGGTCACATCATAAATATCTAGTTAGCAGTAGATACAAAACATTTTGCCTGTATAAGAAGCTCTCCAGAAAGTTCAGGGAAAATGAGAACACACATTGGTCCTGTAAACTATTGATTTTCTAGCATAAGACTAGATGACTCTGGGAATTCAGTACTGTGGAAGTTAGGGCCTGGGAAGAAGATTAACCATAGCATAAACACAAGGGTAAAGTCATTAGTTATCAAGTCAACTGTGTATAAAACTTTCAATTGTACAGAATCTACTGTCCCATTTAGGGATTAAAATTCCAACTCCAAAACAAACCCCTTCCATAGCTAAAACCTTTTATATTTAAGAATATAGTAAAAAAAAAAAAAAAACCTCTTCAGCTTGGCCTTTGAGATGTCTAATAATCTGTCCTCAACCTCTCTGTTCAGTCCTTTTTCAATCACTTATCTTCCTCAACATGGTCCCAGTTCACTGGAAATATCTTGTATTTTCTCCCTCTTGGTGCTCAAAACAGTCTCCAAATTGGTATTTCTCTTCTATTCTCATCTGACTCTCCGAATTGTGCCAATCTCAAAACAAAATCCCATGCCTTTTTCATAAGTCCTTCTCAGATGACTTTCATGAACTTTGGTAACTACCTGTACAATTCATTTGGCAGTTACTCACATATAGTCTTGATGATAGCACTTTCACTATTGCTTTGAACAGTTATATCTTGTCCCTTCAACAATATTATAAGCCCTTGTCAAGGACACACTATTGGTATGCACAACCTAGTTATTAATTTTACTTGGGAGCAATTCAGTAGCCCTGAACAGCTTGATATGCTAGTAGAACAAAGAAAAGAAGTAAAATTCCTATTTGTTATTTAGTAACAGGCTTGAGTAAAAAACCTAGAAGGAAGTTAAACATATGGCTAAAAAACAGTTCATTTTTTAAAATTCAGGATTAAGTATCTTCCACAGATAATCCGGAATTGAAAGTTCATTAAGAAAAAAATCTCAGTATGTTTGTAAAATTTTCTGTGTCATCTCCCTCCTGTCCCCATGGTACCTATTTTCCCTGGCTCCAATCCTTAAGGAACAGAAGAAACTACAACCAGAGAGGGCCTTCACATAAATAGAAGTGAAATCTAAGGTGCTCCCTGAATACTTACATTTTGCTAATAGGCACTTGGCTGAAGAGCTGTGGGACTGACCCATGTGAGACCAGGGTCTGCCGGTTGGGCTTGTTTAGTCCACAGGCCAGCTTTGCCAGAACCTGGAGCATGGAAAGTATAAAAACCCCATTACTGTCAACACCTACACACACAGTTGGTGAATATTAACACACACATATACACGCATACACAAGGCACAGCTTAAGGGCTGTAACTAATGGTTTCCACGATAAAAACAAAAACAAAACCAGAAACTCAAGACATCTCCAAAGCTTGGTGTCCCACAATATCCACAGTGGAAAACGTGACCCACTATCATTATCCTCATATCCTCATATCCTCATTGTTCTTTCCACATCTTCCATTCTCAGTCTTTCTTTAGTCATTTATTCCACCCTCGTCTATTCCTTAAGGTTTTCCTACTTCAAGAGGGTGAAAAAGTAGAGAAGCTACAGAAGAGACTTAAGATGCATTTCTTAGTATGTCCATATGAAAATGCTAAAACAAACTCATTTTACCCTACTCCATTTATATACATTTCTTGATTAATGGTTAGTCCATTTTGAGTCCCAGATTTAATACAGATTACCATCATTTAGTATCTGTGATAAAGACTGGGCTCGAAATCATTGTCTAATAGCAAACATCTTCTTATACTAAATAAGACTTCAAAATGAAAAAAACCCTTGAGAAGTCTTTTTAAAGAATAAGGTACTTCAGTGGTATCATTTAACAACTTATAATTGGTAGGAAAAATATAAAATCACTCTTCAAATTCATTGGAGAGATTCTCTGAAACTTCTACTAGGCCACATTTAGTCTAGTTTAAATCACTGCATTGAGACTTTTGTTTCCCCTCCCTCCACCTAACCAGAAAAAAAAAAACCCCAAAACTCTACTGAGTAGTTTGGCAACTTTCCTCTTCTTGGGAATTCCCTGGCGGCCCAGTGGTTAGGACTCGGTGCTCTCACTGCTGTGGGCTGGGGTTTAATCCCTGGTTGGGGAACTAAGATCCCACAAGCTGAGCAGTGCGGAACTTTCCTCTTCTTGAGTGAGGGAGAGAAGGCAGTAACTAGGAATAATCAGCCACTGCCCAACTACTGAGTCTACACCAAAGGGGATGAAGATCCCAAGGCCACACTGCAGTTTAATCAGAAAGCACAGAACAAAAGCATAGAACACCCAGAACTCCACATAAGAAGTGAGATAATACTAGAAAATTCAGCAACTGAAAAGAAAAGAAATGTTCCTGCTAGCCTCCTCCTTTCTTTGTTTGCTTGCAGGATCTTAGTCCCCTGACCAGGGATTGAACCCAGGGCCCCTGGCAGTGAAAGCACCAAGTCCCAATCACTGGACCACCAGGGAAGTCCTGCCTCCTCCTTTCTTTGGATAGTTCAGTCATTAAGGAAATACTGTGGATACAACTATGTAAATAACCATTTCCAGCAAAATTTTCAGCCTGCTTCTTAGGAAAGTACATGTGCAATGTCAATTCCCATGTTAAAGAATTACTTAGGTTTTTATTTGGTCTTCACCATGAAGTTTAAGTAGAAACCCATTTCAAAGTATATGTGTAATGATTTAAATGCCCCACTCATATCTATCCTGGCTGTTTGTTTTTTGTTTTGTTTTTCTTTTTTTTTTTTTTTTTTTTCTATGCCTGCTGTGTTTCACTACAGATATCTGTGTTTCTCTTTGAAATCTACTATTAGCCTTCACCTTATTGTGTGAAATCCCGGCTGAACACTGAAAACCAGTCTGCCTCTCTATGGCTGCTCTCATTTCCTCCACGATCACTGCTCCCACAGTGAGCTGTAGGTCTGGAGAGGTGGTGTTATCAGTCTGAAGAGAATCAAGCCATTGCAATAAGCCTTGTTTTCGCATTTCCTCTGAAAAAGTTGAGAGGTAACAGTTAGACTTCTTTTTTTTTTAAATCGGGGTTTTATTTGTGTTATCTAATGCAGAAATGCTTAGATTTCAGGTACTTTACATATGTAGGTTTTCACCAAAAATGGCAGCCGTTTTAGAAGACTATTCAGTATCACAACAGAGATCAATTTCTCCTTCATACCAATTCTAGCAGCCTTATCTCCTAGCATAGGCTGAACCTCATAAGCTGTAATAAGCAACAAATATTTTGTATTGTCTTTCATGAGTAATGATTTAAAAGTACATCTGGGGGCTTCCCTGGTGGCGCAGTGGTTGAGAATCCGCCTGCCGATGCAGGGGACACGGGTTCGTGCCCCGGTCCGGGAAGATCCCACATGCCGCGGAGCTGCTGGGCCCGTGAGCCATGGCCGCTGCGCCTGTGCGTCCGGAGCCTGTGCTCCGCAACCCCACATGCCGCGGAGCGGCTGGGCCCGTGAGCCATGGCCACTGAGCCTGCGCGTCCGGAGCCTGCGTTCCGCAACGGGAGAGGCCACAACAGTGAGAGGTCCTTGTACCGCCAAAAAAAATAAAAAATAAAATAAATAAATAAATAAAAGTACATCTGTTTTCTCTCTCCAGTTTTTGAACTTTCTTCTTCCAACTTCCCTTGCACATCACCAAGAATTCTATTAAGTTACTCAAATAGAAAATATTCAGATTATCGCACGCTTCAGTATAAACTTAAGTTAGCATTTATGTATTTTTAGAGACTGGTTCCAGTTGAATAGCTTAAGTCCAATCAGAAGCACTAGAAGATTTATTCTCTTGACAAACTATTTAAATTAGAAGTAGCTTTGTACCTTAGGGCTTTGAAAATACCTTACTATCCAATTTAGAACTAGTCACAGTTTTGAAAAACATTTTAAAAGTATTATATAACAAGGAAGTTAGGAAATATACACATGCTGTTTTAAAGAGGCTGTAATGAGGTATGAACAAGGCAAGAAAATTCAAAATATCTTGGAGAGGTAGAGTGAAGGGTCACATATATGGAGAAGAGGAGGAAGATGAGCACATAAAAGGAAGCATTTTCCAGCTATTGAGGACTGCTGTTTCTGTCCTTTGCTGGTCTATCTCCCTCCTCTAACACCCTAACTGCAGATACGGAGCAACGTTCTCCTCTTCTCTGTATATATGCTTTTTCTCTCGGTGAACTGGTACTGGCTTATGTTTCAATTTGCTTACGCTAAGTACATGCAAATCTTAATCTCTATCCCCAAACTCTTAACTTTAATCCCTTATTTCTACCTCCCTACAGAAAAAGTCTTCTTGAATTTTTCATTACAGTATCAAACAAAATACTACTAAAGTCAACCTTTATTATATCTTTCTCCCCAAAGGTTCTCTTTCCCAAACAACTCCCTATTTCTCTTAAAGGTTTAAAATCTAATATTGGCTTCTTTTTTTTTTTAATTAATTAATTTATTTATTTTTATTTTTGGCTGCCTTGGGTCTTCATTGCTGCACACGGCCTTTCTCTAGTTACAGCAAGCGGGCGCTACTCTTCGTTGCAGTGCACGGGCTTCTCATTGCGGTGGCTTCTCGTTGCAGAGCGCGGGCTCTAGGCAGGCGGGCTTCAGTAGTTGCAGTACGCGGGCTTAGTTGCTCCTTGGCATGTGGGATCTTCATGGACCAGGGCTCGAACCCATGTCCCCTTCGATGGCAGGAGGATTCTTAAACACTGCACCACCAGGTAAGTCCCTTGGCTTCTTTTCTTTTATTCCCCTTTATTATAGTTATTTAGTTACCAAAGCCCACTTCAAAATATTTCACATATCCATTGCAACCCACCATATTTTATTCAGCTTTTCTTCATTCCTGCCTAGGCCACCTCAGACTTCTTTGTTTGTGGTTTTTGTTTGTTTGTTTTTGGCTGCACCGTGCGGCATGTGGGATCTTAGTTCCCCGACCAGGGATCACACCCGTGCCCCCAGCAGTGGAAGTGCAAAATCTTAACCACTGGACCACCAGGGAAGTCCCCATAAATTTATAGTCAACTCTTAAAAATCAGGTAGTGTTAAGTCTTCAAACTTAGTTCTTTTTCAAAATTGTCTGGCTATTCCACATCCTTTGCATTTCCATACAAATTTTAGAATCAGTTTATCAATTTCTATAAAATCCTGCTGGGATTTTGGAGGGAATGCAATGAATCTGTAGGTCATTTTGGGGAGATTTGAACTCTAATATTATTTAATCTTTCAATCCATGAGCATGGTCTCTTCATTGATTTCATCTTTAATTTGTCAGTGATGTTTTGTAGTTTTCACTGAACTAGTTTTTCCACATATATTGTTAAATATATCTAATAATTTTATGGTTTTAATGCTATTGCTTTTTAAATTTCAACTTCCCATTTTAAATTTTAATATACAGAAATACAATCAATTTTTGCATATTGACTTTGTCCCCTGCAACCTTGCTAATCTCACTTATTCTAGGTTCTTGTTTTTTGGGGGTGGGCAGTAGATTCCCTAGGATTTTCTATAAACATGGGCACGTCACCTGCATTTGACTAGAACTGTTGTAAGAGTGAGCACTGGTAATTTGTGCCAAAACTTCGGGATTAAACTGATAAACCACTAGCTATGGCCCACAACTTTAGGGACCATAACTACAAAAGAGAAGTTCCTATACTGGTAACGGGTGTACCTTCCTCTGTGCTTTGAGCTGATTAGTGCCTTTCAAGCTCCCTCTGGTTGTTGGCAGAATTTATCATCTTGGGGACTTCCCAAAGTGGTTAAGAATCCGCCTGCCAATGCAGGGGACGTGGGTTCGATCCCTGGTCCAGGAAAATCCCACATGCCACGGAGCAACTAAGTCTGTGTGCTATAGCTACTGAGGCTGCGCTCTAGAGCTGGCGAGCCACAACTACTGAGCCCGCGAGCCACAACTACTGAGCCCGTGAGCCACGACAACTACTGAGCCCGCGCCCCTAGAGCCCGTGCTCCACAGCAAGAGAAGCCCACACACAGCAACAAAGAGTAGACCCCACTCGCTGCATCTACAGAAAGCCCACGCGCAGCAACGAAGACCCAACGCAGCCAAAAATAAATAAATAAATAAAAATAAATTAATATTAAAAAATTTATCATCTTGTGGCTGTAGGATTGAGGTCCCCATTTTCTTGCTGGCTGTCAGCAGAGGGCAGCTCTCAGAGCATAGCCATGGGGGCTTCTCCAAAGGCCTTCTTACAGTATGGCAGCTTCTTCGTCAAAGCCTGCAAGGAGTCTAGCCAACTCTTACAGCTCTCAACTTTGGCAGTTGATTGATTTATTTTTTAAATTTTTTATTTTATTTTTATTATTATTATCATTATCATCTTTTTTTTGGCTGCTCTGGGTGGTATGCGGGGATCTTAGTTCCCTGCAGTGATCAAATTCATGCCCCCTGCAGTGGAAGTGCAGAGTCTTAACCACTGGACCTCCAGGGAAATCCCTGACAGTTGATTTATATTTTTTTATACCACTACACAACTGTTTCTTATTATATGCATTCACATGTTCAATACTTGCTTAGAAATAAATGAATTAAGAGGAAGAAAACTGAGAACAAATGAGTTCTTTAGCTAACACAAACCAGTTACAAAATGGCCCTGAAGGGTAAGTTTTCACTCTGGCAATTTTTGAGTATTATTTTTAATTAATCTTACTACTTAAACTTTCCACACACATTACTATTTCAGAAACAGAAAAAACAAAGTTGCAAATGCAGCATGGCTGAGTAAGACCCATTAAGAGGCACGATGGTAAAGCTGAATGGGAACTTCAGTAAAAAACATCACAAATACCTCGACTCTTTTTCCTAGCTTTGAAATATGTCACATCCATGAAAAACAATTTCTGGGAGGGTATATGCACTTAGATCAGCTAATTTCTGTTATGAGGTGTTTTTTTTTTATTACACACATCATATGAAGACTCAGGAGTATGATATATCATCATAAATCATTTCCTAGACATTGTACTATTCTGAGCACTCTAAATAATAAGATGATAACACTGCATCTCGAAGCTTAATATTTAAACTAGACACAATAAAGCAACTTCTTCCTTCATATATGAATACCTGTTATTTCCTCATACAGAAATAAGATTTCTTTAAAACACTGGCATTTTATATAAAAATGTAAGAAAGATAGGTATAGAAGAGGAGCATGTCCATTTGAAGTAACATTTGACCACCAACAAAGGTATGTACCATCATCTTCACCAGAGAGCTCTTCAACAATGAGTTGCCCTCCAAAACCAATGTAACGTATAATAATAGTTCTTATTCTGAGGTATGTAGGTTTCACTGGGTCTGTGAATCTCCTAAAAACTACATGCAAAACTGTCTTACATGTAGATATGTATTTTTCTGAGGCAAGCAAGGGTCCACAGCTTTCAACAGATTTTCAAAAGGGCATATAACCTTCAAAAAAACCCTTAAACAGCAAATAATTTAAAGTACTATAAAACCAAACATAACCACACAATATCTATGGGATACAGCAAAAGCAGTCCTAAGAGGGAAGTTCATAGAGATATAGGCCTTCCTCAAAAAAAAACAAGAAAAATCTCGGGGACTTCCCTGGCGGTCCAGTGGTTAAGATTCTGCGCTTCCACTGCAGGGGGCGTGGATTCAATCCCTGGTTGGGAACTAAGATTCCACATACTGTGCGGCGCAGCCAAAAAAAAAAAAAACCCAAAGAAAAACCCAGAAAAATCTCAAATAAACAATCTAACCTACTACCTATGAGAATTAGAAAAAGAAGAACAAACAAAACCTAAAGTCAGCAGAAGGAAGGAAATAATAAAGTATTATAAAACCAATTCCAAATGTTTATTTTAAAAAATTAGCTACACAGTAAAATGTAGTGCACAAAGCTAAGCCCCCCCCAACAAAAAAAGAAAGAAAGAAAGAAAAAAAACAATAACAGGACTTCCCTGGTGGTGCAGTGGTTAAGAATCTGCCTGCCAATGCAGGGGACACGGGTTCAAGCCCTGGTCTGGGAAGATCCCACATGCCATGGAGCAACTAGGCCTGCGACCCACAACTGCTGAAGCCCACACACCCTAGAGCTCATGCACTGCAACCACTGAGCTCATGCGCCACAACTGCTGAAGCCCGCAGGCTCTAGGGCCCACATGCCACAACTACTGAGCCCGTGTGCTGCAACTACTGAAGCCCATGTGCCTAGAGCCCGTGCTCCACAAGAGGAACCACTGCATTGAGAAGCCCACGCACCTCAACGAAGAGTAGCCCCTACTTGCCACAACTAGAGGACACCTGCGCACAGAAACAAAGACCCAATGCAGTCAAAAATAATCAATAGATTTGCCTTTAAAAACAACCCCCCCCAAAACCCAACAACAACAAAAACACAGCACAAAAAACAAAACCAAAAAACCCTTCTTTACTCTGATCCCAGAATAATAATAATAAATCAATAAAGGCAAATGTACCATAACTTTGCCTCCTTTAAGTGGCACATTACATTGTCCATTGTATTCTCCCTAAAGAACTAAAAGATCTGCAGCCTCCACCTTGATAAACTCTGCTATCAGGATCAGAGAATAAAATAATTCCTCAACGGTCCTTCCCATAAGCTTCCCTGGGTAGTTCCACCTCTACCCTTCAATACAACATATTAAAAGGCATCATACAACTGGTGACAGAAAAACTAAACTTTAATATCTTACATCTTACTTTAAAACATGGAACCCATGGAAAATTCACCACTGTAACTAGAAATAAGCTAAACACTCTTGGAGCTTTTTCTGAACAAATCTGTATTGTTTCCACAAGTAATAACATATTGCCCTTACAAGTCCCCCAAGAAGTTAACTTGCTATAGATTTGTATCCTTTTGGTTAACATCCAACATTCAAAGATTTTTACAAAAAGAGCTCTTCTAAATAAGAATAATGTTGGGGGGCTTCCCTGGTGGCGCAGTGGTTGAATCCGCCTGCCGATGCAGGGGACACGGGTTCATGCCCAGGTCCGGGAAGATCCCCAAGAATCTGCCTGCCAGTGCAGGAAACACGGGTTCGATCCCTGGTCTGGGAAGATTCCACATGCCGCGGAGCAACTCAGCCCATGTGCCACAACTACTGAGCCTGCCTAGAGCCTGTGCTCCGCAACAAGAGAAGCCACCGCAGTGAGAAGCCTGCGCACCGCAATGAAGAGTAGCCCCCGCTCACCCCAACTAGACAAAACCCATGCACAGCAACGAAGACCCAATGTAGCCAAAAGTAAATAAATAAAAAATTAATTAATTTTTAAAATAAATAAGAATAATGTTACAAAATAAAGCTAAAGTGCATGTTACAAATGAAGGGGAGAATAGATACATTGTTTTGAATATAGCCATTATCATAAGTACTAGAAAATGTGTATGAAAAGGTGTTAAAAAGCCTCTAGACACAGAATCTTTGCTCTGTGAAATCCAGCTGAATTCCACTTTCATAATATTTTGATTTAAAAAAATAATAAGACCCAGATTCTTTTCTACCTGGTATCTAGAACTATCATAATCTAATATTATCATAAAAGCAAGTTTTAATTGCCCTAATTTAATTCTAGTCTAAGAAATTTTTTTTTTTTGGCCACACCACGCAGCATGCAGAACTTCCCCAACCAGAGATCGAACACGTGACCCCTGCAGTAGTCTTAACCACTGAACCGCCAGGGAAATCCCTAAGAAAATATTTTTAGCCATCAAGTACATTTTATTAAAGCACTTTCATTCAGATTATATCTCAAGTTTTTGTCAGGCAGATAAAGTAAACAAAGATAAGCTTACCAAAAAAAAATCACTTATTCTCCTACACATCAATAACCAAGTGGAGAATAGAAAAAAAACACAAAATCGTAATGGCAATTAAAAAAAATTAAAGCATCTAGGAACTAACATAATGAATGCACAAGACCTTTATAGAAAAAAGTAAAGCTTTAATAAGGATATTATAATTGGATACTCATGTAATAAAAAAAAGGAATCTTGATCCCTACCTCACATCCTGCAGACACACACATAATGGATAGTAAATCTAAATGTAAAAGGCAAAACTATAAAGCTTCTAAAATAATATAGGAGAGTTTCTTCATGATCTTGAATAGGTAAAGAAGACCTTAAAAAATACTATCCATAAAGAAAAAAAAAAGACAAACTGGACCAAATTAAAATTAAGAGACTCTGTTCATCAAAAGCCACCATTAAGAGAGTAAAAAACAAGAGAATTCCCTGGCAGTCCAATGGTTAGGGCTCCACGCTTCCACTGCACGAGGCACGGGTTCAATCCCTGGCTGGGGAACTGGAATCCCACATGCCGCACGGCGTGGCCAAAAAAATAAAAAAAAATAAAAAAGAGAGTGAAAAACAAGCCACAAACCAGAAGATGTTGCAATACATATATTTGACAATGACTCACATCCAGAATACATAAAGAAGTCCTATAGATGGATAAGACAATTAAACCAAAAAAATGGGCAAATACTTAAACAGGCATTTCATGAAAGAAGAATGGTCATCAACTTACAAAAAGGTGTTCAAGTTCATTAACACCAGGAACACGCAGACTAAAACCATAATATATCACTATACACTCATCAAAATGGCTAAAAAGCAAAAGAGAAAAAAGCAGGTGTTGAAAAAGATGTGGAACAACTAGAACTCTCATATACCGCTAGTGGAATTATAAATCAGTATAACCATTTTGGAAACCTTTTGGTAGTATCTACTAATGCTGAGTACAGGCAAACTAAAGCTGAATACAGACAAACCCCATAACTGAGCACTTCTAGTCATATGCTCAACAGAAATGCATACACTAAAAGATATTTACAAAAATGTTCATAGCAGCACTATTTAGTGGTCCAAAACTGGAAGAAACCCAAATATCCATCAACAGTAGAATGGGTAAATTGTGGTATTTTCATACAATGGAATACTACAGAAACTCAACTATGTACAACAGAATGGATGAATCTCACAAAGACAATGTTGAGTGAATGAAGCCAGACTCAAGTATATACTGCATAATTTCAATTTTATACAGTTCAAAAATAAGCTAAATAGAAATCAGGACAGTGGTTATATAGGAGAGAGGGGAGAGGAATAGATAATGACTGGGAGGGTAGCCAAGGGTGGCTTCTAGAATTCTGACGTTTTTTGATCTGGGTGCTGCTTACAGAAGTGGGTTTACTTTGTGAAATCACTCAAGGTGTACACGTACAATTTATATACTTTATGTATATTACATCAATTAAAAGTTTAGATGAGAAAGAAAAAGGAAAACATACTGGATTCTAGATTTCAGAAGAGGCAGAAATATAAATCAAAAATTTTAATTAAAAAAAATCACTAAAAGGGGGACTTCCCTGGTGGTCCAGTGGGTAAGACTCCTCACTCCCAATGCAGGGGGCCCGGGTTCAATCCCTGGTCGGGGAACTAGATTCCACATGCACGCTGCAACTATGAGTGCATGCCGCAACTAAGTAGTCCACATGCCACAACTAAGTAGTCCTCATGCAGCAACTAAGGATCCCACATGCCGCAACTAAACATGGCGCAACAAAGATCCCGCGTGCCGCAACTAAGACCTGGCACAGCCTAAATTAATAAATAAATATTAAAAAAATAAAAGCAACTTCTTCCAAAAAATTATTTAAAAAAAATTTTTTTAATCACTAAAAGGTATGTGGAATCTAAAATATGACACAAATGAACTTATCTATAAAACAGAAACAGACCTACAGACATAGAGAACAGACCTGTGGTTGTCAAGGGCAGGGGGAGGCATGGATTGGGAGTTTGGGATTATTAGATAGAAACTATTATAGTGTATAGAATGGATAAACAACAAGGTCCTGCTGTATAGCACAGGGAACTATATTCAACATCCTGTGATAAACTATAAAGGAAAACAATATGAAAGGAATTATATATATGTCTTACTGAATCACTTTGCTGTACAGCAGAAATTAACACATTGTAAATCAACTATACTTCAATAAAATAAATTTTAAAAAATAAACAAAAATCACTAAAAGGGACATAAATGAAGACCTAAAAAATTAGTGAAATGTTTATGGATGGGATAACTTAGCATTAAGATAACTATCCTCTCTAAATACATAAATTTAATGTAACTCCCAGGATTTTTTGAAGAATTAAACTAATGTATTCTAAAACATATATTGAACAATAAAGGTGCATAAATAGCCAAGACAATTTTGAAAAACAAAAGCAGAGGGGAGTCCTTATCAAATATTATGACATACTACAACCTAATAAAAATAATGTTTCTGAAGCAGAAGCAGACACTAATGAGACACTACAGAAACAGACCCACTGATATATAAGTTGAGAAAGAATGGATTATTAATAAATAATTGTTGGGAAAACTGACTCACTATAAGAATAATAACTAAGGTGGCTCCCTACCTTAAATCAAATAAAGGTAAACTCCATATAGCTGAAATACCTAAAAATAAGCTATAAGGCAAATAGAAGAAAATGTAGAAAAATGTCTTTAGGAACATCTGGTAGAAATGGATGTCTAAAATGAGATTCAAAATGCACAAACCATAAGGTGAAAAACTGAAGGACTAAAAGAATTTGTTCAACAAAGTACAGCATAAACAAAGTTAATGGATGACAGACTTGGGAAAAGATATTTAAAGAGTCAAAAATAGACAAGGGACCAACAACTAGGATACACAAGGAGCTCTTCCCCCCCAAAAAAGGCAGAAATCCAATGAAAAATTGGAAGATTATAAATAAGCAATTCACAAAAGTAGAAACTCAATTGGCTAACAAGTATATGAAGAGAAGCTCAAACTCAATTAGTAAAGAGAAGTATAAATTAAAACAAACCCCAAAACATAAAATACCCCTTTATAGCCATCACATTGGCAGGTACTTTAAAATATTAGATAATACCAATTGCTGGTGAGGATATGGAGGAAACAGGAATTCTTGTGTACTGTCAGAGGTAGGGCAAATTGTTACAGTTATTCTGGGGAGCAATTTGGCAGTATTTAGTAAAACTAAGTGTATGTGTATACCCTATAATCTAGGAGTCCACTCCTGAAAATACTTCCCAGAGAAACCCTTGAATATGTCCAAAAGAGGATTAATGAGGACATTCATCATATAAACAGAAGGACGTGAGAAGCAACCAATGAGCTCATCAGTAGAAGGGTCTGTAAACATGGTAGATCCATACCACGGATTATGCTGCAATTAAAAGCAATCAATTACACATAAATACAACTACATGAATAGATGTATAAAATCAGCAATGAAAGAAAATTTAAAAATGAGACCTATAATAAGTACTATCATGTAATTAAAAAGCACAAATTTTTTAAACATTGTTTCACAGCAAATTAATGCAGTTTATACTCAACTGCATCTTTTTTTTAAATTTTTATTGGAGTATAGTTAATTTACAATGTTGTGTTAGTTTCAGGTGTACAGCAAAGTGAATCAGTCACACATATACATATATCCACTCTCTTTTTTTTAGATTCTTCTCCCATACAGGTCATTACAGAGTATTGAGTAGAGTTCCCTGTGCTATACAGCAGGTTCTTATTATCTATTTCATATATAGTAGTGTGTATATGTCAATCCCAATCTCCCAGTTTATCCCTCCCCCACCACCTTATCCCCTGGTAACCATGTTTGTTTTCTACATCCATAACACTACTTCTGTTTTGTACAGAAGTTCATTTGTACCCTTTTTTTTGGTCCATCCATATTGCTGCAAATGGCATTATTTTGTTCTTTTTTATGGCTGAGTTATATTCCATTGTATATATGTACCATATCTTCTTTACCCATTCCTCTGTTGATGGACATTTAGGTTGCTTCCATGTCCTGGCTATTGTAAATAGTGCTGCAATGAACACTAGGGTGCATGTATATTTTTGAATTATGGTTTTCTCTGGGTATATGCCCAGGAGTGAGATTACTGGGTCATATGGTCGTTCTCTTTTTCTTTTTTAATAACTTCTTTTTTTAACTTTATTTATTTTTGGCTGTGTTGGGTCTTCATTGCTGCACATGGGCTTTCTCTAGTTGCAGCAAGCGGGGGCTACTCTTCGTTGTGGTGCACAGCTTCTTACCATGGTGGCTTCTCTTGTTGTGGGGCATGGGCTCTAGGTGCACAGGCTTCAGTAGTTGCAGCACACAGGCTCAGTAATTGTGGCTTGCGGGCTCCAGAGCACAGGCTCAGTAGTTGTAGCACATGGGCTTAGTTGCTCCAAGGTATGTGGGATCTTCCCGGACCAGGGATCAAACCCGTGTCCCCTGCATTGGCAGGCGGATTCTCAACCACTGCGCCACCAGGGAAGCCCCAATATGGTAGTTCTATTTTTAGGTTTTTTTTTTTTTTTTTTTTTTGCGGTATGCGGGCCTCTCACTGTTGTGGCCTCTCCCGTTGCGGAGCGCAGGCTCCGGACGCGCAGGCTCAGTGGCCATGGCTCACGGGCCTAGCCGCTGCGCGGCATGTGGGATCTTCCCGGACCGGGGAACAAACCCGTGTCCCCTGAATCGGCAGGCGGTCTCTCAACCACTGCGCCACCAGGGAAGCCCTATTTTTAGTTTTTTAAGGAACCTCCGTACTGTTCTCCATAGCGGCTGTACCAATTTACATTCCCACCAACTGTGTAGGAGGGTTCCCTTTTCTCCACACCCTCTCCAGCATTTGTTGTTTGTAGATTTTTTGATGATGGCCATTCTGACCAGTGTGAGGTGATACCTCATTGTAGTTTTGATTTGCATTTCTCTAATAATTAGTGATGTGAGCACCTTTTCATGTGCTTAAAAAGCACAAGTTTTAAAAGCACACATATGTCAGACAAAGACAAATACTGTGTTATCACTTATATGTGGAATCTAAAAAATAAATGAATTAATACAACAAAACTGGAACAGACTCACAGATATAGAGAACAAACTAGTGGTTACCAGAGAGGAGAGGGGAGGGGAAGGGGCAAGATAAGGGTAGGGGTTTTAGAGATACAAAATACTGTGCATAAAATAAATAAGCAATAAAGATATATTATGCAGCGATTATTTTGTAATAACTTTAAATGGAGTATAATCTATAAAAATATTGAATCACTATGTTGTACCCCTGAAAGTAATATAATAGTAAATCAACTATATTTCAATAAATAAATAAAAAATAAATGAAAAATGATAATAGCAGACAAATAAAAATAATTAAAAGCACATGTACAAAGCAACACTGTACAATTTATAAAGACATATACATATTTAAGAAGATATACATCAGTGAGTGCCAGAGGGTTTGTGGGGTAGGAAGGGAGAAGGGGGAATCACTATGAAGGGGAAAAGAAGTAAAATAAGTAAAGTAAAATGAGAGAGGCCTTGAACAGCCCATCGATGACATTATCCTGAGAACTGATTAGAAATTTTGAGTAATTCAACTCCCTGTTGTTTAGGTCCCCTTAAAAAAGCTCACTCTTCTTATGGAACAAGTTACAATAATATAAATTAACCTACAAATAATGGAAGTGCTCAGTCAGCCTTCTGCTGATAACTTTAACCTGCCCTAGTTATGTCTAAAGAGAAACTTGATGTTAATACAGATTTCACAGCTTCTCAACATCCATATACCTGGAAAGACAAGAGAATTTGTATAATCTTCCATGTGAGTCCTTGTGATTCATTCACGTTGTAGTTTAAGTTTCCTTTCAATCAATCCAAGAAGGAGCAGTGTGACCAAGCAAAGCAGGTTCCAAAGGCAGGAAGCAGAAGCAATATGATGCTATGCAAGTACCTTTCTGAACAGTCCCTTCTGCTGTTGTAGGGCTTTGGGGCAACCCTTCAATGCAGGTGGTTGGCAACAAGTCTGCTGAGAGAGGCTGACCTTGGAGCTTTTGGAGTCTCTCTTGTACAGCACTGGTCAGGTCTACATAAGCCTCATCAATGCTGGCACGTTCAATCACAGCAAAACGAGACATTACCTCCATCACTTCCACACTGGCTTCCCGGTACCTAAGAGCATGAGAGCACAATATACTCACACACATACAGAGCAAGGAAAGGATGCGCTATTGCAGTAGTTGGTGTTCTTTCACAGACTCTTAAGTAAATCCCTCCAAGGTATTTTAAGAATATTTGATAAACTAAGTATATATATGTTTCTGCAAATCATATTTTTATAACCTGGCATCTCAGGTTAATTATTAAAATAATAATTTTAAGTTACCAGGTCTTTATTAATAACTCTCTGGTTTACAAACTTATTCCTAAATTTTCTAAAACTGCCTTTGTTCATTATTTGATGAAGATTTTAAGAGTAAAATAAATGACCCAGTTTTAAGTTGGTGGCATGTGGCTTTTCAAAATCACACTCTGAAGTCAACTATATTTCTGGGAAGTTACACTGTCTTTCCCAGCATAAAATTCTACTCAATACAACGGAGCATATGTCCATTAGCTGAATTAATTCTACTTTAGGGTTACAGTATTAATCTTCAGTCAAATCTGTCTTCTTTTCTGGCAATAATCCCAATGTGAGGTTGGCTATGACACTCCACCTTTAGACTTCTAATTGATAGGTGAATTCAGGAATATCTCAAGTCCCAAGTCAAAGCATGATCCCTACACACACCACCCCACACAGTATAGTGTACTGTGAGAACGTGGAGATCTGACAATGAATCCTCAGTATTCCACTTCCTAACTGTGTGAACTTAAATTATTTAACCTCTCTAAATTGGTCCTTCATCTGTGTGTGTTGGGGGGTGGGGGTGGGGGATAATACTAGAACCTTCCTTATAACAATGTGAGATTTAAGAGACACTGCCAATGAAGAATTAAACACAGTGCCTGGCATATAACATATGTTCACTATACACTAGCTATTAGGATTATTATAATGACTTGGGCTTGTATCTACCTCTAACTTGGCTATGCCTATACTAATGCCTCTCATTCCAAGGCTAACTTTCTAAAATCTGGGCAGAGATAGCTCAGTTCAAAAACAGAGAAATTAAGCTTCTTTGGGACTGTTCAATTCTGGCAAATAATTCTAGATATTGCACTAGAATGTGAGTTTGACTCAGCCTTCTCTGGAAAAACTCTTATTAGTTTCACAGTCAATTTAATTACTTCAAACATTTTAGACTTTTGGCCTGAGAACATGGGAAGTGGAATTAAGTTTTACTTATAACAACCAATTTTTAAATAATTAAGGAACTGAAAGAGTATTAAGGGTAGCAATTATTATAGGTAATAATGATTCTGAACTGTTCCTAAAACGCAATATTAAAATCTGTTTTCATTCCACACTGAAAATTTAGCTGACTAAAGGGAACTTTTTCAGATGTTATTTACATAAAATGAATTAGAAACGTGAGTTCCTAGCCTCATGAAATGCTTCCAACTCTTCCATTCCCCTTAAACAAGCTTTTCTTCTTACTTGGTGAGGTTAGCTTTTCCATGGGACTCACGAACTTGTGCCAGTAGAAGATCTGGACATAACTTCTTAGCATCATCTGCCCACATGTTTCTAGTGACCCCAAATGCACGAGCTTCATAACTTACTGCAACGATTCTAAGGTTAGGAAAAAAGGGGAACAGAAAAATATTACATGATCACAAGCAAAAATAATTAAAATTTAACATGATGAAGAGGTTATAAACATAATAGTAGAAACTTTTTGGTCACTGATGCTACTATTCATTCTCAAACATAGCAGTTCAGAACACTCAAAAACAGGACCTAGCATAGTACCATGTATTCTTATGGATTAAAACAGTAGTTGAGAGTTACAACAATAACTATGATACATACCCACCACCCTTCCATGATTTGTACTGTACAACTGCACAAGGTTTATTCCTCAAATGAGGATTTTGCCGCTGTTCCACTTGAACAAAAAAACAGTCCATGTCCACTAGAGTAACTACCCGGTCTTGTCCATTAGCCATTTTTCTGTAAGACAATATTTTATGGACAGTTAGAAAGGATATTGAATAAAAAGTGCCAAAGAAAATTATATTTCCATTCTTCCATTGTTGAATTACCATAAGCATGGGAACATGGAAACTAACAATAATGAAACAGGCATTTTCATATACTGCTGGCAGGAAAATAATAAACTGATACAACTTTAGAAAGGTAATAAATATTGAAAGCTTTAAAGAATACCCATCCCCCCAAAGAACTGAACACTTCACAAAAGAAGATATACAAATAGTCAACAGGCACATGAAAATGGCTCAACATCACTAGTCATAGAGAAATGCAAATTAAAACCACAATGCACGTCAATGGAGGGATAAAGTCAACAGTTAATCTAGTTGATAGACAAATCTCAAATATAAGTTCAGGGAAAAGAGAAGCAGAAAATGATATATAATATCAAAGCATTCATGTGAATTTAAAAATCTTTTTATTTTCAAATACTTTTCCACTTACAGAAAAGTTGCAAATATAGTAGGGTTCTCCTATACCCAGCTTCCCCTAATGCTAACATTTTATACAGCACAATTATCAAAACTAAAGAATGAACATTAGTATAATATTCACACTACAAACTTTACTTGAATTTCACCAGTTATTCCACTAATGTTCATTTTTGGTTCCAGGATCCAGCTTAGGATCCAGTCTTAGTCATCACGTCTTCTTAGTCTTCTCCAATCTGTGGCACTTCATGTTTTTCATGACCTTGACACTTTTGAAGGGAACTACTCAGTTGCTTTGAGAATGTCTCTCAGTTTAGGTTTGTCTGACGTTTTCCCTTTTTCTTTTTTTCTTTTTTTTTTTTTTGCGGTAC
>NC_041231.1:76897913-76931606 GCF_002837175.3 Physeter macrocephalus | reverse complement strand
GGCCTCTCACTATTGTGGCCTCTCCCGTTGTGGAGCACAGGCTCCGGACACGCAGGCTCAGCGGCCATGGCTCACGGGCCCAGCCGCTCCGCGGCCTGTGGGATCTTCCCAGACCGGGGCACGAACCCGGTTCCCCTGCATCGGCAGGCGGACGCGCAACCACTGCGCCACCAGGGAAGCCCACTTTATCATGATTTTTAAAAGCTCTCTGTAATAAGCTCTCTCTCTCTCATGATTTTTAAAAGCAGAGATTGAAAACCACTGACTTAAAGTAAATAAGCTATTTGTGGAAACACAGTAATTCATTATTTAAATATGAGAGAACACAGGTTATACAGTTGAGTAAGCACTCAACTGTATTCTTTTTTTTTAAAAAGTGTCAAAAATTAACATTCACCTTGAAAAAAGTGTCATGCAACTACAAAGCTGGAAGATTTGGGGAAAGAAAATGATGAATTCAAAAAATCAGAGTGTTCAAGGCATTAATTCCTTACAAATTCCACTCACCTAAAACAGGCAGAACGTTAATACTTTAAACATTTATAAGTTAAAACCATAACATGCCAGAAATCACTTTACCTTGAAGTGGCTTTTGTACAGTCCTGGAACAGATAACTCCAAATTAAAAATAGTAAATGCATTGTCTCACACACACACACACACACACACACACACACACACACACACGTAAGTACCATATTAGATACAAACACTGGAAGTGGAGTATGACTAGGGAGCAGTGATTTAAGTACAGCAAACATTTCCTAAATATACAACACCAAAACGGATATTCAGATTTTTAACTGTTTTAGTTTTCAGTTTATGTATTTTGCTGGAGAAAGCAAGTTTTTTAAAGATGAAAAAGGAAACATACTCTCTGCCAAAACCCTCCTTTGGGAATAAGGATTACACTATTTTGAAGTCATATAAATATTATATATATATATGATATACATATATATTTCATATATATGATATATATAGCACTTCAAATGATCAAAACTGTACAAACCTTCGGTATTTGCAGTTATTCATCATTAACGATCTCGATTTACCCCAATCTTTACAAAACAAGTTTGGTGCCAATCAGGTGATAACACACCCAAGGAAAATACGCACAGGTGAAGAGGGAGGTTTAAGAGCTACCATTTTTTTTCCACAAGAAAAATCCTCTTAAGAGGCAATACCAGGGCCTTTTCTCTCTGTGAGCAAGTATTTCTATTTCATGTAATTTCGGCCCAATGTTGTCCCCAGTCACTGCTATATTATACAACCAATAGCCAAGGCAACATGAAAAGTCTAAAAACAGAAATACAGAACGGTTCTAAATTCTCTTACCAATGTGACAACACTTGGCAAAACCGCCACCAGCGGACGCCACCGATGCTGGGCTCGGTGTCCACTGGAAGGATGAAGTGGTCTTGAATATCCGGGAACGGATCAGTCGGTTTCGAGAGAGATTTATTCCCGGCAACGACGGAGAAAAGGACCTAGGCGCACAGACAACGCTCGCCCTGGCAGCAGCCGGCACAGCGGGGCGAGTCCAGCCTTAGCCACCGAGATCTGCGCACAGCCTTCCTGACAATTATTCGCCGAGCGCGCCGCCGAAGGCCGTTAACGCGCCTGCGCGCCGCGGCCCCTAAGTCTCTCGCTCCACCCACCAAGGGGCAACCGTCAAAAGGAAGTCGCCACTTCCGCGGGCGCATGCGTACTGGAGGGTCGGGCGCGTGCGCAGCGCTGGCTTTTTCCCGGCTGGGTTTTCTGCGGCTCCCGCTCCTCCTCCCGCTCCCCACCGTCCCCCTTAAGCTCGCTGCGGCCGGGTACCAGCGTGTGGTCCCGCCAACGGAGCGGTCCGTGCCTCGTGCTTCCGGGACGTCTGTGGTGCGCGCTTGCGGCGCGTGGCACTAGTCATGTCGATGGATCAAGTGAACGCGCTGTGCGAGCAGCTGGTGAAAGCGGTGACGATCATGATGGACCCCAGCTCCACCCAGCGCTACCGGCTAGAAGCCCTCAAGGTAGCTGGAGTCTGTCGCCCCGGGCCTGCTCCGAGAGCCTCCCCCAGCCCCAGCCGTACCAGCGCAGCCCACGACCCTGGCCGTCTCCCGCCCACGCGGCTCCTGGACCTCGGTCCCCAACCCCTGGGGGCCCTCCCCTCGCCGCTTTCCGCGCCTCTTCCCACTCCCCGCCTTCTGTGCTCGCCGCGCCTGCCCTTATCCCGGGAAGCTCTCGTCCCTAGCTCTCTGTGGCCGTCTCATCTCACCACCACTTCCCACTGCCCTCTCCTCCCCCCTCGCCACTTGTGTTTACTCTTCTCCGTACCACGACCCCCTCCACAACCGGCTGCACCCACTTTATTCCCTCAAACCCCACATCCCAGCATCCCCTCGCTTTCCCGTGGCGCACGTGTCCAACCCGTCCCCAACACCGGCCACGTTCTTTATAGTCTCCGCTGCACTAAACGTTTCCTTGCTGACCCACTCCTGACCTGCCCTAACCGAGCTCCAGCCCCTCTAGTGCCCCTTTACTTAACACCCTTACACCTCCCCATAACCCACTTCTGTGTCTTGGGTATTTCTAGCCTAATTCTCACCCCACCCCCTAATGTTTTTTATTGTGTGATATTCTTAGGCTGTTTTGCGCAAAGATGAACTTCTACCACTTACTTTGCATTTTACAAGGGTCTTTTGGTTTCCTGAAAGTAGTTTTCTTGACTGTCGGATGCTCTGCTACCGGGACTGACTCTTGTGGTGTAATTTGGGAATGCTAATACAAAACCAATGGGGATGCTAATACAATTCGAGTTTATTCCCCCATCAAACAGTGTATGTGGGCTGTGAGAAATGACCTCTAGGAAGAAATATTTGTGCCGTGCGTATTTTAAGAGATGTAACTTCATAAAGTAGAGTGAGCATCACTTGGAGGAAAACTTTACAATATATAGATGTATGCCACAGGATTGGGAATCAGAAGTATTTGGGTTCTATTAGTTTCTCTATTACTATGAAATATTATAGACACAAGAGTAGAATACTGCAGTGGTCTTGTGTATACCCATCACCTAAACTCAGCAGCTGTAAAGATTTTACCACATTTGCTTTATCCCTCCCCCCACCAAAGGTTTTTAAAGCAAATCCTAGAAATTGTCATTTTACCTGTATACTTCAGGGGTGTATCTCTAACAATCTTTTACTCATTTGTGTCAAATTTATTATTTTCTAACACTAATTGGTCATTGCATGGGAAATATGGAACTATCAAAGTGAAAGGAATGTTCATCAGTTCTTTATTCATATAATATTGATCTAGATTTTGCAGCTTAAAAATATAGCTCAGGTTGGAGTTGAAGATGAAGTTTTTTTTTTTTTTAGTCCACACTCTCTCTTGGCTCCTAAGGGAAACACTAACTTTTCTTCTTTTCAGTTTTGTGAGGAGTTTAAAGAAAAGTGCCCTATATGTGTCCCCTGTGGCTTGCGGTTGGCTGAGAAAACACAAATTGCCATCGTCAGACATTTTGGCCTTCAGATCCTGGAACACGTTGTCAAGTAAGGAGCTTTTGGACCTTTCCACTGAAGTGTGTGAGAGAGCAAATCTTTATTTCTTGTATAACTCATAGAGGTACTGTTTAGGTGAGTAGAAAAGAGCAGTCCCCAGGGAGAAAGGAATGATTCCTGAGAGGTTATCACAACCTCATGGGAGCTCTCATTCAGAACTTAACCTTTCTCAAGTTTCTTCATCTGTGTAAAGTGCGTGGTACATACTAAGCATTCTGCAAGTATTAGCTCATAGTCATTTAGCTAGCATTTATTGAGCTCCTAATATATGCCAGCAGACCTCAGAGTTTTTTTAGAATAATGCAGTGTATAGGTAAATGAATCTCTGATTAGGCAACATGCCTTTAATTTCTTTTCTTCTTTTCTTTTTTAAGTTTGAGTGTGAATGGCAAATTCTAATCAAGATTATATGAGAATAACTGAAAACCCTTCCTAACTTGAGTCTCCTACTCGCAGTGCCTATCAGAAGAATCAGCTTTTAAGATTTAGCCACAGTTTTTCTGGAATTGTGCTATTACTTGTGTAAGCCAGTTCAGAAAGGAAGTTAGTGTTTTCAAATTCTATTTTCTGAAAATCAGCTACATTGTTGCAGTTGTCCCAGGTATATATTTGCTTTTGGTCTGTCAATAAAATCAAGGGGAAAAGCTCATCTGTGGATTCTAATTAATGGACTACTGCCTATATAAAACTCTTTTTTTCTGTTAGCATTTTGGTTAATGTGGACTGTTTCTGTCCATTCTTTGAAGGATACCAAAATCCAAAGTATAGTTTCTCAATGAAATCACCAGCATAATTTTAACACAGGAATCAAAGCTAATCTCTTCTCAAGAGAAGACTTCTAATTTGGTTCTGTTGACTTTATGCATTTTGGTGGCCAGGTTTCGGTGGAACAGCATGTCTCGATTGGAGAAGGTCTATCTGAAGAACAGTGTCATGGAGCTGATTGCAAATGTAAGGAATGGTTGGTTGGAAGACTTGTGTTTCTGAGGTAGTTTAGACAAAGTGACTTTTCCAATGTAGCATTTGTGTAAAAATTCACTGCTTCTACATAGGTCAAACAGCATGCTTTATATAATATTAAATGTTACCTTCAAGATAAAAAGAACCACCATCACTAGAAATAACAGTTCATCACGTTTCTCTTACTGGATTTAATTAATCCCTTATGTGTTGACTTCTGTTTTTAAAATTATGAAGACAGGGCAGAGAGATTAAACATTTTCAGCAAATGAGTAAGAGTCTTAGATTAGTCAATTCTAAATTAGTTTACACTTTGCTATTTGTTTCCTTTTATTCTAAAGTGAATTACTTTATGATAGTAGCAATAAAAAATATGCTGAATGAGTTTGTTTCAGGAGTTAGAATATGACTTTGAACATGTTTAGAATCCATAGCCTTTTATGTTCTGTTTCACAAAGGGGATGAAAAGGGGAATTCACACCCCTTTACGTCCCCAAAGTCCAATGTCATTAATAGAAAAAAAAAAATTCACTTCAAAATTATTAACCTAGCTAGCTAAGGATTTGTATTTTATTAATTCTGGGGAAACTTGATAGAAGTCATAATTCATTAGTCTTAATATCAAACTTCAGAAGAGAGTCCCAGTAATGGTCTTTCTGTATCTTCTAATACTAGAACTATTGGTAAAATATTCAGTTGCTCCTTATTGTCCCACTTTATCAGCCTCTCAATGTGTTCCTTATTTCCATACTTTTCCACCCTGGCCCTCTTACAAAATGAAAACAATCAATATGAGTGTCTCTTCAGTTTGTAAAGGAGAAGAGCAGTGATGTCTTCCTTGCACCATGAGACAGCCATTTTATTAGCTGATGCAACCCTCTGTTAAGCTTTAGGTGGGAGGGATGATTAGTGAGAATTCAGGACAGGTGACTCAGATATGGAGAACAGGTTTGTTTATTCTGTTTAGTTTAAAAGTAGGCCTGCTCTTGAGTTTCGTACACTTTTACAGCCCAATTTTTTCCCTTGAATTCAGTCTTGCAGACCTTTTAATATCTCTTACTCTTTTTCAGGGAACACTGAACATTTTGGAAGAGGAGAACCATATTAAAGATGTTCTGTCTCGAATTGTAGTAGAAATGATCAAGCGGGAGTGGCCACAGCACTGGCCTGACATGCTAATAGAACTGGACATTCTTTCCAAACAAGGGGTATGTAGTACAGCTGTATCAATTCAGGTTTTTGTTTTTGTTTGCTCTTCAGGGTTTTTTTGGTTGGTTTGTTTGTCTTGTCAGCAGAAAAGAGCCTTTGGTCATATTTATAATGAAAAACATATTTCAGTTTCATTTAACTACCTTCTCTCTATTGGTATAGGAAACACAGACAGAATTAGTGATGTTCATCCTTTTGCGACTGGCAGAGGACGTAGTGACCTTTCAGACGCTACCCCCTCAAAGACGAAGGGATATCCAGCAAACATTAACCCAGAACATGGAAAGAATCTTCACTTTTCTACTTAACACACTTCAAGAAAATGTAAACAAGTACCAACAAGTGGTAAGGGATAAACACCACCTCCCTGAAGTTCTGTTTTCTAGTATGAGTGGGTTTGTTTTTTAAAGTTAATCCTTTAGCAAGAAGCTAGGGTGTTCAGTTTAGTAAACGGAACGACTATTTTATAAGCAAAAAAGAAACAAAGATGACAGGAAAAACTGGAATTAATTTTCTAAGAAGCTCAATTCAATGAGTTTCCATACCTACCAGAAAAAAATAATTCCTTTAATAGAAAGAAAATTCCTAAGAAAATAGTATAAAAATGAAGGTTAATTTCTTTTTTTGTTTGTTTAATTTATTTTTAAAATTTTGGCCATGCCGCGCAGCTTGTGGGATCTCAGTTCCCTGACCAAGGATTGAACCCGGGTCATGGCAGTGAAAGCACCGAATCCTAACCACTTGACCACCAAGGAACTCCCTGAAGGTTAATTCTTAATATTTGAAAACCCAGATTCCTGATAGGTCAGGATAGTATCCCTGTTAAATTTCGATGTCCCATTTAGTCTTGGTCCCTTTTGCAGTGGAAACTGTGCCAAGTTTTATTAATCTTGATTACATGATTCCTGGTATTTCTTCCTGATGAGGTTTTTCTTCTTCAGAAAAAGGCAAACCAGATACTGTCTTTCCAATCATTGTCATTTTTAGCAGAGAGCCTTTAGAAGGCCATGTGAAAGTTAATCTAGTACCATGGTTCTCAAAAGGAGGGGTGATTTTGCTCCCCAGGTTGTCACAACTAGGGGTTGCTGCTGGCTTCTAATGGGTAGAAGCCAGGCACGATGCTAAACATTCTATAATGCCCAGAACAGTCTTCCAAAATAATTTTCTGACCCAAAATGTCAATAGTATTGAGGTTTCAGAACCCTTATCTAGAATCCTCATACATGCTTATTTCACACACAAAAAAATCATTAAAATTTGGCTTGCCAGGGGTTTTCTGCCCCTGACATCTTCCTTAAGTCTATTTTCAGGGAAGCACTAGATACTAACACAAATGATGACAAGGTACTGTTGGTGTCAGGGTAGGGAGAAACTCACAATGAATACCTAATATATGCTATATTCTTTTTCTTGCTTTACATGTTATTTAATCCTCAAAACAACTCTAAGAGTCAGAAAGTATTGTTTCCATGTGATGGATGAGGAAACTGAATTTCAGAGAATAATTATTGAAGATCCCCTAATAAATGATTATAGTGGAATTCACGCCCCATTCTTTTTACCAGAATGGACTCTTTCCCCAAAAATATCTCCCTGAGATTTTACAAAAGAAAATATCAAAGTATTTTCATTTAAAAACCTATGTGTATTGAGGGTGAAAGAGGTTGGGTTTTTTTGGGTTTATTTATTTATTTATTTATTTTTGGCCTCATTGGGTCTTCATTGCAGCACGGGCTTTCTCTAGTTGCGGTGAGTGGGGGCTACTCTTTGTTGCGGTGCACGGGCTTCTCATTGCGGTGGCTTCTCTTGTTGCAAAGCACGGGCTCTAGGCGTGCGGACCTCAGTAGTTGTGGCTTGCGGGCTCTAGAGCGCAGGCTCAGTAGTTGTGGTGCACGGGCTTAGTTATTCCGCGGCATGTGGGATCTTCCTGGACCAGGGCTTGAACCCGTGTCCCCTGCACTGGCAGGCAGACTCTTAACCACTGTGCCACCAGGGAAGTCCAAAGAGGTATTCTTTTTATTTTCCCCTAGGAGATTTAATCCCTAAGAGACGTGAACAAATTATGAATGCTTCAAAGCCCTAGAAATCTAGCCAACATGCCAGAGCAGGGCCGATTGATGATAGTCTGACACAAGTTAGAAGTACATCCACTGGTGTTTTTCTTTAGCCTTGGTGTCCATTATCTCCATCTGTTAAACCAGGCTACCAGGACCAGAGCGCACCAAGAGACATCTCTTGTACCTGAAACTTCTCAGTTTCCTCATAGTTCCTTCTCTGCTTCTATCCCTTCACCTTCCCACCTAGGGAGTAGGCTGAATGGTAAACAAGGATGGGATGAGTAGGCTTACTCTCCCTGTCCCATCACCTGGCTCCTGTACTGGTCCCAGGGGGCAGGAGGATAGGATCCGAATGGGAATGCAGGATTTGTTGGAGGAGACGGTGAAGGTTGGACTTGGCTGTTGTTGCCTGGATCCCTTTCCTTCTTGGGCAGCATCAGTAGATGCTAGTGAGAGGGTTCTACTCATCTCTGCCCCATTAACACCGCTCTTTGACTACTGATGGTGAGGGCTTAATATTTGTTATTTGTTAGAAAAATTACTTTTTGAAAGTTGAGAAAAGGAATTGTAAAACAGATCCTTTATGATGCTAATGGTGGTAAGTTTTCAAGTACTTCAGGAGTTGTTATTCCTGCTTGTAAAATTATGAATTGTATAATTTACTGAACAGACATGACTTTGGTCTATTTAGCATTTAATATTTTTGTGTTTGTGGTTTTCCTACAGTTATGTCCCTACATACACGGTCATAAATTGTACTCATTTTAATTTTGTTTCTTGCTTTTTTCCATTAACATTACATCATTTCAGTATACCTTTGCCAGGTACTCATTCTAATTTTGTTTCTGTTTTCCATTAACATTACATCATTTCAGTATACCTTTGCCAGTTATAATTTGTCTCTATTTTAATATAGAAAAAATGCTAAGTACTCATTTTAATTTTGTTTCTTGCTTTTTTCCATTAACATTACATCATTTCAGTATACCTTTGCCAGTTATAATTTGTCTCTATTTTAATATAGAAAAAATGCTAATACTTTGATTTAAACTATATTTCTTTCATCACTAGCAGTGTTGAGCCTGCTTCATTGTTTATCTGTTAGTTGTATTTCTTTGTAAACTGTGTGCATTGAAACTGTCTTTGTGGATCTTAATGTTCTAGTAAATTTTGTCATATTGCTGAAACTAAAATAACCTGTCCTCCTTTGGGAGAATATCAGTTTTGTGTTCTTAGTAAAGTTGTCTTCTTTTCCAAGATTAAAAGTTGAGTATTTGAAAATCATTGTTCAAGGGCCTAGATTATGGGGGTGGAAAGTTATTACATAGCCTTTTGCTCTTTAAAAACATTTAGATCCTTATACTTCTTTTCTTTCAGAAGACAGATAATTCTCAGGAGTCAAAGGTAAGAGCTCTTGGTGGAGTTGGAAGGAGGCTTCTTTGAGGCTTTCAGGTACAGGGATGCATATACCTAGTGGAGGGTGACCTCGGCCTTGGTTTTTTTTTGTTTTGCTTTTTTTTCTTTGGCCGTGCCATGCGGCTTGTAGGAGCGTTAGTTCCCCGACCAGGGATCAGACCCATGCTCTCAGCAGTGAAAGCAAGAAGTCCTATCAAGGGACCGCCAGGGAATTCCCTCAGCCTTGGTTTATTTGATCACTGAGCTATGGTGGAAGGGAGTTAAAATGATAATATCTGAGATTTCTTGAAGGACGTAAAATGACCACACATGCCAATGTGGTCTTACTGATGGGCATCAAGAATGCCATTATTTGATAAGTGATTGTGTATCAGAAGAAAACCTTTGAGTTGCCTATCAGTAACAGTTGCATGAGTACATTTTATTGTTTGTTTTTCTTTTTAGAATTAGAAAGTAGAAGGAGCTCGGGTATAATCACAGCTTTCTTGTCTGTTAGTGAGGACTTAATGGCTAAAAGTTACTTCTTTTCATGCAGGCCCAAGCAAACTGTCGAGTAGGAATTGCAGCACTGAATACTCTAGCGGGCTACATTGACTGGGTGTCCATGAGTCACATTACTGCTGAAAACTGTAAACTCCTGGAGATGCTGTGCCTGCTTCTGAACGAACAGGAACTTCAGCTGGGAGCAGCTGAGTGTCTCCTCATTGCAGTCAGCAGGAAAGTAAGTTACCACTTCAAACTGACTGTGACAGTCTCTGAGTGATGCATATGTGTGTTTAATTCCATGTTGTGGTGAAAGACATTTAAAGGTTTGGGTTTTTTTGTTCGTTTTTTTGTTTTATTTGACACCAACTTAATTACCTGCCTCCAACCTTTTGGACAACAGTTTGCCGATATCCTAGGAATCCATTGTCAGGATATATAGAGATTTGTAGGGCTACTTGGTTCTTGAAAGAGAACCTTGGTACTTCTGAATCTTGGTACTTCATGCTTAAGAAACTATATAAGCGTAATGTTAAAGTTTAGAACTCACATAGTGGTATGTCAAAGAATTGTAGAAGGTGACTATACTGGCTGTATAGCTGTCTTGGCTAACAAATGGGATTGTGACTCTTTTCTCCATAAGAATGTTATTTTCAGATGTAATTTATTTTGCTTTCATATCATCATTATTGCCCAACACATTTTAAAATATAAGTCTTATCCAGGTTTGGATTTAAAGAGTTGAGTTTTTTTCAGTGTTCAGTTAGCCCCAGGGCTATGTGAGAAATTAGGAAGTCAGAATATTTGATTATATAGGTATAGAAGTTGTTAGTACTTGGAGGTTTTTAATAACATAGTTTATATTACCTGTGTTTCCCTAAAATCGGGTCTAGGGCAAGTTGGAAGACCGGAAGCCCTTGATGGTCTTATTTGGAGATGTTGCCATGCATTATATACTCTCCGCTGCGCAGTGAGTATCTTCTTTTGTATGTGTTTTCTAATTTCTTTGTCATTTTTGTATCTCATTTGGATGTATCTGAAGTTCATTAATTTAATTCATACAAATAAGATACAGTTCATTGATTTAATTAATACAAATACAAATTAAATAAATTTGTATTTGTATTAATTAAATCAATGAACTATCTTATTTGTATTAATATTAATAAATTAATATTTATTTAATTTATTAAATTAATAAATACAAATTAAATAAATATTTAATTAATACAAATAAGATACAACTGTTGGCAGTCGGTTGACTGTGTTTTTAATAGGAAAATCAGGTACTCTTAAAGGGACTGTTTCACCTTTTTGAAGATCTTATGCTGGAAATAAGTTGTGGCTTTTGACTCAGCAACCACTCACATTCACAGTTTTCCATATTCTCCCCAGACAGCTCATCTCCTTGGTTCTCTTTGTCTGCTTTTGATGATCCCTAAGCCTCCTAGTAGCCTTGGTGACTAGGCCAGAGAATGCTCTAATCTGACCAGAGTCTGTCCCAGGGCCTTCCTTGATTGCAGAACTCGAGACACTCCTCCCTCTCTCCTTGTCAAAGTAATCAATGCCTGAAGTGCTGAGGCTCTAGGAAACAGCAGGAACAATGTGGTCAGTGTGAAATGTGTGTATAAATCCTGTAAAAACATTCTATGTCCTGAAATAGTGGCTTCTGCTTATTTTCTTCTAATTGTTCTGAAAAATGTTAAAGCATTTTCTGATATGTTTTTCTTACCAGGGAGTCAGGTAGAACTGTGTGTTACAGTAGTTGAAACTGTCACAGCACCCATTTTCCTTCAATACTCTTTCTTCACTTTTGGTGACAGGGACAAATGAAAAGATGTGAGACACAGATATATTACTTAAAATTTCTTACTGTCCATTCTAACATAGCTTTTATGATGGCTCTTTACTATGGATACTACAGGTCTGTTTTTAAGGAGTCCTGTTAATTAAATTAATAACATGTCTTTTGGGTGGCCACTGCAGTTACTGTTTCCAGGGCCCATTTCTTAGTTGCCTAGAGACTATGACATTCACACTGAGGTGTCCCATCTCCATTTGTGCTACTGGTACTGGTTAGTAAAGCTGTGATTCAAACTCAGACTTCAGAGCCTGCACGAGAAACCATGATGCCACGCTGTCCTTCAACATCACTAGAGCCTAGGTCTTTCTTACCCTGAGGCCCATGCTTTTTATGTTATACTGTACTGCCTCCAGAACACGCTAATATGGCTGCTGTCCACACCAGTCCTTATTAATTCTTGTTAGTGCGAATCGTCCTACATCATTGTAGGTCAGGTTTTGCCACCAAATTTTTTTTTTTAATTTAAAGGGGTATTTGCATTCTAAAATAGCACATAAGTGATTACTGATCTGAACTAAATGACTAGGAGAAATGAGATACCAAGTTATGTTTTTAATACCGTCTTTAAAAAAAGATTTTGTTTTTTTAGAGCAGATGAAGGTTCACAGCAAAATTCAGGGGAAGGCACAGAGATTTCCCATATATTCCCTGCCCCCACACATGCATAGCCTCCCCCATTATAGCCATCCCCTATCAGAGTGGTACATTTGTTAGAGCTGTTGAACTTACATCGACACATCATAATCATCCAAAGGCCATAGTTTACCTTAGGGTTCACCTTGGTGTTATACATTTTATGGGTACGTTCTCTGAGTTTCAACTAACGTGTAATAACATGTATTCATCATAATAGTATCTTACAGGTTTTTTTTCACTGCCCTAAAAATCCTCTGTGCTCTGCCTATTTATCCCTCCTCTCCCACCCAAACTCCTGGCAACCAATGATCTTTTTACTTTCTCCATAGTTTTGCCTTTTCCAGAATGTTGTATAGTTGTAATCATATAGTATGTAACCTTTTCAGATTGTTTCCTTTCACTTAGTATCATGCATTTATAGTTCCTACACGTCTTTTCATGGCTTGGTTAGCTCATTCCTTTTTACCACTGAATAATATTCTGTTGTCTGGATGTACCAAAGTTTATTTATCCATTCACTTACTGAAGGACATCTTGGTTGCTTCCAAATTTTGCATTTATGAGTAAAGCTGCTATAAACATCCGTGTGTAGGTTTTTGTATGTTCAGCTCCTTTGGGTAATTACCAAGGAGTGTGATTACTAAATCATATGGTAAGAGTATGTTTAGTTTTGTAAGAAACTGTCAAACTGTCTTCCAAAGGGGCTGTACCATTTTGCACTCTCACCAACAATGAATGAGAGTTCCTGTTGCTCCACATCCTCACCAGCATTTGGTGTTGTCAGTGTTCTGGATTTTGGCTATTCTAATAGGTGTATAGTGCTAACTTGTTTTAATTTACAATTCCCTGATGACATTTGATGTGGAGCTTCTTTTCATATGTTTATTTCCCATCTGTGTATCTTCTTTAGTGAGGTGTCTATTAAGATCTTTGGCCCATTTTTTAATTAGATTTTTTTCTTAATGAGTTTTAAGAGTTCTTGTATATTTTGGATAACAGTCTTTTATCAGATGTGTCTTTTGCAAATATTTTCTCCTAGTCTGGCACTTGTCTTTTCATTCTCTTGATTATAGTCCTTTTGATTTTGTTAGTGGTATAAGGAATTACTGCATGCTCCCCTAGAGATCTCTCTAAGTCCTTCCTCCGTGTCAACCAATGTCTTTTTGTGCAGTTTTTATGCATTTAAGTATATGTATTGCTTTGTGGAGTCATGCTCAGAGTTTACAATATTATCCCAAAGTACTCAAGGACCGCATTACCCAAAATTAGAGTGTCTCTTGAAGGATGAGATGGCATTGAACCCTATTCCTCATCGATCTTTCAGTGTTTGGTTGGAGGTTTTTGGGTTGGTTTTGTTTTTTGATTTTTTTTTTTAACTTTAATAATCAACTGAAATTTGAATGTTGGAGCACAGACCACATACAGCTCCATTCCGTGGGACTCTCTTTGGTGCTCTTGATGTGCTGCTAATCACACTGTTTTCTCCTCTTCAGGACTGCTGACGGAGGAGGCTTGGTAGAAAAAGACTATGTCTTCCTGAAGAGACTCTGTCAGGTGTTGTGTGCGCTGGGCAATCAGCTGTGTGCATTGCTGGTGAGCACTTTCTGGAGAGTTTCAGGGCCATTTGAGGAGAGGATTTAGAAAGTTATATTTGTGTAAGGGGTGACACATGCCATCGATTTTAGCCTGAGGGGGCATTTCCCTACAGTTCTATAGATTAAATTTTTTTTTTTTTTTTTTTTCCGGTACGCGGGCCTCTCACTGTTGTGGCCTCTCCCGTCGCGGAGCACAGGCTCCGGACGCGCAGGCCCAGCGGCCATGGCTCACGGGCCCAGCCGCTCCGCGGCATGTGGGATCCTCCCAGACCGGGGCGCGAACCCGGTTCCCCTGCATCGGCAGGCGGACGCGCAACCACTGCGCCACCAGGGAAGCCCCCAAATTATTTTAATTGAGTTTGAATGATACAGATTTTTTTTTTTTAACAAGTCAGTTATTAATGTCAATAGTAAACATTCACATCTGTTATTCCATAAAGTCAATGTTGCTACTCCTGTTCATTTTGGTACTTGTAAAACTTCAGTCTGCCGAGTGCATTACCCTTTAAAGTTCTATTAGGTCATGAAACATTATGGATTTGAATAAAGAACACTTTTCCCAAATCTAAAGGATGTATTATTAGATCATAAAAGAAAACTTTAGTCTGATTGACATGGAATTAACTGTCTTTAGGGAAATATTTAATACTCAGTCTTACGTGTTAAAAGATAGCATATTGGTACAGACATTTGCACTTGATGTTATGCCTTTTTGTGATGGCTTGAATGGCTAGAGAGGATGGAACTTCAGACATAAGATGTGTACCATCAGGTGGTTATTTAATAGGTTAGGTCACAGAGATGTGACTAGACTAGATCTGAAGAAATATACGGATTTCTGAAATGAATACTTTTGTTTTACTATTTGACCACAGAATAGGTTTTAATGATGATGATTAAGGAGGTAAAGCAGCTTTCCTGTGTTTTAGCCCTTGAAATGATGCCTTCCTTAGGCCACAAGGAAGTATAAAGTCCTTTCAAACCTGAAACTTTTGAGAGTATAAGTTGTCTGTATTTGTTACTCCACTCTCTACCCTGACCTCCCCATCAACATCGTTAATGTAGTGGTCTTTTTGTCCTATAGGGTGTGGATTCTGATGTAGAAACACCAGCAAACTTTGGAAAATACCTGGAATCTTTTCTGGCTTTCACAACTCATCCAAGTCAGGTAAACTTTATGGAGGTGACTTCTCAAAATTTTAGTTAGGTAAATTAAAATCAAGAGCTATGGCCTGAAGTAATTAGCAGCTGAAGTATAAAATGTGACTCTTAAAATCCTAGGGAATAACTGTAGTAGCATTTCATTAAGAAAATTGCTGAGTCTTCTTCCTGAGCTAAGCATTGCAGTCTAGGTCAGCAGTTACCCCTCAGGTAGTGTCATTCTGATAAGGCTCAATCAGATATGAGCTATGTCTCAGGTGATATACCACTAGAGACGTTTTAAATACAAAAGTCTGATTTAATTGTGTTATTATAAAATTAATTTTATCCAATCCAAGATTTTCCTTGTGATATCATTGTGAGGTTCCTATATCCTTTCTTGCATAAAACAGAAAGTGGTAGAATTCAGCTCATACTCCGGGAATTGCACCTGACCCAGTCTGTCTTATTAACATATGGTCCATAGTGAGCAGTCATTACTGCTGTACTACAGTATGGGCAGTTTCAAAGTATTACAGATATTTATTTCCATGGAAAAATATAGTGGATAATTGCTGAGCTAATTAGTAGTCTTGGTATATAAAACCCAAATACTTAAACTGAGTTTTTTCTTTTTTCCCTTTAGTTTTTGCGCTCTTCAACTCAGATGACTTGGGGAGCCCTCTTCCGGCATGAGATCCTATCCCGTGACCCTTTGCTATTAGCAATAATACCAAAATATCTTCGTGCTTCTATGACTAACTTGGTCAAGGTATGCAGTGGGAATCTAAAACGTGGAATGTCGGTGAATATACATCATAAGACTTAGATGGCATCATTGACAGCCCTGTCTTGGTCACTAAGATCCTTTCCTTGGGCATATTAGTCTTTTATTCCTTAAGAAGAAATATCTACTCTTTCATATTTTGGATCACTTATATGCCAAGTATTGGGCTAAGTGCTCAGAACAAGAAGTGATAGGACGAGAGCAGTGACCATGACCATACAACATGATCATTGCTTTTCAGAGGTTAAAAATAGAAAGGAGGGTGGAGTCAGGGAGATTCCAAGAGGAAGTAATGTCTGACTTTCTGAAGGCCAAGTGAGGGTCAGGAAGGTGAATGAGAAGGGGAGAACGGAAACAGATTGCTCATTACCTCAATAGAGAGTTGCTTATGAACACTCTGAGATCTGTTCAAGGCTCTTGCAGCTGACAGATGCTTCATCTTGATTTGTAAAATCAGAGAATAGGACCCATTCAAGGGTCCCCTTATTTCCTCAAGGAATTCACCTAGCACGTTGCACACCATCTTGTAGTTCTCTGCCATCATGGTCTTCAGTACTTTTTGAATGAAACATAAAAAGTTACATGCTTATTTCCAGGGTTCAGCATTTAAGAAGACAAATTGTTTCAATTCTTTTACTTATTGCAAGCTGTATCAGCACTTTGTTTTGGGACATCTTTATACTCAAAGACCTTAAACTAATTTCAGAATTTAATTTTCCCTGAGGAACCTGGAAGAGAGTATCAAATAAAAAACATTCTCTTTCTTCCACTCCCAGGATTATTCCTGCTGGAAGTAAATTGTAGACTTAGGGGTAGACCAGAAGCAGTTATTTATCATCATATATCTCATGAAAACCCTCACCCCCTACCCCAATTATGTTTCTCTTTCCAGATGGGCTTTCCTTCTAAAACAGACAGCCCTAGCTGTGAATACTCTCGATTTGATTTTGATAGCGACGAGGACTTCAATGCTTTCTTCAACTGTGAGTGAATTGGCCTGTCATTTCTTCCAGTCTCAGAATGGCATCTAGTGTTAATGAGTCATGGTGCATGACCCTTAAGGTTCTGTATTAAAGAGCCCCAAGTCTGGACAGCAGCCTGTTTAATCTCCATTTGCACATTGCAGAGAGTGCTGGGATTGTACTTATTCCACGCATTGTTTTATCTCTTACACACACCCCCCCACAAACATATACACACACACACTGCCTTTGGACATTGATGTTTAGAGATAGTAATTTTAGGTAAGGCACTCTCATTTTTTTTTATATTTATATATTAGAATTAAATACCATCTTACATTGTGGGTCTTTCTTCTAAAAAAGAGAGGAAAAACCCACGATTCCTAATTCTGTTCTGGGTTTTCTGTAACTTCCCCCCCACCCTTTTTTAATAACAACTTTATTGATGTAATTTATTTGTCATACAGTTCATCCATTTATAGTATATAATACAGTGGGGTTTTTTTGTATTTTCAGAGTTGTACAGCCACAACCACAGTCAATGTTAGGACATTTTCATGACCCCAAGAGACCCTGTAACCATTAACAGTCATCTCCCAATCCCCTCATCCCTCTCAGCCCTGGAAAAGCACTAATCTACTTTCTATTTCTATCTTTCACCTGTTCCGAACATTTCCTATAAATGGAATCATACAGTGTGTTGTCTTTGGTAACTGCCTTCTTTTTCTTAGTGTAGCGTTTTAAAAATTCATCTATGTTGTAGTATGTATCAGTACTTCATTTCTTTTTATTGCCAGTAATACTTCATTGTATGGATATACCACATTTTATTCATCCATTGATAAGTTGATAAATACTTGAGTTGTTTCCACATCTTGACTATTAAGAATAATGCTATTATAACATTTGGGTACAAGTTTTTTTTGTTATTTTTTAAAAATAAATTTATTTATTTACTTGTTATTTATTTTGGCTGTGTTGGGTCTTTGTTGCTGTGCACGGGCTTTCTCTAGTTGCGGCGAGGGGGGCTACTCTTCATTGTGGTGTGCGGGCTTCTCATTGTGGTGGCTTCTTTCGTTGTGGAGAGCAGGCTTCAGTAGTTGTGGCTCACGGGCTGTAGAGCGCAGGCTCAGTAGTTGTGGTGCACGGGCTTAGCTGCTCTGCAGCTTGTGGAATCTTCCCGGACCAGGGCTCGAACCCATGTCCCCTGCATTGGCAGGTGGATTCTTAACCACTGCGCCACCAGCGAAATCCCCCTGGGTACAAGTTTTTGAGTGGACATATGTTTTTATTTTTCTTGGGCATATGCCTAGGAAGAGAATTACTAGATCATATGGTAATACCATGTGTAATGTTTTGAGGAACTGCCAGACCGTTTTCTTCAGCAGCCATACCATTTTACGTCTGTACCAACCTGATCTCCTTTTAATTCCAACAAAAAGGGGAGACCACTTTTGGTTTGCCGCTTATAGCATCTAGCTGGTATGGTGGCTTCTTAGAATTTAGTTTTGAAAATTTCTAGATTTGTTAACAAAGCTTTACTGAACATTTGTTAGATTCAGAGCATAAGTCTACGAAACAAAATCTCTTGAATGTTTTCCTCCTGGGATGGATAAATGAATAAACATTAACTAAGTATCTGTTATATGCAGTTATTGATTCATGTCTTTCTCTTGGCAGCCTCTCGGGCCCAACAAGGAGAAGTAATGAGGTTAGCATGTCGCTTGGATCCCAAGACTAGCTTCCAGATGGCTGGGGAGTGGCTAAAGTATCAGCTCTCAACTTCTGTTGATACTGGATCCATGAACTGTAAGACTTTTTTTGTTTTTTTCCAACTGAACATTAGTGAAGTATTTCTATGTATCAAAACTGTACATAGAAATAAACCTCTGAGCCACATTTTAAAACAGTATGCTAATAGTGTTCAAAAACAGCTTTGCTCACTGCCCAGTTCCATCCTAGAGAGTGAACCTTTTCATTTGCACATATAGGCAGAGAAAGCAGATATAATACCAGATTTTAACTCTGTTTAAATTAGGGTAAAACCATGACCCTATCAGTTTTGCCTTCATTTTTCTTTTCTAACAGAGTCAACAGTTGTTTATTGTTGATTTTATTACTTCACCTCAAGCAGCATCTAACAAATCACATGTCTAGACCTAACTTTTTAAAGCTTTTCAACCAAGTTCTTGCATGGCATTTCTCTTAAACTCGGAAAAAATGACTTGTTAGTCAGGCACAACAAGCAGTGCAGGGGTTTCCCGTATCGCTCAGCCCCCTCAAAGCCTTTGGGAAATGCCACTTTATGTAAAATCAAAATAACCCCCCTCTACCCAAAAGCATAAGCTAGATAACTTCTCTGTGCTCTGTATCTTCTGTCTGTCATCTTATTAATGCAGGCAGTGGGTGAGAGGATTGTAAGGAAAGGGTGTAAGTCACTGCTTTGGAAAAACTCCACACTATGGTCAGTTACCAGGTACGCTAGTTACTTGACATTCATGGGATTTAACATTCAGTTTTATGTATTCACAGTTGACTGTAAAGGTCTCTGGTATCTATCTAGTAACTTGAATGTTTGCAGAGGCCCAAATATGTTGTACCAAGATGAAGCTAGTAAATGTGAGCACTGTATGGAAGCAAGAAAAGTAATTTGTAATTCGTTTTGTGGGGGCCTTGCTGTTTAAGTGACATGCTTTGATGATACTTGTGGGGTTTTTTCTTTTTTTTTTTTTTTTTTTTTTCATATTTTGGTCGCGCCACGTGGCTTGCAGGATCTCAGTTCCCTGACCAGGGATCGAACCTGGGTCATGGCAGTGACAGCACCAAATCCTAACCACTAGGCCACCAGGGAACTTGATGATACTTGTGAACTTGGAGGGTGGCACAGTTCTCTGCACAGGGCCCTTGCAGTTGTCCTGAGGCTACTGGATATGAAGCAACATTTTGTATCTTACAGCAGTTCCTTGTTGGAAAGATTCTTTATGGTCTTAGATATCATAATTATTTAGATTCCCATGGACAGATTATGAAAGGGGAGGGAGGGGGAAATTAATTAATATTTCTCAATTGGCCAGGCACTGGTTTTGATGCTTACGTGTATATTCTCATTCAGTACTCAGAACTGGCTTTGCAGACAAGGCTCACAAAGGTGAATTCAGACAGTTTGTTTTTAGAGGTAGAGGCAGGATAGGGATCCCTTTCTGCTTCCTTTTCTTTTCCCAGGCTGAGAAGGGTTAGATTACCTTGTTCCTTCAACTGTGAAATTACCTAGTGGTTTTTACAGCCCCGTGGTCTCTGTGTCTTCTGTGATCCTACAGTGTTTATAAGTGCGTGTTGTGTGTTTTAAAACCCTGTTCCCCTGCAGCTGGAACTGGAGAAGGCAGCCTCTGCTCCATCTTCTCACCTTCATTTGTGCAGTGGGAAGCCATGACCTTTTTTTTGGAAAGTGTGATCAACCAGATGTTTCGAACATTAGATAAAGAAGTAAGTAATTGTTTCTTGTGCTGATTGCATAATAATTTTGATCTTTTAAAAATTATTATTTATTTGGTTGCGCCAGGTCTTAGATGCAGCAGGCGGGCTCCTTAGTTGCGGCTCGCCGGTTTCTTAGTTGTGGCATGCGAACTCTTGGTTGCAGCATGCATCTGGGATCTAGTTCCCTGAACAGGGATTGAACCCGGGCCCCCTGCATTGGGAGCCCAGAGTCTTAACCACTGCGCCACCAGGGAAGTCCCCAATTTTGATCTTCTTAAAACTGGCAGTGGGATAGGAAAATATGTGAGTGTGCATCTCACAGAAGAGGAAACTGAGATTCAGAGAGGGTAAATAACATGCTCAAGGTCAAATAGCTAATAAATAGAGCTGGGACCCAAATTAGGTCTCTCTAACTTTAAGCCCCGCGGTGTTTAGTATTCGTTTTAGGGGATAATAACATGAGCCTGATAGTACAGTGAACCACAGGTAGGGTAACTGTTATAGGGAGGACAGTGATGGAAGCCTTGAATTGGAAAATCTAAGAGATACCTGCCAATTTATGGCAAATTGACCAGACTATTCATGATGGCTGATCTGTGTCCCTCTTTCCTGAATAATCTGATTAAACCAGATAACAGCATATACTATATTAACTATGTTAATTAGATTAAAAATAATTGGATCACTTATTTTGTGGTAATTCGTCTTAACTCATTCTAGGTTAGTTGTAGAAAGAATCTAAGTCCCTTGAAGATAAGTGAAATACAGTGCTTTTTCTCACAAATGGCATATTAACAAATTAGATCTTAGGATCATTAACTTCATCTGTTTTTATATTCACTTCAGTTTGAAATGATGGCATTCTGAGTTTGTTCAATTTCAAGTAGGTAATGCTACATCCCTAATAATGGCAGCATCATTTGTGAAAAATTTTAATAACATGGGGTAATGCTTAGAATTTTAAGGGTTAAGAAGCAGTATATAAAACCATATATGACAACCATATTTATATAGAGTGTGAAGGAAATTTAGCAAAAGTGGTTTTCAGTTATGTTAACCTCCTTTCATGTCTGTATCACAGGAAATTCCTATTAATGATGGAGTAGAGCTATTGCAGATGGTCCTGAACTTTGACACCAAGGATCCCCTCATCCTGTCCTGTGTCCTCACTAATGTCTCAGCACTCTTTCCATTTGTCACCTACAGACCAGAGTTCCTGCCCCAGGTCTTCTCTAAGGTAAACTCCCTCTCCTTTGTAAACTTTATTTTGGCATTTCTAAGCTAATTATTTTTTGTAACTGTTTTTGTAAGTATATGAGACAAGCTAATAAACAGTTGTTTATTCATTTATCAAATATTTACTCAGTACTTAATGTGGAGCAGGCACCATGCTAGTAGGAAAGCCTTGTCCTTTACCACCTCTCTGTTTGGGGAGAAAGGCACATAGACAGATGTGGTACCTACGTGGCATTGCAGTTATTAGACATGTACACTGAGATGGGAAAGAGTACCTGAAGGAGGAGGTATCAATGTGTGCTGTCAAGTTGGGAGGTGATTTGTAAGAGGAAAGGTTTTGGGCTCCAGTTGAGGTGACTAGTGAGAGGTGAAGCACCACCTGAGTGAGAATATTGGACCAGGCAGAGGGAAGGAGTAAGGCAGAGAAGGGGTGAGTTCTGTTTTGCCAGACTAGGTTTAAAGTATACATATAATATCTCAGTGGAGACATCTCATGCTAAACTGGCTATTTGAGGTTAAAGGTCTAGATTCAGAAAATTATGAGAGAAAATTAAGGCATTGTCATCATAGAAATGCCAATAGTAGAGGTGAAGCCCTAGCAAAAAGAAGTTTTATGTAGAGTTGGACATGTAGCTCAGGCAGAGAACCCTGACAGTCACCATCATTGAGGGAGAAACCCTCAAAGAACAAAAAAAGGGATGGCCAGAGAGATGGAGAAAATGTTGTGTTACAAAGTCCAGGAGAACTTCAAAAATGTGGACTCATTTGTTGCCACCGAAATTCTTTAAGAATTGGAGAGTGTCCATTGGGTTCCTCTAGACCTTTGTTAGCATGTTATTCCATCATAGTGGCTAGGGCAGCAGTCACATTGCATTGGGTTAAGGAGTAAGTGGGAAGTTATGAAATGGAATCAGGGAGAGTAGACCACTCAACTTTTAACAAAAAGTGGAGAGATGTGACCATGGCTGAGTTCTTGGGTGATAGCCTGGATTGTTCTGGGATTCTGTGGCCTTTATCTTTGTAAAGTGTTTGCTGGTAAAATTGTGAATCTCAAGCCTCTTGCAGAGTTATCTGAGAAAATGAACATCTGAAACTTTGTAATGCCAGTTGAAAACCCTTTTGTTACCATATTGTTTGCACTTTGGCGATTTTGTTAGAAACTTTGTAAAATACTTGATGCATTTGGTACTGATGAGTGACCTTTTTTCTTCCCTTTAGCTATTTTCATCTGTCACTTTTGAAACTGTTGAGGAAAGTAAGGTAAGATCATTAATTCAGCCTACCAATTCTAACTTCTTAAGAACAAAAATGTGAATACCCAACACTTAGTGTAGATTTTTCTAATAAGCAAAAGGGGTTAATAAAGGCAGGAGATAGTCATATGATGGGGTGTTTTGCACTAGAGATACTCTAGGACAAACAGTAAACATGTGGATTCCTGGTAACTATAAATGTCACTTGATTATACTCCCGTAGCTGTGAAAATTGTGAATTTACCTCTGAAGGAGATAGTTACATGATTCTCTGCAGCATCTGTTAATTATATTAAAAGTAGCTTTAAGTTTATTAAATACCTCTTCCCAGGCTCCCAGGACCCGGGCGGTGAGGAATGTGAGGAGACATGCTTGTTCCTCCATCATCAAGATGTGTCGTGACTACCCCCAGCTCGTGCTGGTAAGGCCTGGACTCTGTTCAAGTAGCCACTGAGACATGCCGAGTTTGGGTACATTTCTCTATAAATCCACCCCTAACTATACTTCATATAGGGTTGGTCTTCCCCAACTCCAGACTTACTCAGTGAAGTTTAGAAATGCAAATATATTGCCTCAGAATGAATTGTTCTCTTCCACATGGATGACCAAGTTTTCCCTGTCAGTGTACACCTCTTTACCGTACTATGTGTGATGTTCTTAACCACCACTGCCAAGTGATGTGCCTAGTCTTGAGAGAAGCCAGGTGCAAACCCCAACCTTTTTTGGAGGGTTTTTGTAAGAAGTTTAGCACTACTCCAGATAACAAATTAACCAAAAATTTCTTCTCTGAATACACAGCAGTTATTTGTGTGTCTGTCTGTCTCTCTCCCCCTCTCCCTCCTTCTCTCTCTCTCTATATAAAATATATATATATGTATATAAAACAAACTGATCTTTGTCCATGAAGATACTGTAAAAGTTGATACAGAAATAAAATACAGATGGTTTTCACAGTTGTAGAGTCGGAAAGTGCAGTTACCCAAATACTCAAACCTAAATTGCCTTGCCTGTTCAGCCAAAAGAAGAGTGTTATAATTAAATTATTAAGTGACAGTCTTATTGGCCTGACTGTCCTGGAAGTGTCTTCATCCTCTTTTTTACCTTCCTTGAGTGACCCACCACTTCTTGAAACTCAGACCTTCACCACCTCTGGGTTTTTTCCTTTGTGAAATGCAGCCCAATTTTGACATGCTGTATAACCATGTGAAGCAGCTCCTCTCCAATGAGCTGCTCCTGACACAGATGGAGAAGTGTGCCCTCATGGAAGCCCTGGTTCTCATTAGCAACCAGTTCAAGAACTACGAGCGTCAGAAGGTGTTTCTAGAGGAGCTAATGGCACCCGTGGCCAGCATCTGGCTTTCTGAAGACATGCACAGGTAGGGGAGATCCTTTGCCCTTGACCTTGACTGCACTTGAGTACCCATTCTCTTCTAAGACTGTGTCCGGGGTCGGGGTGTAAGGATATCGAGGTGTAGTGGCACTATCAGTGATAGCTGAAGGCTCTAAAACAGGGGTCCCCACCCCCCGGGCCACAGACCGGTACTGGTCCGCTGCCTGTTAGGAACTGGGCTGCACAGCAGGAGGTGAGCGGCAGAGGAGAGCTTCATCACTGCTCCCCATCGCTCGCATTACCGCCTGAACCATCCCCCATACACCCCCGACCCAGGGTCTGTGGAAAAATTGTCTTCCACGAAACCAGTCCCTGTGGTGCCAAAGAGGTTGGCACCGCTGCTCTAAAAGCAGTCTTGTAAGTGAAATGCCGAAAACATCACCTTGCTCTGCAGAGGCGTAGGAACAGAGACGAAAATGACTAAGGTGAATAGTGTGGGTCAGAAGGCCACAGAGTGAGGTCTGCTGTGGTGTCTAGTTGCAGCTTCAGCACATATAAAGAAGTGAGAACAGCCAGTAGGGCCATACAAAGTAGGAGCTGCACAGACACCCCTCTGTGCCCACATAGCCTTCTCAAGCTTGTACCCTTTTTGATTCTTAAAAGTGTCACTAATAACATTTAGAAGTGGGAAGAGAAGTTAATAAATCTTCATATGACGGCTGACAATTTGATTAGATTCTTCTCACTGTAACAACTGCTCTTTGGGGGTCAAATAATCACAGCTTATTAGCTCTTGAGGAAGAAACTATCCTTGCTTAAAAATCATGCTGTAACTTGTCTTTCCCCCACAAACCTTTAGAGTGCTGTCAGATGTTGATGCATTTATTGCCTATGTGGGTGCAGATCGGACAAGCTGTGACCCGGGCCTGGAGGATCCCTGTGGCTTAAACCGTGCACGAGTGAGTAAGCCTCTCCTGGGATAGGGAAGGTGCGTAGGCCACAGGTAGGAGTAGGGTGTTGTCATTTGTCCAGGTTCTTGTAGACTTATGTTTTTTTGTATACGAGCAAGAAATCTGGGAATCTCCACTTCTGTTAGTGTCTCCTTTCTTTTCTTCTTTAGTCTTAAATTCTTGAGCTAGTTCTTACAGCAGAGCAGGTGGTCTTTTCTATGAAGTCATTATTTTGGCTTGAAGGATCTGTAAATAGCTTGGAGGACTGAAGGTGTAATGAGGAAGTAGGTCAGAACTTGGTCAGCAGGGTGGGTTCTCCCTGCCTGCTCTCTGGCAAGTAAAGTCCTAAATGGTGGCCTAACTTGCAAACCTGAGCTTTTCCAGTTCTTTGCTATTCAAATAAGCATTGTTCCTGGCTCCATTATGGCAAAAGTCTTATTAATTAACCTGGCAAGTAGTCAGTTGGTAGAAGGTACTATGAGTGAGGATTAGGGCAAAATCTATGAAGGCCTAAACTGGAGGATGCAAGGCCAACTCAAAAACAAGATGAAATGTTGGCAGGGTAAATACTGTTTTGAAGTATGTCCAAGCCACCTTCTAATTGGGGGCCTGTAAGCCTCTGGAAGGATATCCTCATGAAAGGGAAGCTTTTAGAGCCTACCACTGGTCCTGAAGATGGCATTGAAAGGACCCTTTTGGACTTGACCTTAAAGGAAGGGACAGGGATGGGGGCGGGCGGGGGGCATCTTTTCCTTTCGTCCGGCTTCTATGTCACCTTTGCCATAATCTTGCAAATATCTAATAGCACTTTTGTCTTTTCTTCCCCTTTTATGTTTACCTTTCATTTTTATGTTTTTCTGTAGATGAGCTTTTGTGTGTATAGCATTCTGGGTGTTGTGAAACGAACTTGCTGGCCCACTGACCTAGAAGAGGCCAAAGCTGGGGGATTTGTGGTGGGTTATACACCCCCTGGAAATCCAATCTTCCGTAACCCCTGCACAGAACAGATTCTGAAACTTCTTGATAATTTGCTTGCCCTTATAAGGTGAGTGAGAATAATGGTTTTTCTCTGTTGTATTTAAAACTTTTTGCCTTAAAAATCTCAAAAGCTTAATTTGTTTATACTTCTTCAGATCATATGGTGATAAATAAGAGATTAGGCCCTGTTTCATTCTAGAGGGACTCTCCTTTTTAAAAGTTAACATTGACTCTCACTTTTTTTGTTGTTGTTGTTATAATTTTATTTTATTTATTTTTGGCTGCGTTGGGTCTTCGTTGCTGTGCGCGGGCTTTCTCTAGTTGTGGCAAGCGGGGGCTACTCTTCGTTGCGGTGCACGGCCTTCTCATTGCGGTGGCTTCTTGTTGCAGAGCATGGGCTCTAGGTGCACGGGCTTCAGTAGTTGTGGCTCTTAGGCTCTAAAGCACGGGCTCAGTAGTTGTGGCACACCGGCTTAGTTGCTCCACGGTATGTGGGATATTCCCGGACCAGGGCTCGAACCCGAGCCAATGTCCCCTGCATTGGCAGGCAGATTCTTAACCACTGTGCCACCAGGGAAGCCCCAGCTCTCACTTTTATAAGTCTTGCATTCCAAGTGAACACATGGGGGCTGATCTCAAAATGGCTTTTCTCATTTTGAGCCTCCTCTGTGTTCTTTTACTTCTTTATACTTCATTTCTACTTTTTACTTTAAGTTTCATTTGGTCTAAAGTTTTGCCACTAAAGGAATTGTTCATTGGGAGCAGGGCAGTTGCTTTCTGTAGTGGTGCTTCTCTGGGTCAGCTATTCAAACGAGCTAATCTGAATTTATCAGTAGTGACTGTGTTCTCAAATGGACCAAACATCCAGTGGCTGAACATGCCAAAGGAAGGCATGATACATGCTCCACATCAGAGTCCTAGGTTTTTACTTCTCAAAGCTGAGTCCTCAGACCAGCAGCATCAGCAGTCATCTGAGAGCTTGTTTAAAATGCAGTATTAGGGCTTCACCCCAGACATACTAAATCAGAATCTGCATTTTAACAAGATCCCCAGGTTGTTTGTGTGCACATTAAAGGTTCAGAACCACTGTTATAAATCACATGAGCTGATATAATCAAGCGGAAGTAGGCCAAGTGTAGGCTTGTTGGTTACTCAATATATGTTTGATGATTCAGGGATAGATGCTGTCTACAGTGAAAGAGAGCCTTTGGAGAGAATCAGTTTTTACTGGCCAAAGCAAAATTTGATTGCTTTTTACATCTCCTAGTGTTTCTGAGTTCAGGTTAGAGCTCTGTTTCACTGTTTTTTGGCCTCTTACCCAGGGTGTTAGAGCAGAGTCTCAACTGAGTAAACCAAATTTACTCAACATGAGTAAACCAAATTACTCATGTCTCAGGGATGCTCTGCTGACTGCAGACACCCTGGACCATATGCTTAAGAATCCAAGGTTTTAAGTTAATGTTGACCAAATTGGAGGGCTGGAGTGTCTGAACAAGTTGTCATTGTGGATGTGTCTATGGAAATAGACGATACTTTGCTCTGATTTCAAAAGGAGGAAAAAGACTTCAAAAAGAAGTATGGGTTACATGTTCAGAAGGTAGTAAAATATTTAGTCAAGGAAAAGTTTGTCTCCATATTGATGTTTTTAAGACCAAAAGGATCTTCTGTAGTTTAGAGAAATGTGAAAGTGATGAAGTCGGATAGCAACAGACTCATTGACTTTTTAAGCCTGTGGCCAGAGTCCCTGTGGTGGGAACCTAGACCTGGAAACAAGGTTCATCCCTGGTTAGGGGAGGAGACGAGATTGCCATCTTGATATTTTTCTAAGAGTACAACACTTTTGGAAAATCCCAAAGTAAATCAAAAGGTATTTTGAAAAATGTTGACTGTAGTTATGGAGTAGTTAGATTCCCTGAGTAGTGTGCAGCTGGAGCTGTTAGAGTTTTGTCTTGTTTTCGTAGTAAGTTTTAACTTGAAGTATAATGTTAAGGGTACAAATATACATAAGAAAAGGACACAAATTGTGAGTGCGGGTAATTGAATTTTGACAAAGTGGACACCTCCATGTAATCAGCATCCAGATCAAGAAACGACCTTACCCAGCACCTCTTTTCAGTCCTACATGCCCCTCAAGGGTAACCACTATTCTAACTTTTAATATTTTGCCTGGTTTTTTGAGCTTTAATAAATGGGAGTCAGAAGCATGTACTCTTTTGTGCCTTGGCTTCTCTTGTGTAATATTATGTTTGTGAGCTCATCCGTGTTGTTGCATGTAGTTGTGGCTTGTTCATTCTCATTGGTGGGATGGTATTCCATTGTGTGAATATGCTGTAACTCATTTATCCATTTAGTGTTGATGGACTTCTGGTAGTTTCCAGCATTTTTTTTATCACTACGAGTGCTGCTGTTAATATTCTTATAAATGTCTTTTGGTGTATACATAATTTCTGTTGGGTAGGAGCAGAATCCTACATGTAGGAGTAGAATTCCTGTTTATAAGGTATGCATATTTTCAGTTTTCATAGATAGAATCAAATAGTTTTCTAAAGTGGTGTACTAGTTTACATTCCTACCAGTTTGTGTATTAACTCCTTGTTATAAAACTCCTGTTTTAACTCCTTGTCAAACAAATAGTCTGATAATCGAAGGTGTTAGAGCTGCACTGTCTAGTATGGTAACCGCTAGCCACATGTGGCTGGCTACTGAGCACTTGAAATATGGCTAGTCTGAATTGAGATAAACTGTAGGTGTAAAACACACACTATATTTTGAAAACTTAGTACAAAAAATGTAAAAATATTTCATTAATTTTTATATTGCTAACATATTGAAATGATTTTTTGATGTGTTGGGTTAAATAAAAATATAATTAATTTAACCTGTTTCTTTTCACTTTTTAAGTTTGGCTGGTTAGAAAATTTTAAATGGCTTATGTGGCTTACTTTTTATTTCTATTGCACGGTGTGTTCTTAGTGGGTTGGGTGGAAGATAGATGTGGGGAGCAGAATTCTCAGGTTCTCAGAAGGTTCATTATCATCATTCATTATCTGTTTAGAATAACAGCTTTTCTGTTAAATTAAAGTTTGTTACATTGTTTCCAGATGTTTTATTGAAATCTTTGTATGTGGGAAGTCTTGTTTAGCATAGTGATTATACTTTTTTTTTTGGTTTGATATATGTATATATTGTGAAATGATTACCACAGTAGGTTTAGTTAACACCCATCAGCTCACATAGTCACACATTTTTTTTCTTGTGATGAGAACTTTTAAGATCTCTCTTAGCAACTTTCAAATACGCAATACAGTATTAACTATAGTCAGTGTGCTGTATATATTACATTTCCAGAACTTACTTACCTTTTTAACTGAAGTCTGTACCTTTGACCACCTTCGCCCATTTCCCCCACCCCCATCTCCCTCCTTGGGCATCCATCAAACTGTTCTGTTTCTGTGAGCTTGGTTTTTTTTATTCAGCATACAAGTAAGATCATACTGTATTTGTCTTTCAGTGTCTGATGTGTTTCACTTAGCATAATGCCCTCAAGGTCCATCATGTTGTCACAAATAGCAAGATTTTCTCCTCTATTATGGCTGAATAATATATACCTGCGTGTATGGCAATTACACTCTTAGTTGGTGATACTAACAATATTTCAGATAGGTACAGACTGTGCAGACTTAAAACTTTTATTACTTGATTGTCTTTTTCTTTGCCAAGCAATAACTAGTTCCTCTTAATGTGGAAGCATAGTGCTCTAACTTGCAAGTGTGTCAGGAAAGGTGATATTTCAGGAACCTGAATGTTACTAGGGCTTGTAGGACTCCCTGGAGCCATAGATACGAGAGCAGTATGTACTGAGTCCTCCTTCCATTACTTGTGAGTTACAGGTGCAGCCACCATGGTGCCACCTCCTTGGCGAAGGGGAGGAGGAGGAGGGGAGACTATACAGAATACAAGATTTTGTTGTACCATCAGGGACATTTGACATATGATGCATTATATTTTTAAAATTATATCTATTTTTAAAATTATATCTTGGGATCACAGTCACACTTAATTAAAAAATAAAAAAAAACATCTCATCTGTTCCCCATCAAATTTAAGACTATGAATTTCTTTTCAAGAAGAACTGATTTGGGGCTTCCCTGGTGATGCAGTGGATAAGAATCTGCCTGCCAATGCAGGGGACACGGGTTCGATCCCTGGTCCGGGAAGATCCCACATGCCGTGGAGCAACTAAGCCCGTGCACCACAACTACTGAGCCTGAGCTCTAGAGCCGGCGAGCCACAACTGCTGAAGCCCGCATGCCTAGAGCCCGTGCTGCACAACAAGAGAAGCCACCGCAGTGGGAAGCCCGCTCACCGCAATGAAGAGTAGCCCCCGCTCACAGCAACTAGACAAATCCCGCGTGCAGCAACGAAGACCCAACACAGCCAATAAATAAATAAATAGGAAAAAAACTCTATTTTTTTAAAAAAAGGACTGATTTTATCAGAGATCATTTCATAGTATTAGACATCTTCCCAAACAGCCAAGAAAAACTTAAATCAGAAACTAAAAAGTTGGCAAATTGCAGTTTTTAAAAGTAAGTGGCACCACTTACCAACCCTTGAGCTCCACCCAACAGGAGGTAAAGGCTAAGGCAGAGTTATGGATAGCCTCACAGAATACAAGCAAATTGAATCCAACAGCATGTTATAAGGATTATACACTATGACCAAGTGGGATTTATCTCAAGGATATAAGAGTGGTTCAACATACAAAAATAAATCAGCATAGTACACCACATTAATAGAACAAAGGAAAAAACCCACTTGATCATCTTAATTGACACAGAAAAAGCATTTGACAGAATCCAACACCCTCTCATGATAAAAACACTCAGCAAACTAGGACTAGAAAAGAGTTCTAAAACTACTTCTGCTAATAAATAAATTCAACAAAGTTATAGGACACAAGATCAACATACAAAAATCAGTTGTGTTTTTATACACCAGCAATGAATGATCCCAAAAGGAAATTAAGAAAATAATTCCATGTACAATAGCATTCAGAAGAATAAAGTACCCAGGAATAAATTTAGCCAAGGATATGAAAGACTTATACATTGAAAACTAAAAAACATTCTGGAAATAAAGATGACCTAAATGAAAAGGCATCCCGTATTCATGAATTGAAAGGCTTAAGTTCGTTAAGATGGAAATATTACTCAAAGCAATCTACAGATTGAATGCAGTCCCTATTAAAATTCCAACAGTGGGAATTCCCTAGTGGTCCATTGGTTAGGACTCCAAGCGCTTCCACTGCAGGGGGCACAGGTTCAATCCATGGTCAGGGAACTAAGATCCCTCATGCTGCGCAGCATGGCAAATATATACATACATACATACATACATACATACGTTAAAAAAAAATTTCCAACACTTTTTTTTTTGCACAAAGCTGATCCTCAGATTCATATGGAATTGCAAGGGGCCCCTAAAAGCCAAAACAATCTTGAAAAAGAACAAAGTTGGGAGACTCAAACTTCTCATTTTCAAAACTTACTGCAAAGCTACAGAAATCAAAATAGTTTGGTACTGAGAAGGATAGACATATAGAAAAAGATAATCTAATTAAAATAGGCAAAAGACTTGAATAGATATATCTCTAAAGAAGATATACAAATGGCCAACAAGGCCATGAAAAGATGCTCAACATCTATAGTCATTAGGGAAATGCAAATCAAAACCATAATGAGATACCACTTCATACCCAATAGGATGGTTACAATAAAAAATAATGTTGAGGAGATAGCTTCAAGATGGCGGAGGAGTAAGACATGGAGATCGCCTTCCTCCCCACAAATTAATAAAAAATACATCGACATGAGGAACAGCTCCTACCAGAACACCTACTGAACGCTGGCAGAAGACCTCAGACTTCCCAAAAGGCAAGAAACTCCCCACGTACCTGGCCATGTGGCTGACAGGGTCTTGGTCCTCTGGCCGGGTGTCAGGCCTGAGTCTCTGAGGTGGGAGAGCCGAGTTCAGGACATTGGTCCACCAGAGACCTCCCGGCCCCACGTAATATGAAACGGCGAGGGCTTCCCTGGTGGCGCAGTGGTTAAGAATCCTCCTGCCAATGCAGGGCACACGGGTTCGAGCCCTGGTCCGGGAAGATCTCACATGCTGCGGAGCAGCTAAGCCCATGCGCCACAACTACTGAGCCTGCGCTCTAGAGCCCACAAGCCACAACTAATGAGCCTGCGTGCCACAACTAATGAGCCTGCGTGCCACAACTACTGAAGCCTGCACGCCTAGAGCCCGTGCTTGGCAATAAGAGAAGCCAGCGCAATGAGAAGCCGGCGCACCGCAATGAGGAGTAGCCCCCACTCGCCGCAACTAGAGAAAGCCTGCGCACAGCAACGAAGACCCAATGCAGCCAAAAATAAATAAGTTAAAATTTAAAAAAAAAATCAAACGGCGAAAGCTCTCTCAGAGGTCTCCATCTCAACATGAAGACCCAGCTCCACTCAATGACCAGCAAGCTACAGTGCTGGACACCCTATGCCAAACAACTAGCAAGACAGGAACACCACCCCACCCATTAGCAGAGAGGATACTTAAAATCATAATAAGTTCACAGCACCCCAAAACACACCACCAAACGTGGTCCTGCCCACCAGAAAGACAAGATCCAGCCTCATCCACCAGAACATAGGCACCAGTCTCCTCCACCAGGAACCCTACACAACCCACTGATCCAACCTTACCCACTGGGAGCAGACACCAAAAACAACGGGAACTACGAACCTGGAGCCTGCAAAAAGGAGACCCCAAACACAGTAAGTTAAGCAAAATGAGAAGACAGAGAAAATACAAGAAACGTTTAACAAGGACCTAGAAGAACTAAAGAGCAAACAGACAATGATGAACAACACAGTAAATGAAATTTAAAATTCTCTAGAAGGAATCAATAGCAGAATGACTGAGGCAGAAGAACGGATAGGTGACCTGGGAGATAAAATAGTGGAAATAACTACCGCAGGGCAGAATAAAGAAAAAAGAATGAAAAGAATTGAGGGCAGTCTCAGAGACCTCTGGGACAACATTAAACGCACCAACATTTGAATTATAGGGGTCCCAGAAGAAGAAGAGGGGAAAAAAAGAGACTGAGAAAATATTTGAGGAGATTGTAGTTGAAAACTTCCCTAACATGGGAAAGGGTATAGTCAGTCAAGTCCAGGAAGCGCAGAGCGTCCCATACAGGATAAATCCAAGGAGAAACACACCAAGACACATATTAATCAAACTATCAAAAGTTAAATACAAAGAAAAAATATTAAAAGCAGCAAGGGAAAAACAACAAATAACACACAAGGGAATCCCCATAAGGTTAACAGCTGATCTTTCAGCAGAAACTCTGCAAGCCAGAAAGAAGTGGCAGGACATATTTAAAGTGATTAAAGAGAAAAACCTACAACCAAGATCACTCTACCTAGCAAGGATCTCATTCAGATTTGACGGAGAAATTAAAACCTTTACAGACAAGCAAAAGCTAAGAGAATTCAGCACCACCAAACCAGCTTTACAACAAATGCTAAGGGAACTTCTCTAGGAAAGAAATACAAGAGAAGGAAGACACCATCAATAACAAACCCAAAACAATTAAGAAAATGGTAATAGGAACACACATATCGATAACTGCCTTAAATGTAAATGGATTAAATGCTCCAACCAAAAGACATAGACTGGCTGAATGGATACAAAAACGAGACCCATATATATGCTGTGTATAAGAGACCCACTTCAGACCTAGGGACACAT